>NC_042620.1:257745393-258072893 GCF_901001135.1 Rhinatrema bivittatum
ATAAGACATGAGAAAGGATCACTCCTATCTTCGGCTTAAGGACTGTCTCTATTTCCTTGCAATTACCTTTAAAAAATTTGAAATATTTCAACTATGCCACATACAAAGCATAAAGCTCGCCTTAAGGATAATGTTTCTACAAATGAAGAAGGAGCTCAACAGCCTAAGATAGAAAGATTCTTTGAACTTACCCCAAAAACGCCAAAGGCAAGGGCCGCTGGGACAGGGAAACAGGAGCTAGTATCATTATCCATGGCCAAAGAGATCTCGCTTAGCCCGGGGGCACCCTAGCCGCCGCCGCAAGGTCAGCCAGGGGAGGAGCAGAGGGAAACATCGCAAGCTCTCCCATTGAGGAGGAGAGAGCCATTGTCCCTTGAGATTGACGAGGAGGACGGAGAGCCAACATCCGGAGAAGTTGGAGGAGTGACAGGTGGAGTGGCTACCTCCACACCGAAATCCCAAATGGCTGAGCCAGCAAGGAACAACGAGGAGAATACAGCACTTCAAGACCTGGTAACATTACAACCGAAAATGATATTTTCTCTGCAAAACTGCCAATAGTAACTTTAGACTCTTTATGGAAAGCGATGGCTTCCATTGAATCGGCAGTTACTACATTAACACAGGCATTCCTGGAACTTAATAAAAGAGGATCAAATGTTGAAAAAGTTACAAATTTACATCACGAGAAAATGGGGAAGTTAGAAGAAAAGATCGCAACGATTGAAAAGATCCAGGGCAATTTAATCAAATCTGAGGCAATTGTAGAAAGGAAATGTGAAAATAGAGAGAATTCTCTTCGTTATTTAAACTTGCCTATAGTTAATTATCCGGTCGTGAAAAGAATGTCCCCTTTGGATAAGTTTAAAGAGTACCTGAAGGAGTGCTTAAAGATTCCCAAAGAAATAACTCCGGTTATTACTAAAGCGTTTTTTGTCTCAAAAAAGCCAATATCATCAGTGGAAGCAGAGGAAATACTGGAACAATTGACACTGAATGTCTCTGAACTGATCGAGCTTTCAATACATTCTGAAATTAAAACCAGAGGGACACTACTGGCTACTTTCACCTTTGAACAAGATAGAAATCTTGTTCTAAAATATTTTTTTTTAGCAATAGAACAGTTCAATACCATGGCAAAGTATTTGGATATATCCAGATCTAGTCCGTTGTATCCCAAGAACGAAGGAGGACATTTTTGCTCATGAGGGCTGAAGTGATTAATCGAGGAGCCAGTATGGTATTGAGGTACCCTTGTAAATGCCTTCTGAGGTATCAAGAGGTTAAATATATTTTTTTAGAACCCAATCAATTAAGGGATTTTCTGGATGGGAAGGGATGAAATGCTATATTAATCAGTAGGGGTAGAGCCTTATGTGTAAGGTTAATTCCTTAATATGGATAAAATTGTATTGAGCTCTATAATGCCTAAATGTACATCTTGTTCCCCTAATTTCCTGAAGTGTAGAGATCATTGAAAATAATTATGTATACAGTTCATATGAATGTAATGAAAGATCTCTTATTCCTTTGATATTTGATGTAATATTCTGAAATTGCATAAATACATTTTTTTTTTAAAATGCTGAAAACGGATGAGAGGGAAAAAGGGGAATGCAGGTGGTAAATGCCTGTGTGAGAAGTGGTGATTGTTGAGGGAAGTGCAGAGTACGAGTGCTTGGGCAAGTAGTAATGAATGAAGGAGGGGGTTGGGGATGGTGCAGGGGGGGGTCAATGCTTCTGGGGGGAGTAACATGTAAATGGTTAAATGTTGGGAAAGAAGAGGAGGAAGATGAATGTCGGGAGGAGGCAAGAAGTCAGCGTCTTATTCCTCTCCAAGATCTATGCTGCCACCTGTACTGCAGCAGGTGTGAGGGGGGCTAGGATAGGGGGGAAAGGTGTGAGAGTGTGAAATTGTGTGGGAGGAATGGAGGGTACATGAAAGAGATGAGGGTAGAAAGGGGTTCAAATGAACTGGGGGAAGGGGGCGCAAGAAAGCCAGAGAGGAGGATTTGTGTTAAAGAAAGCCAGAGGTAGTAATGGGTGTGGGTGTATATGAGTGTGTGAAAGAGAGAGAGCCAGAAGAGGTGTCAAGATGGGGATGGGGCAGAGATGGGGATGATGGTGTGTATGAGAGAGTTGGTGAAGGGGAAAGAGGAAAGGTAACATCCAAAGGTAGTCACAGGGTGCGTGGGGAGAGAGGATGAGAACCAGGAGTGATGGGAGTGGAGGAGAGAGAGAGATGGTGATTAAAATGGGAGAAAGGTTTGAGAGAAAGACACAAAGGGATGAAAGGAGATGAGTGTGTGAGAGCCAGAAGGGTTGATAGCAAAAGGTGTATATGAGAGAGCTAAAAAAGGAGACGTTGAAAAGGTCAGAAAGAGTGGGGTGTCAGTAGGGAGAATGAAAGAAAGAGAGAAGAGGGTGAGGGTGGGTGTGGAAGGTGTTATATTAGGGGCCACTAAGCCTCCATCATTGTTCTTGTGGGGGAGGGAATGGTTAAGATGGTGCTGCTGAGACTTGTGGGGACAGAGTGGGTGGGGGTTTGAGAGAGAGTGACTGGTGGAAGGATTGAGAGAGACAAGTGGGAACAAGTTGGGATTGGGAGAGAGAGACTGATGGGAGGAGTGAAAGACATGTGGGGAAAGGGTGGGAGAATGAAGAGAGACTAGTGGGGACAGGATAGGGAACAGAGAGAAACTGGTAGGGACAGAGTAGAAGGATTGAGAGAGACTGTTTGGGATATGATGAGGGAACTGAGAGAGACTGGAGGGTGGATTGAGACAGACTGGTAGTGGAGATGAAGGGGCAGTGGTGTCCCTTTTGGCAATACTTCTGCTCCTCCAAGCGTTCTCACACCCGCCCATCTTTGGAAAATGTGAGGCTCTTTAACACTGAGCATTCTCGATCTTTGGCTTTTGGTACATGAAAGAAGCCGGCAGGCGAAACATGGCCTTGTCAGGGGACTCAATTGTGTTGAACCCTGTTATGTTTAGGGTATCTGACATTTGCTGAGCACCTATTAAGTTATCACGGAGCACCATTTTTTAAGAATAAAATATTATGAACTTTAAAAGTTATTACTTTGAATATGATAGTCTCACACTCTTCTTGTAACAATTTTTTTTATTGTTTATTATATTTATAACATTGTTAACAATGAAATAAATCAGGAATTTAAAGAAAGACTCATATACATAAAACATGCATTATCATATTAATAAATATTTTCGCCCACATCTACAGGCAAAAAGGAGAGAACTTGTTAAACAGTATCTTTTTTTTTTTTGCAACCATTTTCAACCCCTCGAAACATTAATTGACTAGACGTTAAGCCTTATCCCTTATAAATTGTTCTAGATGTACAGAATCATAAAACACAAACTTGTTATTCTGGGAAGTTAATAAACACAAGGATATTTGAGAAAGAAACTGGCATCTAGATCTAGAGCCTTTTGTTTGTATGTGAGGAAACGTTTCTGACGTGCCTGGGTGGCCCTGGAAACATCCGGAAAAATCTGGATTTTCTGTCCACAAAAGACCAAGTGTTTATTCTGAAAATATTTATGAAAAACCAAATCTTTATCACATTTCAAGGAAAATGATACAAACAATGTGGCTCTAGTCGAAATATTATCAACTGAGTTTCTAGGAATGTAGAGATGCCAGGACTCTCTAAAACATCCATACCCCCCTCTTGAGCTATTACCCTTTTCTTATTAGAAATATAATAGATTTTTTACAAAACCAGAATCTTGCCTTCCTCAAAAGACAAAATTTCACACATATATTTTCTGAATAATTCTTTTGGGGAAAGTAACCTAATTAAAGGAAAATTCAAAAAACTTAAATTGTTGGCTCTCATTTCATTTTCTAACGTTTCAATTTGATTATGAAGAAATATATTAACCTTAATAAAGGATGTACCCGCAACTTGTAAAGGAACTAATTGAACGTTAAAAGGTAGAAATAGAGACCTCCACATTTCTTAATCTAGCATCTTGCTCCTCAATTTTAGCTCTAGTTTGAGTAGAAAAAATATGAATTTGGGATATGGAACTGTACACTTTCTTGTCCAGCTTAGCAACCAGTCTCCATACATCCATGAGAGAGACACTTTCTCGCTCTGTACCTCCTTCAGCTAATTCACTCATATCAGATATTATAGAAGGAAGAGGTAACAGTAATACATTATTTTTATTTGCAACTGGCACTTTAGAGATAAAACTCAAATACTTCTCCTCCCTAGTGCTTCCCCCCCCCCTCCCCCCAGGAAAAGACTGAATTTGCACTGTGGGTACCCACTGTCACTCCAGCTTCATCCATTTGTAATATTGCAGGTTGGAGGGGCGGTTGCGAGGGCCCTGGATTCAGTAATATCCCCTAGGTGAATTAACCCCTGTACAGTCCCTCATGGATGACTCACCCAGATGTAGGACGTGGTCATCCATCGGCCCAAATTTTGCTGATGTGGAGGGCAATGGTGAAGAAGTCCAGGTCTTAGATTTCCTCTTCTTCCCTATTTCTCACCCAGGTGCGTGCCTCTTTGGCGCGCGGCTTCGGCTGTGTGCCGCCGGGCCCTGTTTTTTAAAGTTTTTCCAGGCTCCTGATGACATTGGGACCTCTGAGGGACACGACTCTCCCTCTCTCTTTCACATGACGTTGGCGCAGCACAGCAGCGTTGAACACTGGGGTCCTCCCTGCGCACAGGGCTCTCCTTCCTCCCTCTTCTTGTAACAATTTGATTACATGAGTGCGAGTCTGTTCATATCCACTCCTGGATTTTACTTAATCAAATATATCACAGCTGATGCTCAATATTGCAAAGATATCTATTTTGCACAAGATATAGCAGGAGCTGACATCTGCAGGACTGATGAACTCAATTCCACAGTCAAATCCATCAAAGCGACTCTCAAGGACAATTGCATCACAGACAATATAAACAGATCAATGTCAAAGGGCACAAGAACCATATCAAGCAGAGCTTTTCTCCCAGTACCACAACAAAATACTGGTAAATTCAAACCAACAAGCATGGGAGAATGTCAGCAGCACTTGGAGCATTCTCAAGTCCACCATCATTGATGCCTGCGAATAGACACTTGGAAACATCAAGACTGGTTTGAACAGAATGACTAGGAGATCCAAGAGTTGATCAACCGCAAGCACAAGGCATTTTACACACGGCAAAATGGCATCAACTGCAAGTAAAAGAAATTAAATCACCAATAAATCAAGGGAGAGGCCCATAGGTGAAATGCAACAAAGAACAAGTGGTGAGAAGACAAGGCAAAGGAGATTCAGCATCTTAGCAACATCCATGATATGTGCAGTTTTTTTTATTGTCACCAGTATTTCGGAACTAAACCCTTTGAAACCTAAGGATGTAGGAGATCTAATCGATCAGAGGGAAGCAATTAGAGATGTGAATCATGTGCCCGATCGTCTTAACGATCGGGTTTGGCTAGAGGGGGGAAAAAATCTGATCGTGGGTGATGTGGGTGATGTGAATCGGAATTGGTTCCGATTCACATCGTTATTTTTTTTGTAGTGAGGCCCGACCCTTTAAAATTAACCCCTTACCTTCCCCCACCCTCCCGAACCCCCCAAAACGTTTTACGATTACCTGGTGGTCCAGTGGGGGCGCGGGGATCGATCTCCCGCTCTCGGGCCATCTGCGCTATTTTGGCTGCCACTCAAAAATGGCGCCGATGGCCCGATAAAAAAAAAAAAAACCATCCGACCCTTTAAAAACGACCCCTTAGCTTCCTCCACCCTCCCGATCCCCCCAAAACATACCTGGTGGTCTAGTGGTGGTCCCGGGAGCGATCTCCCGTTCTCAGGCCGTCGGCTGCCACTCATAAAGATGGCGCTGATGTCCCTTTGCCCTTACCATATGACAGGGTATCCGTGCCATTGGCCGGCCCCTGTCACATGGTAGGAGCACTGGCTGGCCGGCGCCATCTTTAAAGATGGCCACCGATGGCGCCGATGGACCGAGAGCGGGAGATCGGTCCCCGCGCCCCCACTGGACCACCAGGTACTTGTAAAAAGTTTTAGGGGGGTTCGGGAGGGTTGCGGAAGGTAAGGGATTCGTTTTATAGGGTCGGGGTGGGTTTAGGGGTTTTTTTGGTGTGCCGGTTTTCCCCGCCCTCCCCCGTCCCCCGATTTACGATTTTTCACGATAAATCGGGGGAATTTCTATTGTATCGCGACTCTTAACGATTTTTGACGATTTAAAATATATCTGACGATTGTTTTAAATCATCAAAAAACGATTCACATCCCTAGAAGCAATTAATAGTCACTGGAAAAAGCGTTTTGAATAACTTCTCCATGTATACTTTGCTATCAAAGTGTCATGGTTTTGAGGAATCTGTGAACCCCGGGCCGAGGTGAGAAGTGTCACCGCCCTAAGGGAGGAGCCCCGTGGGCCTTACCTTCAGTGGGCATGGTCTCAGCGATGTAGGACACAGCTGTGAGAGAGACTTTATTAAAGAGAAAAGATAATACATAACCCGAGGAGCGGGAAATGTAAATAACAGTCTTTGGGCAAATACAATAGTCAGGATGATGATGTAGATACGAGGGTCCTGTAGTGGCCCGCAGCGCAGGGTACACCCGTGGATTCCTGTAGGCTGATGTAAATACCTCTGAGTGCAGATCCGATAGTGGCCCACAGTGCAGGGTACGCCGAGGAAGCTGTACTAGGCTGGCAGAGGTTGGTGATACAGGAACCAGGCCGTAGACCCTGTGCAGATGGTGCAGTATCCTGGCACTGAACCAGCAGCGTAGATAGGCTGAAGAATGGTAGTGGCTTGAGGAACGGGGTACGCTGTGGAATCTTCAGCGAGAATAATAGAAGCTGAAGAGTACACTCACACAAGGAAGTCCCAGCAGAGATACCCGAGGAGCGGGTCAGGAAGTCCCAGGCAGGAGCCCCTCCGAGGAGCGGATAGCCAGGACATAGAAGAGCCTGGACTCTAGTAGAATGGGCCTTGACTTGTAAAGGCAGTGGCTTGCCTGCTTCCACGTAGGCTGCCTTGATGACTTCTTTGATCCAGCGAGCTATGGTTGCTCGCGAGGCCGCTTCCCCCTGCTTCTTCCCGCTGTGAAGGACGAATAGATGGTCCGTCTTTCGTATGGATTCTGACCATTCCAGGTATCGGACTAGGAGCCTGCCGATGTTGAGATGTCGTAGACTTCGAGCCTCTTCCAAATTCTTATGCTCATCTGGTGATGGTAGCGAGATGGTTTGGTTGAGATGGAAGTGAGACACCACTTTGGGGAGGAACGACGGCACTGTGTGTAACTGGATGGTTCCCGGGGTGAGTCTGAGGAACGGCTCCCAGCAGGACAGTGCTTGTAGCTCGGATATATGAAGAGCTGAACAGAGTGCCAGCAGGAAGGCTGTCTTCAATGTTAATAGTCGGAGAGACAGGCCGCGGAGAGGTCTGAAGGAGGTTCCTGCTAGGAAATCTAGGACCAGGTTAAGGTTCCAAAGAGGCACCAGCCATTTTAGGGGTGGTCGGATGTGCTTGACTCCTTTCAGGAAGCTGGAGACATCTGGATGAGAGGCTATGCTGCCGCTCTCGTTCTTGGTTCCATAGCATGACAAGGCCACCACCTATACCTTGATGGAGTTGAGGGACAATACCTTCTGTAGCCCGTTCTGTAGGAATTCCAAAATCGCAAGAATTTTGACTGAGTGTGGTATGATGTCATGGTCCTCACACCAGGATTCGAATACTCTCCAAATCCTTATGTATGTTAGGGATGTGGAGAACTTGCATGCTCAGAGTAGAGTGTCAATTACTTCCCCTGAGTATCCTCTCCTCCTTAAGCGAGTCCTCTCAATGGCTAGACCGTAAGAGAGAATCGAGCTGGATCCTCATGGAGGATCGGTCCCTGTTGGAGCAGGTCTCTGTGTGGATGTAGCGGCAGAGGGTTCCCTGCCAGCTGTCTTCGCATGTCTGCGTACCATGGCCTTCTTGGCCAGTCCGGGGCCACTAGAAGTACTGGCCCCCTGTAGTGTTCTATCTTGTGGATGATCGCGCCCAATATGGGCCACGGCGGGAAGGCATATAACAGAGGCTCCTATGGCCAGGTCTGTACCAGGGCATCGATTCCCTGGGACTGGGGTTCCCGCCTGCGGCTGAAGAAACTGGGTACCTGGGCATTGGACCGGCTTGCCAGGAGGTCCATGGTTGGTGTTCCCCAACGGTTTACTATCAATTGGAATGCTGTGGTTGACAGTTTCCATTCTCCTGGATCTAGACACTCTCTGCTGAGGTAGTCCGCTGCGACATTGTCTTTCCCGGCAATGTGGACGGCCGAGATCTCTTGAAGATTCACTTCTGCTCATGACATTAGGGGGTCTATTTCCAGAGACACATGTTGGCTTCTGGTTCCTCCCTGACGGTTGATGTAGGCCACTGTTGTGGCATTGTCCGACATTACTCTGACCACTTTGCCTCGGAGACTGTGACCGAACCTTAGGCAGGATAGTCTGACTGCCCGGGCTTCTAGGCGATTGATATTCCATCCCGACTCTTTTTTGTTCCATTACCCTTGGGTGGTTAGCTCCTGACAGTGTGTTCCCCATCCTCGTAGGCTAGCATCCGTGGTGAGTAGGATCCAGGTTGGGGAGGATAGTCTCATTCCCTGGCTCAGATGGGCTTCTTGTAGCCACCATCGTAGTTGGGCCCGAACTCTGTCCGGGAGCTGAAGCCGTACGGTGTAGTTCTGGGACAGTGGATTCCATCGTGATAGTAGTGAGCGTTGTAGGGGGTCTCATGTGAGCCCGTGCCCATGGGACTACCTCCAGTATGGATTCCATGAGGCCAAGAACTTGTAGGTAATTCCATGCTGTGGGGCGAGGTTTGCTCAACAGGGTTCATAACTGGGTCATCAGTTTTGATTTCCTTGTCGGTGTCAGGATGACCTTGTCTTATCTGGTGTCGAAGTGGACTCCCAGGTATTCTAGAGATTGGGAAGGCTGCAGGCAGCTCTTGTTTGTTTTGACCACCCACCCGAAGCTCTCCAGTAGAGTTTTGATTCTGTTGGTTGCCTGGTGGCTTTCCTCTGGGGATTTCGCTCTGTTCAGCCAATCGTCTAGATAAGGGTGCACGCGGATTCCTTCCTTCCTCAGTGTTGCTGTCACCACCACTATGATTTTGTGAACATCCGGGGTGCGGTGGCTAACCTGAAAGGTAGTGCCCGGAACTGGTAGTGACGGTCCAGGATCGAGAAGCGTAGGAAACACTGATGCTCTTGATGGATCGGAATGTATAGGTAGGCTTCCGACAGATCCAGGGAGGTAAGGAACTCTCCTGGTTGTATCGCCCTTATTACCGAGCGTAGGGTTTCCATGCGGAAGCGGGGAATCTTCAGGTAACGGTTGACCGCCTTGAGGTCCAGGATAGGTCTGAATGTTCCTTCCTTCTTGGGAACGATAAAATAGATGGAATAATGGCCAGTATTTATTTGTTGTGGGGGCACCGGTGTTACAGCCTCTAAGGCTAGTAATCTGGACAGTGTAGCTTCCACTGCCATTCTCTTGGAAGGGTCGTGGCAGGGAGATTCCACAAACTTATCCGGAGGGAGGTGGTGGAAATCCAGGTAATATCCCTCTCGAATGATGGAGAGGACCCACTTGTCCAAAGTTATCTCGACCCATCTTTGGTAGAATAGGGCCAGTCTGCCCCCTATGGCTTCTTATTTATTTATTTATTAATTTCTATACCGGCTTTCACGACCAAAGGTTGCATCAAGTCGGTTTACATTTAACAAGTCGTGTAATAAACATAGAACTAGGGTAATTGAACTGGTGCAGAAAATAATAGTTACAATGAACAAGGAAATTACCAACTGGGATGGGTCAGCTGATCTTCATTGTGGGGTGCGGCTGGGGCCTAGGCCCGAGCTGGCTCCCCTTTTATTGTGCTTGTTCTGAAAGGACTGACTCCGGCCTGTGGGGCGGGCCACTTGATATGAGTTTCTATATGGGTTGAAGCGCTGTGATCCTTTGCCCCTGGAGGTCCGGGGGAAGGATCGCTGGTTTCTCTTATTCCTGTCCTCCGGTAGCCGCGGCAGTGGGGACTCGCCCCACTTGTTGACTTGTTTCTCTAGTTCGCTGCTGAACAGGAGTGTTCCCTTGAAAGGCATCCTTGTGAGCCTCGTTTTGGAGGATGCGTCGGCTGACCAGTTTCGGAGCTAGATTTGTCTTCTGGCTGCCACGGCAGATGAGACTCCTCTAGCTGCTGTGCATACAAGATCCGAAGCGGCGTCCATGAGGAATGATTCGGCTGGTTCCAGGGCTTCCCCAGGAGTGTTGTTCCTGGTCTGTGCTAAGCAGGCACATGTCACCACGGCACAGCAGGCCGCGGTCTGTCAAGACATAGTGGAGACGTCAAAGGACTGTTTGAGGATAGATTCCAGAAGTCTGTCTTGAGCATCCTTGAATGCTGCTCCTCCCTCCACTGGGATAGTAGTGCGCTTCGAGACCGCGCAGACCATGGCATCCACTTTCGGACATGCCAGGAGATCTTTGGCGGCAGGGTCCAGAGGGTACATGCTGCCAGAGCCCGGCCCCCTTTGAACGTGGTTTCTGGGGTCTCCCGTTCCAGGTCAATTAGTTGCTGGATGGCTTGTAATAGTGGGAAATGGCGGGAGGTCTGACAAAGTCCCTCCAAAAGTGGGTTCAGCTTAGGTTCCCCCAAGGCACTTGTGCCCGGGATGGCAAGCTCTTTTAAGCTGTGCGTGACCAGGTGTGGAAGTTCATCCTTGGTGAAGAAGCGTCTCAGTTTGATGAGGTTCTATCCCCGGAGGGCGTTCCCCTTCCTCCAGGGGTTCTGACTCCTCATCTGAGATGTCTGTGTCCCCGAAGGTGGGGCTTCTGGGCGGTGGGATCACTTCCCTGGGCATAGAGGGTCCTGGCATGTTGGGGTCCTCTGGTGGTGCCTGTGACCGGATTGTAGGAGGCCCCGGTTGCATGTGGACAAAGGTATGCAGACCTTTGAAGAATTCCACCCAGGAGATAGAAGCTGGGTCTAGACTAGGGGGTGCTGTGTCCCTGGGGAACCCCGTTTGAGGGGGGGGGGTCCTGCTGTGTGATGCTAGGTGCGGCGTACCTCTCGAGAGGTTGGGGTCCAGTACCAGCTGGGGAGGGCCATGAGTTGGGTCCCCTAGGGCCTCTTCACACTGTATACACAGGGCTGTGGCCTTCTCATGCTGTGCAGGTCTAATGTGGCATGCTGGGCAAAGGCCCTGAGCTTTGAGCTTATTTTAGGTGGAGCCATTGTTTGTGCGTGTACAATACAGTTGTGCACTCCGGTGTGCGAAGATGCGCGTGTAGGTTTGGTGCGTGCGTGCCGAGCGATGTGCGCACTGTTGTGCGCATGGGTCGAAGTTATGCGCCCAGCACAGTGAGCGTGTGGCTATGCGCTATGCTTGTACGCCCAACACTTGTGCGCCCGACATTGTGCGCACAAGGTATTTGTGCGCACGGCTCGCCTCTGTGCGCACGGATCGAGATGGCGGACAGGGCAGCGAACAGGGCCAAAATGTTGACAGCGACCACGCGGACAATATGACGACCACCTCGGAGGGTCTCCTCATGGGAGGACCCTCAGATCTGATCGAGATCTAGCCCTGCTAGGGCACATCAACCCGGTGGCACCGGTCCCGGCTGGCTGGCGACCTGTGCGTCTCCTCGAGCTTCAGAGACTGGAGACTTTTAAGTAGATTTCTACCTTACCTTGTCCCGGCGCTTCCCGATTTCGTTCCGGGCGGTCTCCAGCTGCGGGGGGAGAGGGAAAATACCTTCATCGCCGCGTTCAAGGTTGCACCCACTGCCTCTCTGCCTCACCCGATGTCGGGGGCTAGGTCCCCGCCGAGAGTCGGCTGCCGGTCCGAGGCTTACCTCCGAGGGATCGCGGAAATCACCTCGGGAATCTCGACTGGGGGAGGGACCCAACGGGTGTCACCGCAGGAGAGCGGGGCTCGTCTATAGAGGTAAGATTTCTTCTTAATTTGGATTTCTTTGGCAAAATTTACTCTAACGCTATACTAGCATGCATAGAGTTCCTAACTGCTATGGAGACGGAAAATACTGAAGAGCTCCACTTCCTGCAGGGGTATATGTACTAGGGCTGACGTCAGACTGAAATCTGATCCGTCTCCAACTGCTATCAGGAATACACTATACCCATTGGTCCTGAGTCCATCTGCTACACGCTAGGAAAATAAAAATGCTGTCATTTATTCCCAGTTAGAGCTTGAGTAAAAAAAAAAAAAAGAGCCCAACTGTTCCATGTGGTTCAGTGGCCACTTATGTGTACACGTGTTATGTAATGTATGCTATGTTACACTGATAGCACTTCCTTCAGACAGAATTCCTCTTCTTCCTCATCCTGCCTCCTCTTCTTAAGAGTAATTTATGCTTTGTTACTCTCTCTTGTCTGCTCAGTGAGGGGGAGAAGCCAATCTAGAAAGCTCCGATCCTCAACACAGTTTTTATCTACACCCTACTGTATACTCATTTAATTAGCTCCTGGTTCCAATAGACTCCCTGCACAAGATGCACAGAGCCAGACAAGACAGCCACACTTCTGCTAGACAGGAAGAGATTTCTTCAGCTCGAAACCTATAATACAACACATTCAATTGCTCAAAAACAATCTTTTATTTCCACAGCCTGAAGAAAAACAGCAGTATGTGGCTTCAAAGTTTCAGTTAAACCTCAGGAATAGCAGTGTTAATCTCCATCCTGTTTTCCAGCTGCACATCTCTAGAGACAGTGGCTTGCTCTGCTGGTTGATGTCAGAACACGTCCTGAACTATGGATTCTATTGCTACTCTCCAGCAATTAAGTGTGTTAAAAAAATAACAGGCAGAGGAAAATAAAGTATCTCACCTCATAGTCACACATAGAGACTCAGTGGCACAGCCAGGATTAAAATGAAGACACGCAGTATCTTTTGTAATTCATGTTATGCATTAATTTGGGTAGAACACACAAAGCTTATTGATTAGGATGGGGGGGGGGGCTTATTATCATTATTTATTTAATTTGATAAACTGCTTATAGATGGGCCCAGCTAATCGGGTAACAATTTAAAAATCACATCCATAATTGAAACAGTGAGACAGACTCTTATAAAATAAAAATAAAACAACTAAAAATCAAAACAGTAATAAAATAGAGAAAACCAAAAAGCAGTAAATAACCGTTGCAGAATAAATAGTACAGCACTGTAAGCAGCAGATACTAATAAATAACTGAGTACAATACAGCAAATCAAAAGCTTGGTTAAAAAGCCAAGACTTGACTGAATTCCTGAACTTGAGAGAGTTTAACTCAAAAAGCAAATCTGAAAGAAGTGAACTCCAAAGAAGAGGTGCCTGGTAACTGAAAGAAGTTTGACAAGTTCCTTCCAACCGAAAAACTAAAAGTTCTATTTGAGGGGATCGCAATAACCTCAAAGGATGATATGGAAATAACAGATATGATAAATATTGTGGTTTGCCCCAAAGAGAAGTTTTGAAAGCAAAACAGAGAGTTTTGAATTTATCCTGCATTATAAAAGCAGCTGATCTAAGGACTGCAAAACTGGAATAACATGGTCAAATTTCTTTAGGCCATAAATCAATTTAATGGTTGTGTTTTGAGGGAGCTGCAACTGTTTCAACTGTGTAAGGGGCAAATCAAGGTACAAAATGTTACAATAATCAAGTTGTGATATAACTAGGGCATGTACTAACACTCTAAGGTCCTGAGTTTCTAAAAATGGGAAGACCCTTTGGATAAACAAATAATAAAAAGTTTGCACCAATGTAGAAATCTGCTGTGATGTACTCAGTTTAAAATCTAACTTAACTCGCAATGCTGTCACCACATCTTTCACAGTAATGTTCGTACCAGGCATGCAAGTCACAGAACAACCAGCCTTCCCCTGCCAAGATTCTGATTTCTGGGAATTTACTCTCAATTTATGGGAGATTAACCATTCGGTCACTGTAATGCCGGCAAAGGATCAGATGATGGTGAATCCTTGGTGCCGAGGGGTGACTGGCGCTGCCTAGTAGGCAAACCCGCTAGGCCCACCCCATCATCTGGCTGACACGCCCTGCGGTGGGACTGACTGGAGTTTCGCCTACGTCAGCCGCATTCCTTGCAGGCTGAGCCCTTGAGTTCCGGCAGCTGGGCCCCTAAGGCGGTGGCAAGAATGAGAATCCAAAAGCTGGGCAGCAGTCAGGGCAGGCAGCAGGCAAGAATGGTAAAACTCCAGAGCCGAGGTCAGAATCCAAGAAGTCAGGCCAAGGGAGGGAAGGGCAAGACAAGACAGAACACTATAAGACTGAGGATGATAAAGCCAGGAACGGGACTAGGCAAGGCAAGGACGAGACAAGGCAGGAGACAAAGGCAGGACTGGAACGCAGGAACAGAGGAACAAGGCAACATGCACTGAACAGCAAGGCACATCAGCAGACCTGTTGCCAGGACAAGGAACTACTGCGGGGCCTGTGTATATATAGAAAAAACTAAAATAAATAAATAAATAAATAAATATATATATATATATATATATATATATATATATATATATATATATATATATATATATATATGCCAAGAGGATGACGTCATCAGGAGGTGCCACTCGGGGGCTTACCGCCATGGCGTGCATATTATTCCCTCACGTGCATGCGTGCACGTGCCTAGTGGGAGGCTGGTTTTGGCAGCCTAGTGGCCGGGACCGACGGGATTCCTGCCGCGTTGAGACCCATGTGAGTGCCACAAATTCTAACAGCCACACTCGACCTAAAAACAGGAGTTGAAACTCGAAATGTCCTCCTCAGTACGTCCAGAATCCAGATAAACAACCTGTATATCAACCGCAAAAATAAAACGACGGTAACCAGAGACCTGCATCAAAGTTGCAAATGGGGGCAAGAAAATATTAAAATGAAATGAGGAAAGAATTGAACCCTAAGCAGCCCCCCCAATTTCGAGGAACCGGTTTAGAAACATCTGTTCCCCAAATTATTTGAAATGAAGGGTCTGTTAAATAGGATCTGAAGCAGGATAAAATGGCACTCTCAACGTCACGTCTCCCAAATGGCGATGGTATCAAAGGCTGAGCTCATGCCCGTAAAAATAAGAGCGTCCTGGCTGTGTATGTTACATGTGGAAGTAAGAGGAAAGACAAAATAAGAAATCTTGGATGAATCTGTTTTTTATTTTTCTCTTCCTTTTATTCACTGCAAAGAACCTTTTTGTATAACGTGGATCGTACACACTTTCATCCACTACATTTTTTCAAACCTGAGAGCAGGAACAGAAGGTGTCGTGTCCCAAGGCCGCACGCACAGAGCCAGCAGCACTGAAGCATCTTGAACTCGCGTCCCAGGTGTTCACCTGAATCACCCTCCAACCTCTATGCACCACACTGTTCCCTCCTGTTTAAAAGGCAGTTGGCTATTTATTTTTTTAAATAGTCTAACTCTGGGGAATTTTTTTTTTTAAACCCATCCTTCATGCTACTCTGAAAACAATTTTAATCCTCTCATGACTCATTTGTGGCAGGCACAGCATTTTAAAAAGAAAACATGTTTGCTCTGGTCTTGTAAAATGTTCAGATGTGGGCACTGCAATAGCTAATTTTCTTTTTTCCTTCCTTTTGCCCACTGAAATAGCCTCTTAAAATTCCTTTCATAGAAAGAGAAGCAATGATCTCCCTAAAAGAGACATCACTTCTGAATCATGACCATGTATACTCCAGAAAGATCACGTACCAGGCTGGGCGTTGGATTAAATATGGGCACTGGTATGCTTATCAAACCATATATTTATTTATTTGTTGAGTTTTATATACCGTCATTCGGTGAAGCCATCACAACGGTTTACAAGATTCAAAAGGTATTTTCTTAACAATTGTGAATTAAGGGTTTAACAGGATACATATTATAAACGTAAAGTTAATCTTTTTTATAGTCCAGAATAAAATCATTTTTGAATGAGAAGGGTTTGCTTGGTGCTGGTTGATGACAAGTTTTTTCGTGGACTCGGTTGGTAATTCTGTTGGGTGTTTGGATGTTGTGATGCTTGATTGTCAATGTAGACTTTGTAAAACAGCCACGTTTTTAGATCTTTTTTGAAAGTTTTGGGGTTAGGTTGGGTTCTTAAATCTTTTGGGAGGGAGTTCCATATTTTAGGGCAGGCGAAGGAAAATGCTCTCTCTCTCTGGTTGCTGTCTAGTGAGCATCTCTGATGGGGGGGGACTGTTAAGCGGACTGTGTTGTTTGAACGTAAGTTTCTTTGGGGATTCTTGGGGGTTATGTTTAAACCAATTTGATCTTGATGTTCATTGTTTAGTAATTTGTGTATGATGATCATGGATTTGTGTTCGATTCGGGATTTAATTGGAAGCCAGTGTAGTGAAATCAGTATAGGCGTTATGTGGTCATTCTTCTTTGTTCCAGTCAGAATTCTGGCTGCTGAGTTTTGCAGAGTTTGGAGAGGCTTGAGGTTGGAAGATGGTATTCCAATCAGTAGGGAGTTGCAGTAGTCAATGGTTGAGAATATGAGTAGCTGTAGTACAGTTCTGAAGTCATAAGAGTTAAGAAATGGTTTCAGACGTCTTAGGGTTAGTAGTTTGTGATATCCTTCTTTGATTTTGTTTGATATTTATTTATTTATTTTGGATTTTTATATACCGGCATTCCTGTAGCAGCTACAAATCACACCGGTTTACAAAGAACAAAAAACTTTGCATAGGAGCGTTACATGGAACATTGTTTGTAAGAAACAAGTAAATACATAGGTAACCGTGGCTAAAAACTTGATCATTGCAAAAACTTAACAATACACAACTTAGTAGATAATCAAATAAATAATACAACCAGCCAGGGATTGAATAACAAACTAATATGTCTAGGATTAACAAGATTAAATTAAGATAAGTACTTAATGAACTACTTGCCAGATTTTATTAACAAGGTATAGGTTATTGGGGCGGAATTAGTTGGAGAGGTTAAGGAATAAGATATAGTACAAAGCGATGGTCATGTTGGTTTATGAAGTGTACAGAGGTCATCACTCTGGGAATGCTAGTTTGAAGAGCCAAGTTTTGAGGGTTTTTTTGAAAGATAGAGGACATGGATCTTGTCGGAGGTCTGGAGGGAGTTCATTCCATTGTGAGGGGCCTGCTGAGGAAAGAGCACATTTTCTGAAGGAAGTTTTTGCTGGGGGAACATATAGAGTGCCTAGATAGGCTCCTCTAATTGGTCTGCTGGAGTAGTGAGGCCTTGGCTGGATGGTAAGCTCAATAAGCGAGAGATTGTGTAAAGCTTTGTAAATAACGGTAAGGGCTTTATAGAGAATTCTGTATTTGATAGGGAGCCAGTGGAGGTTGTACAGGATAGGGGAGATGTGGTCTCTTTTTTTTCTATTTGTCAAGATCCTGGCTGCTGAATTCTTGAATGAAAGTTCTTGAATGAAAGTTCTTTGTCAATAATTATTCCTAGGTTTCTGGTGTGGGTGACAGGGAGTACTGGGTTCATTTGATTGTCGAGTATGAGTTGGGGTGGTGGTGATGGATTGGGTTTTTTGTCCATGAGGATTATTTCAGTTTTGTCGATGTTGATTATGAGTTTCAGTGATGTTAGAAGATGTTTAATTGAGACAAGTAGAGCAGATGCTTCTTTGTATGTTTCTTCAATTGAATTTTGGATGGGAATTAGAAGTTGAATGTCGTCAGCGTAGAGGAAATGGGTGACTCCACTATCTTTTAGTAGTTGGCAAATGGGAAGAAGGTATATGTTAAATAGAGTGGCGATAACGCTGATCCTTGGGGAACTCCAGTGTTGAGGCTAATCTTTTTGGATGGGTTGTTATTAATTGATACTTGGTCGGTTCTGTCGGATAGATAGGATGAGAACCATTGTAAGGTGGTGTCAGTTAAACAGATTTCAGACAGCCGTTCTAGGAGTATATTGTGGTTTACTGTGTCGAAGGCAGCTGAGAGGTCAAGGAGTATGAGTAGGTATTTTTTGCCTTTGTCGAATCCTCTTAGTATCGTGTCATTCAATGAGAGTAGGAGAGTTTCTGTGCTTAGGTTCTTTCTGAATCCGTATTGGGTTGGTGATAGGATGTTGTTTGTTTCAAGATAATCATCAAGTTGGGAGTGTATGACTTTTTCGATGATCTTGGCTATGAAAGATAGGTTTGAAATAGAGCGGTAGTTTGCAAGGATTTCAGGATCCAAGTTGTACTTTTTTAGTATTGGTTTGATTACTGCAGATTTCAGGCATTTGGGGTAATTACCTTCAGTCAGGGATAAATTGACAATCTTGGTGATAGTTTTAGATATGGTGGGTTCAATTGTTTTGAGGGTTGTTATGGGGATGCTATCTAGGGTGTGGTTGGTGGGGTTCATTTTTTTGATAATTGATACTCCAGAAAGATCACGTACCAGGCTGGGCATTGGATTAAATATGGGAACTGGTATGCTTATCAAACCATATAGAGAAAGACAACAAAAACTGCCTTCAATAAGATGCAATATCCTACAAGCAATCAAGCCACTGCGACTGGCAGCTGGGATATCTCCTTTGCAGTGTAGATCAGAAAAAGTGGGCAGACTGTAACATAGATGGCAGATACAGACCAAATGACCCATCAGGTTTGCCCACTTATTCTGAACTTTACTGCTAAGGATAACCCCAGCTACCAGTCACAGAAGCTTGATCTTGTATACACTTTGGGAAGTTATGCAATTATGCACATACAGAATTTGAGGTGCACTAAATCGCATAATTTCTCCAAGTACAAGGGCCAGGCCAGTGAAGGGCGCAGAGAATGAATAATGCACAGACTGAGATACACCAGGATGAGATCAGGAAGCATGTGATTGGCTTTCGCAGGACCGCCAATCAGCTGTGCCACTGTTCCCACATGCAACCAGCCTTTTGTCTCCTGACTGGCTGAGCAACCGTGTGTGCGCCCTTATGATCACCACCAAGCTCCTGGCCTTATTGGGACCTAGCCATCCTTAACAGTGCTCCTGCCAGCCTGCTCTCCTCCCTAGCTCTTCCCAGATGCATCCTCCGATTTCCAGTAGCAACCCGCAACAAGATGTGGCCTGGAAGCCCCGTGGTACCACCAGCATCAATCCTCACCATGATGGATCTTCACATCTGCTCTCTCCTTACTGTGACAACCCCCACGGTTTGGTGTAAATGGCACAATCATTTGGGGCACTGTCTACCTGACTGCCTCTGCAGATTAGTTTCCTCCTTGCCCTTGTGCTGGCCCCAACGCCAATGCTACCGCTGTCCTTCCTAGCCTGGTAAACTGATTAAAGCTAAGACCCTAACCTAGATACTAGGGTGTATATGTTATGGAAAAGCGGTATATGAAGTTCATAAATAAACAAACATAATGCGAAATGAGGGGGCCTGATGGGAGGGGGGCATGAATGAGGAAGACAGTGCTTTAAAAGCTTACACGAGGATGGGGGGCAGGGAGTGCCTGAATGGGGAAGGAGATGCCTTCTTGTTATCATGCTCCAGGGATGTAGATTTGACACAAGCTTTGTTGGATACGACTGCAGGGATTTCTATTGGTTTACTGGTAATAAGGGACTTTAATGTCCATGCAAATGATCTAAATATGCTCAGAATTTCTTGGATACGTATACTTTGGGGTACAGGTAAGCTGTTAATGGCCCCTTCCATATTATGAGAGTGGATCCTTGGACCGGCGGGAGTGGGAACCAATGGGGAGGAGCCCCAGAGGTACCCCCCCCCAAAGGCAGGCGAGGCTAGTGGTGACCTGGGACCCCTCTGGGACTTCACCACTACCAGCCCTCGTTCCCCGCAGGTTGAGCCCTTGGGTACTGGGGACGGATGGACTTACGTGGGGTATCAGGCAGGCGGCGTATCTCGTAGTCAGGCAGGCAAGGGTCGTGGCACGGAACAGGCAGGCGAAGACGAAGTCAGGCGAAGCAGGGGTCTTGAACACGGAGCAGACGGAAGACAGGAATCAGGAACAAGGCAGCAGGAATTCCCATAGGAACAGGCCTTGCCTTAAATAGTTGCAGGGCTGGAAGGAGTCCTGGCCCCTCCCGTGCTCCCCCCTGAAAAGGGGTCAGGTGACGCGCGCGCCTGAGGAGCAGGGGTCAGGAAGCAGGCCCAAACAGGCACTGGTGGCGTGCCATCCCGCACGCTGCGAGAGCGCCGGAGAGGAAGGCCGCATTGGAGCGCACCGACCGTAGCTGCCAGCCGTAGCAAGGCTCCCGGACCCGAGGAGGCAGTCAGCTGCGCCGGTAGCTGGAAGAGTCTGGCTGCGGGTCTCCACGGTCGACTCTTGCAACATTCCAATCAGGATGGACATTCTTTGGATTTGATTTTTCTTCCTGTTATGGAAAGAGGTCTGCTTAATCTAATAGATCTTAGTTCTTTTCCAATTCCCTGGTCAGACCATTTTCTAATAAAAGTGGAAACTCGGAGATAAATTGTCAAGCAGGTTTAGAAAGGCAGCAGAGAAATCCCTTGGAAGGAAATACCCTACAGCAAGGCCTTTTTAGAGACCGTGAATCTTCCAAAGATAAAGAGTTGCTTAAAATCGTAAACAATTTCTTGAAATCATCTTTGGTGCCAAAATGTTTACCATCTTTGTTAAACTGTGAGAAGTTGGCCACATATTTTTCAGGTAAAGTGGCTGAAACTGATAGAGGATTAAGAACAAACTTGAGAGAAATGTCAACATTTTTCCCAGGGGTATTGAACTACAGCCAGTTTCAGAGGATAATGTGAGAGAGATTTTATAGGGATTAAAGCCCATCACTTCTAGGCCGATTAAGGAAATGGGTATAGAAGTGCTAAATTGGCTGGGAATGATCATGAAGAAATCACTGAGATGTACTGCCTGTAATTTTGGAAGAAGCTGTGATAAGGCCAGTATTAAAAAAAACGTTCTTTAGATCCAGAGATGTCAATCAACGATCGTTCTGTGTCAAACCTCCTATTCCTGTTTAAAGTGATAGAAAAGTTCGTAACGTGGCAATTAACAGATTTTATTGACTCTGTGGATTATGCTGATTACTATCAAATAAGGTTTAGACGAAATCTGCTCTGGAATCTGTTGTACAGGCACAGATTACACCTAGAATAGATTATTGTAATAACATCCTACTACGTCTTCCTAAGGAGTTGCGTAATAAAATTCAATTGGTTCAAAATACAGCTGCCCGGGTGATTTTCACAGATTTCACCAGTTTTGAAAAATGTACATGGGTTGCCTGGTTTGATAGATGGAACATCTATTTATGTTGATGTAACATACAGACCTCCACTGCAGATACAAGAAATGGATAGAAATTATAATGGTGGATATTCATAAAATTGCTACAAAAGAAGAGGTGATATTGCTAGGGGATTTCAATCTGCTGCTTGTTGACTGGGGCATCCCAGCTGTGGTGTCTTTTAGAAGCAGGGTGATCCTGGATTTTCTGCAGGGAGAACTGCTCCATCAAATGATAATGGAATTCATGTGGAACAGAGGTGATTCAGGACCTTGTGTTTACCAATGGAGATAATCCTTCTGATGTTGAGTGATCATCAGGGATGCAATGATTATCAGCTAGTGTGGGTCAGTATTAGAGCGCAGGTGATGAAGGTTCATTCAAAGGTGGGGGTCCTAAACTTCAGAAAAACTAATATTGTTAAAATGGGGAAGTACCTCAAGGAGTCGATAACTGGATGGAAAAATCTAGGGGATGTGCAAGAGCACTGGGCAAAACTAAAAGATGGTATTATAAGGGTAACTAACCTTATTTTTAGGAAAGTCACTAAAGGAAACAGGAAAAAAAAGACTGCTATGGTTTTCTAAAGAAGTATTTGAAAAGGTAAAGAATGAAGGTTAGTGTTTATAAGCTACAAGAGATCACAGGAAGAGGAAGACAGGCAACAATATCTGGAACAGCTAAGAAAAGCTGGAAATGCAGTCAGGAATTCAAAGATGCAAATGGAAAAAATATGCCAAGTATGTGGGGACAAGACCTTTTTAAGACATGTTACTGATAGGAAAAAGTGCAAAGTGGCATCGTGAGACTCAGAGGTGAAGGGGAGGAATATGTAGTGGCTGATGAGGAAAAAGTGAAAGTGGTTAACAAATTTTTCTGTTCACAGAAACTTAACAGCAAAAAAAAACAAAAAGACCATATGGCCTACCTAGTCTGCACATCCACACCAACTAATTCAGCTTTACAATCCCCACCGCTCCCTCAGACAGCCTGTGTGTTTATCCCAAGCTTTGTTGCATTCAGATACTGTCTTGGTCTCTACCACCTAGGAGGGTTCCATACATCCACTACCCTCTGTGTAAAGAAATATTTCCTTAGATTATTCCTGAATCTATACCCTTTCAACGTCATCTCATGACCCCTTGTTCTAGAGCCTCCTTTCCACTGAAAGAGACCCGCCTCCTGTGCATGAAAACCTTGGAGGTATTTAAATTATCATATCTCCCCTATCTCGCCTTTTCTCTAAGGAATACATGTTTATATCATCTATATGTCTGTCCGTGGATGCTCTAGAATGAAGACCACTGAAATGTTTAGTAGCCACCCTCTGGAACAGTTTATAATCCTTTTGAAGGTCTCAAAAGGACATGGTACACAGTATTCCAAGTGAGGTCAAACCAGGGACCTATAGAGGGGCAATATCACCTCCTTTTTTCTGCTGACCATTCCTCTCCCTAGGCAGCCAAGCATCTTTCTGGCTTTTGCCATCACCTTTTCCACCCATATGGCCACGTTAAGATCATCAGATACAATCACCCCCAGAATCCCCTTCTTTTGTGCTTAGAAGAATTTCTTTCCTTATACTGTATCTTTGCCTTGAGTTATTGCGTCCTAAATACATAACTGCATTCTTTAGCATTAAATCTTACCTGCTAGACCCCAGAGTTTTGCTAGATCCCTCCTCATGTTTTCCAACCCTTCCCATCTACCCTGTTACAGATTTTGGCATCCTTGGCAAAAATGCAATAGATAAAAAAAATGAACCGCTCAAGTATACCTTCAAAAACTGCATTCTTACTGTAAATATTTATAGAGCTGGTATCATATAATGATAAAAGTGCCATCACTCTGGCTAAATCTTCTATACTCATCTACCAGCCCTTCCGCTGCCACCTTCTCAAACACTCAGTACATATGCCACTAGTATGTAACTGATTTTTAAAATATTTTTATATATATATGCAAATAAAACTTTTATAAAAGATTTTTTTGTACTTATCTTCTTTAACAAGATTCTTCAATAATCTCACCGATGATTCACATATTTAAGTTCCAGAGAGCTCAGATAATGAAAGTAAATGCTCGCCATGTCTATGCCATGGAGAGTTCTTCCAAAATGCAATTATAAAGAAGCCCCTGATGCAGGCAATATATTTTGCCAAAACACTGCAACGTTGGACGTTTTTGGAGACCAGGGTGTTTTTGGAAACCAGCAAAGCTTTTACTTTCATTATCTAATGCATTTACTTTCATTATCTAATGCTTTTACTTTCATTATCTAATTACCAAATGCTACAGAACGCTGTAGCTAGAACCATCACACACGCACGCAAATCCGACCACATCACACCAATCCTAAAAGACCTTCATTGGCTTCCTATCCCGTCCCATATTCTATTTAAAACCTTAACCATCATTCACAAATCTATTTACACGCATAACTCGAACTGGCTTGACGAGCCATTTCAATCCATACAATCAAACCCATCCCACCAGAACTAACCGCAACGGCATGCTCCACACCCCCTCCCTCAAAAAGGCACACCTATCTTCTACAAGAGACCGAGCCCTGTCCATTGCAGGCCCCTCCCATTGGAGCAAACTACCTGTGAATCTCCGCCTTGAGCCCTGTAACAACAAATTCAGAAAACAATTTAAGACTTGGCTCTTTAAATTAGCATACCCTGAATAGGACCACCCCCGATCAACCCCATATATGATATTTACCTTCTTTGCTCTTCCATTAATATTACCCTCCATGCTACTCCTACTCTTTTACCCCCTGTAAAGTAGTCTTTCTTCCTACCAAGTCCCATTACCCTAAACCTTTACCACTTCTCTTACTACCCCTGCCATAAATTTTGCCTATATCAGTTCCATGTAACGATATAATCATGTTTTTTATTATTCCTGTTATTGTTATTACATTTCGTGCATTATTTGTTCCATTTTTCACTCTGCCTTTCCTATAACCAATTACTCTGTCATCTATTAGTCCCTGTTTCCTCCCTCACCCTGTTCCATGTAATTTCAAATCTGCAGTTATGATGTAAACCGATATGATGTTTCACACTCATACCGGTATATAAAAAGCTTTAAATTAATAAATAAATCAATCAATCAATCAATCTAAGCCCTCTGGAACTTAAAAATGTCAATCTGATCTATTTCTTTGATTTGGTGACCAAAGATTTGGATCTGGGAGAGTGCTATATGTAATATACTTGGATTTCAGTAAGTCCTTTAACACGGTTCCAAAATGGTAACTTATAAATAAACTGAGCACCCTTGGTATTGACCCTAAAGGGTCTGACTGGGTTAGAAACTGGTTGAGTGGTGGTGGCAATAAATGGAACTTACTCCAAAGGGAAAGGCATTACCAGCAGTGTGGTTCTTTTCAACATTATCATGAACGACACTGCAGAAGGATTGTTGGGAAAGGTTTGCCTTTTTGTGGATGATATAAAAATCTGCAACAGGGCAGTCACTCAAGAAGGTACGGAAAACACGAGGGATCTAGAAAGCCTCAAAAAATGGTCTAGAGTCTGGCAGCTAAGATTTAATACTAAAAAAAATACAATCATGGATTTGGGCATCAAAAACCCAAGAGCGTAGTACAGAATAGGGGGTGAAATTAAGCACAAAATAAGAACAGGATATGGGTGTGATCATATCTAATGGATACAATCGTATCTGATGGTTCCATACAGGTGGATAAGGTGATGGCAAAAGCCAGAAAGATGCTTGGCTGCAAAAGGAGAAGAACAGTCAGCAGGAAAAAAAGAGGTGATATTGCCCCCGTATAAGTCCTTGGTGAGACCTCATTTGGAATACTGTGTACTGGAGGTCGCGCCTTCAAAAGGATATAAAATGGATGGAGTCAGGTCAGAGGTCCATGGTCATATGGAGAAAGACTTAAAGATCTAAACATATATAATCTAGATCAGTGGTTCTCAACCTTTTTTTGGCCGGGACACACCTGACAGATGGTTCTCACATGCGTGACACACTGAACATGTGACTGTCACAGGGCTAAATGTAAACATGCACTCTGCATCCTCAGGAACCCCCTCGACTCCCAGCAATGAGTGCAGAGCAGAACTAGGGCATTACCCTATACAACTCGCTATACAAAAAAGATATTCTGGTTCTGATGACATCTCAGTAAAAGCAAAACAAACTCCCTTTACTACCAGGCGCAATAGCCCTTCTTATGAAAAGACAGTAATTTACTAGTAATGCATGTCCTATTGAGAAAACATAACAAATAAGATTAATACAAATGCCTACATCCTAGTAAATACCTCACCTCGGTCACACACCCAGAACTGACCTTCACCAAGTACAGAAAAACCACAAATTATAAATATGGAGACAGAAACTGGAATGGAAAACCAAAAAAGCCACTCTGCATGCAGTGCAAACCTGGAGAAATGGAAAGAGAAATATAGCACCTAACAGACTCTCAGGATTTGCAATAATGCACACAAACTAATCCGCACAAAGTTACACCTGTATTATGGAACACACTCAAACAGTAACAATCCTATCTATGAAAAGGCAACACTACAAATATTAAACCAGGCCTTAAACACTAATACACTTCCTATTAGGAAAACAGATCAAGCCAAGCTGCTATAGAGCCCCACACAAAAATAATTTTAAAACTATACTAATAAATGTTACAAAACAGCTGATGAACAGAACAACATCCAACAATTAGAAACTCATAGAAATTATTAAAACATGTCCAAATATCAATAAAATACTTCAAAACAGCAGACATCGCGTAATATCCAATAATTAAAATGACAACCAATCAAGAAAAATAAACTTAAAAAGCCACCTTTATTTACCCTCTCCAGCAACTCTCCTACTCCTTTCCCTTTCAGGCCAATAGCACTCACCAGAAGCAGCAAGGGCTGCTGAAGCTCTGTCCTCACAGTCCTCTTCCTTAACGCCCACAACCAGTCTCACACACACACACACACTCAATTAGACCCCATGACCAGTCTCAGTCTCTCTCACACACACACCAGTCATCTTCCTGACCAGTCTCTCTCTCTCACACAGAAACACATCACCTGCCTCTCAATCACACACATGCTCTTATATACAAGCTCTCAATCATACACAAATGCTCTTGCACCCATTCATAGCAGCTCTCACCCAGGCACCCATTCACACCCAAACTCTCACCCAGGCACCCATTCACATCCAAGCTCTCACCCAGACACCCACATACACACGCTCTCATCGCCAAACCTCTTCTTCCTTCGCTGCAGGGATGGGCTCCAGTTCCACCACGATTTTACTCTGGCGGGCCTTCTTTTTCGTTGCCACTGGGATGGGCTCCCATGGCGGCCTTGCTTGGTCGGGGTCGGGTTTCCTCTTCACTGCCACGGGGATGAGCTCCCATGGCAGCCTTGCTTGGTTTTCCTCTTTGGCACCATGGGGATGAGCTCCTATGGCAGCCTTGGTTGGGGTCGGGTTTCCTCTTCACTGCCACGGGGATGAGCTACCGTGATGGCCTTGCTTCGTCGGGGTTTGACACTGCCATTCCTCTCACCCCACCCCTGGGCTATGCGATGCCCCTTCTTCCTGCCTCACCAGCCAATCAGAGGCTTCCTTCCTTCTTCCTACTCACACTGGCAGGTAGAAGGGAGGAGGCTTCTGATTGGCCTGCGCAGGGGCAGGAAGAATGAAGGAGGCTTCCCATTGGGCAGTGGGGGCAGGAAGAAAGGAGGCTTCCCATTGGCCCACGGAGGCTGGAAAAAGGGAGAAGAAAAGTACAACTGGGGCTGTGGGTTACTGGGAGCCGCGACACACCTGCCGGTGCTTGGTGACACAATGGTGTGTCACGACACACCGGTTGAGAATCGCTGCCCTAGAGAAAAGAAGGGATAGGAAAAGCATGATAGAGACTTATAAATATCTCCAAGGTATCAATGCACAGAAGGTGGGTCTAAGAAAATATTTCTTTACATAGAGGGTAGTGTATGCATAGAAAAGCCTTCCAGTGGAGGTGGTGGAGACAAGGGCAGTATCTGTATTCAAGAAAACATGGGATAAATAGAGGATCTCTTAGGGAATTGTAGGGATTGTGAAGCTGAATAGTTGGTGTGAATGGGAAGACTAGATAGGCTTGTATGATCTTTTTCTGCCTTGATATTTCTCCATTTCTATTATGAGAGTTCAAGTCAAGGTGTTGGTCTTAATCATTCATTCCTTGCATGAACTTGCTCTTAAATATTTAAATTCACAGGCAAAATATGTGCATGTTATAAGAACATAAGACTTATTTATTTATTTTTATTTTAAAACTTTTCTATACCATCGTTAAGTTAGATAACCGTCACAACGGTTTACAGCAAGGCACAATAATAAAAATGTGAGTGGTATAGATACCATACTGGGTGAGACCAAAGGTCCTTCAAGTCCAGTATCCTGTTTCCAACAGTGGCCCAGCCAGGTCACAAGTACCTGGCAGGATCTCAAGGGGTAGATAGATTCCATGCTGTTTATCTCAAGAATAAGCAATGAATCTCTGCAACTCTACCTTAATAATGGTTAATGGACTTTTCCTCCAGGAACTTGTCCAAACCTTTTTTAAACGCATCCTCTGGTAACGAATCCTAGAGCACTGAGTAAAAAAATTATTTTCTCTTATTAGTTTTAAATGTATTACCTAGTCACTTCATTGGGTGTCTCCTGGTCTTTGTACTTTTCAAAACAGTAAACAACCGATTAACATTTACTTGTTCCATTCCACTCATTTTACAGACTTCTATCATATCTCCCCTCAGCTATCTCTTCTCCAAGCTGAAGAGTCCTAATCTCTTTAGCCTTTCTTCACAAGGAAATTGTTCCATCCCCTTTATCATTTTGATTGCCCTTCTCTGTACCTTTTATATTCTGCTACATCATTTTTGAGATGTTGTGACCAGAACTGTACACAATATTCAAGATGAGGTTGCACCAGGGAGCGATACAGAGGCATTATGATTTTCTGTTTTATTCTCCATTCCTTTCCTAATAATCCCTAGCATTCTGTTTGCTTTCTTGGTTGCTGCTGCTGCACATTGAGCAGAAGATTTCAATATATTTTCAATGATGACACCTAGATCCTTTTCCTGAGTGGTGACTTCTAATATGGAAACTTGCATTATGTAGCTATAATTTGGGTTACTCTTCCCTAAGTATATCACTTTGCACTTGTCCACATTAAATTTCATTTGCCATTTGCATGCCCAGTCTCCCAGTTTTGCAAGGTCCTCTTGCAATTTCTCACAATCCTCTTGTGATTTAACAACTTTGAATAATTTTGTGTCCTCGGCAAATTTGATCATCTCACTTGTTCCTATTTCCAGGTCAGTTATAAATATATTAAAAAGCAGTGGTCCCAGAACAGATCCCTGGCGTACCCTACTATTCACCTTTTTCCATTGGGATAATTTACCATTTAGTCCTACTCTCTGTTTTCTTTTAATCATCTGGCAATCCACAATAGGACACTGCCCCCTAGCCCATGAATTTTTAATTTCCTAAGAAGTCTCTTATGAGGGACACTGTCAAATGCTTTCTGGAAATCCAGATATACTGTATCAACTGGCTCACCTTTATCCACGTTTATTTACACCATCAAAAAATGTAGCAAATTTGTGAAGCAAAACGTCCCTTGGCTAAACCCTTATTGGCTTTGTCCATTATACCATGCTTATCTATATATTCAGCAATTTTGTTCTTTATGATAGTTTCTACCATTTTGCCTGGCACAGACGTCAGACTCACTGGTCTGTAGTTTCCTGGATCACCCTTTGATCCCTTTTTAAAAATTGGTATTACATTGGCAACCCTCTAGTCTTCAGGCACCATAGATGATGTTACTGATGGTTTACAAATCTCCAATAGCAGATACATAATTTCATTTCTCAGTTCTTTTAGTACTCGGTAATATATAGTACCTAGTCCAGATGATTTGCTACTCTTTAGTTTGTCAATTTACCCTAGTACATCTTCCAGGTTCACTGAGATTTGTTTCAGCTCTTCTGAATCATCACCTTTCAAAATCATTTCTGGCATAGGTATATCTTTAAGCGCTACTGGTACTATCGACTTTCATTGCTTTATATTTAATCATCAGTTCCCAATTTCCAACACTTTTTGAATTTTTTTCTGTCCAAATAAAATAAAGCATCACTTATCTTAAATATCTTTTTTGTTCAGTTCCTTTCTTTTCATAACAGAGTTGGTATGAAAGATTCCATCAGTCCAACATGCACCGTGTTTCGAGTGAAGACTCTGCTTCAGGGGATGGTCTTACAAAATACCAGAAACTGAAATAGAAAAAAAGAGATAAGCACAGAACACTAGCACATAGCTCACCAGATAACATTGCATACACACCATCCTTTTAAACTTCATAAGTTTCACGGGTTCTAACCCGACCCCAGAAGTAATCCATCTTTTACAGACAACTGATTTTTTAGGAAGTATTCTATTGGCTCATGAAATCACAACATGACATCATCAGTTGCTCTACAGACTGCATTCAAGTGTTTATCATCGAAAATCAGTTAGAGAATACCAATCAATTTCAGCATTTAGTCCATGGGGGACAACTGTATTTTCAATAAAAATCCCAAATTGTTCCCTTAGGTTAAGTTTATAATCTAAATTTAAATCTCAGCTAGAAGCTTGCACTTGTTCAATGATCCTCCAACAAAGATCTGTGAAGGTATGTGCCTTTTCTAAACAATGAAGGACCATTGGTGCTTGTAATTTTTTGGTGGTCAGAAGCTCTTGTGCTCTAGCAAATGTATTTTTATCTAACCTGATTTTCGATGATAAACACTTGAATCCAGTCTGTATAGCAACTGATGATGTCATGTTGTGATTTCATGAGCCAATAGAATACTTTCTAAAAATCAGTGGTCTGTAAAAGATGGATTCCTTCTGGGGTCGGATTAGAACCAGCGAAACTTACAAGTTTAAAAGGATGGTGTATAGGCAATGTTACCTGATGAGCTATGTGTTAGCATTCTGTGCTTACCTCCTTTTTTCTATTTCACTTTCTTGTATTTTGTAAGACCATTCCCTGAAGCAGAGTCTTCACTCAAAACACGGCGTGTCGGGACTGATGGAATCTATCATACCAGTTCTATTATGAAAAGAAAGGAACTGAACAAAAAATACATTTACGATAAGGTATGCTTTATTTTATTGGTACAGAAAAAATTTTTAAAAATGTAGGAACTTGGGAACCAATGATTAAATATAAAGCAATGAAGGTTGATAGTACCGATAGTGCTTAGTATGATGGTACTGTTATAACCACAATATAATTTTTTTTAAATTACTTGTCTACCTGTTCTCTCAACAATTTTTGTGACTTCTTATTGCTTATGGGTATATCTCTTACATCTTCATCAGTGAATACTGAAGCAAAGAGTTCATTTAGTCTCTCTCTGCTATGGCTTTGTCATCCCTAAGACCCCTTTTACCCCTTGATTACCCCATGTCACCCTTCACATTCAGGATCAGAAGGTTTCCTTGTTGAGTCCAAGATGGCCGCCGATTAGAATGGTAGCAAACAACCTCGCTCCACGAAAATTTCCACTAATAGCCTCACTGCTTTTGAAACTTTTTCCTGAAATGCCTCACACAAAAGGGAAGGCAAAAGTAAGAACATCTATTACCTCTACGCCTAATCCGGACATAAGACAGCCGCGAATCGAGTCGATGTTTGCCCGACCCATGCAACAAATGCCGGAGGGAGAAGCTGCGGGAGTTGTCGACATTGAGCAGACGCCGAGCTCTATGGAAGAAGGAATATCCCTCAGCCCCGGGGCGCAGACTAACCCGGAACCACCATCGAGGATTTTTGGAGAAGCAACAGCTGAATGGAGAGAAGAGCAGAAAGCTTCATTAAGATCTGCAGCCCTGAGAAAAGATGTGGATATATCACTCTCTTTGGTGAGTCCTGTTTTATAGGGCTCCACAGGCTCTGAAACTGGAAGCAGAAAACAAGATGAGGGAGACGGGGACCCTGTGGAATCAGGAAAAACTGAACCAGAGGTACACATTATTTGTAAAATGCTGTTGGGTAAACCTCCAATAATAACTTTAGATACAATATGGAAGGTATTAGTTTCAATGGACAATTCCATAAACACTTTAACTGCTATGTTAAAAGAGAATTTACAAAATACTAAGAAGCTAGACTTTAAGGTAACAACGCTGGAAAATAATATGAAAGAGATGGAGCAAACAATTAAAAAGGTGGAAGAAGTTCAAATTAACCTTGTTAACTTAGAGAGTATTTGCCTTAACAGAATGGAAAAATTGGAAAATCAAAGCAGAAGAGTTAACCTGAGAGTACTAAACTTTCCAAGGCTGAAGGCAGTATCCCCACGAGAACTGTTCAAAAGTTACCTTATAAATGCATTGAATTTTCCTGCAGAAGAGATTCCCGCTATATCTAAGATATATTACATACCAAGGTTCAAAGAAAAAAAGGAAGAGTTACGACAAGAAACACCCCTAAATGTAACAGCATTGTTGGATCTAACTCTAGAGACGGTCATAGAAACTAGAGACACATTGCTGGTCTCCTTTGTGTTTGGAACAGAGAGAGACTCAGTTTTAAGATTCTTTCTTCGGAATCAAGAATATATTTTTCATGGCCATAGAGTTTGGATATAGCCCGATGTGACAAAGGATACTCAGGAAAAAAGAAAAAAATTTCTACTGATGAGGAATGAAGTTATAAGCAAGGGGAGGGGGGCAAAATTCATTCTTCGTTTCCCTTGTAAATGTATTGTAATTTACCAAGATTCTAGATACATTTTCTTTGACCCTTTACAATTAAGAGTATACCTGAGATAGTTCCACAGGGGTTTGGTGCCTAGAAGTGTAATAGCATGGGTCACACTCTAATAGGGCTATATTATTGTTTTTGGAATATTACCTCTTTATAACTGCTCCTTGTGTCTTGGACTCCCAAATTTCCTATTACTTTTCAGATAAGTGATTACATGTTATACTTAGATGTATTAATTTCCTTTTTTAATAAGAGATATATTTGATTTATCTGATATTCTTAGAACAATTGTGTTCTGTAAGATATGTTGAAATTACAATAAAAATAAAATTTTAAAAAAAAAGGTTTCCTTGTTGTGCCTACTGTAAAACTGGATCTGTTTGACTCAAAGAACCATGCTTTATTTATTTAAATTTATTAAGGTGTCAACAACATGCAATGTACTTCCTAGGGAATTATGATTTGTCCTATTCTCTCCTCAGTTCCCAATGTCCTACAACTTGGCAGGCTAAACAGAAAGTTAAATCTCTTCCTTGAAGATCTCTTCCTTTTTTAGCTTCCAAAGTCAGAGAGAAGTCAGATCTTAATACCAAAACAGTTACTGAATGATATAGTTTGACACTCACTGCAAATGGCATGGTATTGAAGATAATTGCACAGACAGTGGACCTGATACAGCTGTGATGAGCAACTCTGAGAGCTCAGTAAAAGGCAGTCGCAGCCTGCAGCCGCAGAGGAAGTTGTAACTGCCAGTAGACAGCAGAAACCAGCAGCTGGAGGGAAAGGAAGTAACAAAAGAAGGAAGAAAGGTGAAAAGAGCGATGCTTCGATGAGCCTGCAAAGAATCCCGGAGAGCTGCAAGCTTGACAAGAGCCAGTTCCACACTTAACTATCAGCGGGAAGAAGGGTCTCCCAGGGGATCCACGGGGCAACAGACTCATACGGAGAAGCAAGAGGGGGAGCAACATTTAGACAATAACCAATAAGGAAATTAAGTTCTACAATATGCAGAGAACCTAAGCTGAGCAATGACCTAAATTGATGCAGGTTATATGCTAAAGTGCATCCTCTGTTAATCTCATTGCTTATTACTGACCCAGAGGAACTAGGCTCAATTTAAAGCCAACCATATGTTTTATATATGTTTATTTCCAAACTATATCTCATACATTTTAACAAAAAAGTGCTAAGTGCAATACATAATATCCCCGTTTAAAATCCTCCACACCATGCTCACATACACACCATACATACCATCATATCACACCACATACTATAAAAACCATCTAGAACATGAACAATCCTAATACCCCCCACTATATACCCCCAATGTTACAGTACATCATTTTTCAAATTGACATTCACTATTGTTACCGATACCAAGTATCTGTTATTAATTAACATGTGTCACATTATATTGTTTTTGAAACACAGCAAACTCTTAAATGTCATGCCGGATACAAAGTATCTACCATTATTATTGCCCTGATGTTAACACAATGTGTGATTCAAATTATACAATGTAATATCTGATGTTATAATGCATTATAACATCAGATATTACATTGTTATAATGCATTATAACATCAGATATTACATTGTATAATTTGAATCACACATTGTGTTAACATCAGGGCAATAATAATGGTAGATACTTTGTATCCGGCATGACATTTAAGAGTTTGCTGTGTTTCAAAAACAATATAATGTGACACATGTTAATTAATAACAGATACTTGGTATCGGTAACAATAGTGAATGTCAATTTGAAAAATGATGTACTGTAACATTGGGGGTATATAGTGGGGGGTATTAGGATTGTTCATGTTCTAGATGGTTTTTATAGTATGTGGTGTGATATGATGGTATGTATGGTGTGTATGTGAGCATGGTGTGGAGGATTTTAAACGGGGATATTATGTCTTGCACTTAGCACTTTTTTGTTAAAATGTATGAGATATAGTTTGGAAATAAACATATATAAAACATATGGTTGGCTCTAAATTGATGCAGGCAGCAGGCTACTAAAGAAATACACATACGTTCAAATACACTGAGAAGGCAGGACACTCCCTGCTTGTTATCATAGATACCACTATTTTAAACATCATTCAATCAAAGAACTGTCAAAACATGCAAATCGTCCATAATGTTCAAGCATTTTCATGAGACAAAAGAAGCTCTGACTTTGTGACTCGTCTGATGAAGTTCTTAGCCATTTTCATCAATGAAAGGGCTCAACTTCCAAAGAGAGCTACATTTGGGAATGCTCTCTCTCTTGATGATGTACTTGATCTGTGGTGCAAACTTCTTGCAGTACACAACACTGCATGACATTCTCTGAAATGTGCAGAAATGCCAGTGGTGACATACACCTGATGTACTGTCCGGGATATGTGGACAGATTTCGGTATGCGATCCCGCGTTTACGAGCTTGAAGCAGTCTCTTTCAGCTGGGAACTCAGGTCCAGTTAGCCATGTTGTCTATATCAGGTGAGCTGCTGAAACGGATCTTGTGGCACAGTCTGCCAGGTTCTGATCAGCAAGCACATAATGCTATTGCTCTGATTTCTATTTCCTAATGCACTCAACCCCATTGCTTACATATATGTAGTACCTTCTCATTTGGTTGTATATGTAGCCTAGCCCTACCTTGCTGTGTGTGTAGAACTTGATCATGTCTAGCTAATGTTCATTTTACTTAATATTAGCTCTGGTATCTCCACTGCCAACACTGTTCCAAAGAATGCAAAGTTCTTTGGAATGAGATAAGAAAGAGATACAGAGGTATACATTGTTACGCCCGTCGTTCAGACAGCTGTGACCACTCATGCTCGCCTCTTTTTTCCCTGCACCGTCAATCCTAACAAGAATGGCAGCCTCCGCCAACCTCCCCGGCGTTCCCGGGAAGGCATGGGTGCTGCCGACCACCATCATGACTCTAGAAACACCTAGGCGTGCACACGCACAGGGGCCTCCTTTGTACACGTCATGGCGGGAAGCTCGGGGGCGTCCCCTCCCAATAATGTCAACTCGCTGCTGTACTTAAGCTGACTGGCCCTTTGCTTCAAAGAGTTAGCAAAGAGTTTCCTTGTTGATGAATCCACTCCATTCTTGGACTTCTAGTTCCTGACTTCTCTTTTGGCATGTGGACGCTCTGGGTACCCACTCCTTGGGTGCCCTTCCACGTTCCTGGCTATCCGCTCCTCGGAGGGCCTTCCTGCCTTGGACTTCAACCTGACCTGCTTCTCGGTACACTCTCCTGGAACTACCTCTTGTGAGTACCTTAGTACAGACTTCAATGATACTAACTTCACTGAAGGTCTCTGCAGAGTACCCCGTGCCTCTACCGTTCCCCCTCAGCAGAAGTTGTTCCAGTATACCCTATGTTGCAGGGTATTGTCGTACCAGCTTCAGGATCCACTTCTGGGTTCCTGCACCTCAGATCATCTCTTCATCATCTACAGTTCAGTCATTCTCGGCGTACCCCGCTCTGCGGGCCACTACCGGATCTGCACTTCTGAGGTAATCTATACTCGTCTGAAGGGACTTCCTGGCGTACCCAACTCCGCGGGCCATTACCGGATCTTCAGATCAGTGGTATCACCTTAGGTATACCCCACTGCTCAGAACTGTACTTATTTGCATCTCCCGCTCTGCAGGCTCTGCTTTTCCTTCCTTCATAATAAAGTCTCTATCATACAGCTGTGTCCTACGTCGCTGAGACCGCACCTACCGACGGTCTCTGAAGTATCAGACAACAGTTGCTATATTCTAGTGGTGATGTCTTCTATTGTATGGGTATCACTGAGAACACAATTGGGGCGAAAACTGTGAGACAAGCGAAGTGGGCTCAGCAAACATCTCTCATCTCGGCCCATGGTTCACATCCTTACAAAAATATAACATACATACTTGGAATCTGGAGCTGCTCAAGGTCTCGCAGGGAACCCTACTACACTTCCCATTCTTGTTTCTTCTCTGGAGGCAGTGAGGTGTCCCACACTTGTCTCAGATGAAAGTTCTCTTAATAAAGACCTCCCTTGGATGGTGACTGGAGCTGCAAACCCAAGTGGGTCATATAAAGTTGACTGTGAACAGTACGCCACAGCAGGTGTATGGTTTCTTTTCACTTGAGACTTGGAATCTGAAAGTGTCTTTTTTCAAGTCTCAACTTAGTCTAAAAGTTTGTTGGAGTGATGATGTGTCAAGACCCAAATCTAAGTTCTTAAGGTCTTTCACATGGTATTCTGAAGGAAATGCTTTCATTACTTTGGCACTGTTAGAGGCTATTTTATGGAGCCTCAAATTGGCGTCAGCTAACATTGACTGTGTTCTTATTAACAAGTCAATAGCTGCTTTTTCTGTAGGTACTGACATTAATCCATGGTCCACATAGAAATCCCTTTCTATGCATCGTTTCGCATCTGTGCCATACTCCTCCTCTCCTTCTTGTGTTGTCCTCCTGTTTCCCTAAGTGGCCACTGCAGGTGATGGACTGTTGTCATCTTGGTACCACAGGAATCTTAGATAGTTTCTGTAGTCTTCTTGGACAATGATACAGTAGAACATCTGTAGCATATCTGCCATGATGGCAATGGGTTCTTTTCTAAAATGAATTAAGACTCCCAAGAGATTGTTGGTAAATCAGGCCCAGTGAGGAACATGTTGTTCAGAGATTCCTTGGAACTGAGCACTTGAGTCAAATACAACTCTAATTTGACCTGGTTTCTGAGAATGGTAGGGAAATATGAGCATTCCACACTCTCCATCAGAGGTAGGGCTGTCTCCACATGACCAAAAGTGGTCCCTGGTCTCTGGTTTCCTTTGCAGGGTCCGATGTAGCAAGTCAAGTCAAGAGAGGTCCTGTTCTTTGTTAGGAAGTGTCTGGGTGCTCAGAATGGAAAAGAATCCATCCAGCTGTCTGACTCATCTTTGAAGAATTCTTTGTCCATTATCTTGAGAAACTACTTGTGTTCCATAGAGAGGGAAGATTTGTCATTATTCTTTGCAGTTTGGACTACAGACTTTCTCAGATGGTCCTCCCAATCCTGTGGTGTAAGTGCTTCTACATAGGTCTGAGGATGGTGACCTGGTCATCCTTTATGGACAGGTATCTCTCTGATAGAGAAATGGTTCGGACATGGTTCATACAAGGAGGTATATTCAGTGTCCACTGCATTAGTGGTGAAGGTGTTAATGTTGTCCAGTTTTCACACTTTGTTAATACAAACGTTACCTACTATCATCCACCCTAGATCAAGACAATGAGCAAAGGGGCACTGCGTGAATCATTGCGCAACTGATGAATATTGTGCAGCCCCAGGATCTCTCTGCCAAATAGGAGTAGGATTTGAGTGCTAGGATCTAGAGGCGGGAGATGAATAGCTATAGGCCTTAGATAGGAATGATACCACGCTATCTGTGGCAAAGGAATTTTATTCCTGTTTGGTAACTGATTGCATTCTATGAGTATGGAAAGTGGTGATCTGGTTCTGTCATCTATGGCTTCCATCACAAATCCCTTTCCTCATCTTCTTGTTGTCTCTACTTCTCCTGAACATGTTTTGAGTATGTATGGGAAGTAGTCCTCATGTTAAATGGGTCAAAGAACTCTGGCCTTGCCAGGGATCTGTTGCTTTGGTCATCCATGATGATGTACATTCTTATTGACCTCTCAGGCTATCCCTTGGGGTATACCGTAGCTAAGAACATAAGAACATAAGAAATTGCCATGCTGGGTCAGACCAAGGGTCCATCAAGCCCAGCATCCTGTTTCCAACAGAGGCCAAACAAGGCCACAAGAACCTGGCAATTACCCAAACACTGAGAAGATCCCATGCTACGGATGCAAGTAATAGCAGTGGCTATTCCCTAAGTAAACTTGGTTAATAGCCGTTAATGGACTTATCCTCGAAGAACTTATCCAAACCTTTTTTGAACCCAGCTACACTAACTGCACTAACCACATCCTCTGGTAATATATTCCAGAGCTTTATTGTGCGTTGTGCTAGGCATATCATGGAGCAGGATCTTCAATCAAGGCAATCACCACAGACATCAGTGCATTTGGGTGTGACTTCAGATTCCATTGTCTCTGATGCACTGCCCTCCCTGCTATGCTTCAATATGGAGGTAACAACATTTTGAGAATTTAGGCTTATAGCATCTGGATGAAGGGATGTAACATGTTGGTCACTGTTGCACTCTGTGCACTTAATGGCTGCCTACCAGTCTTTAGAGAGGCGATTTATTGAAGAGCAGAATCTGAAACAGATTCCATACTCTTTGAACAAGTCTTTGCATTCAGTTAGCGTCTTTTCCCTAAAGCCACAGCATTTCTTTAGAGGGTGAGGTTTCTGTGTATAGGGCATTATCTGTTTGGGTCTTCTACCCTCTTGTTTGTTGCAGAGAGGGAAACAGGAAGTGCAAACATAGTGGCTGACACCTCTGTTTTGTGCACAGATATATATATATATATTTATTTTTTGTTATCATACCTTTTCATTGATCTTCCATCTCAAGAGTTGTTTGCACTGGTCACATCTGAGATGTCATCTGATGCGCCAAACTTGAAAATCGGATTGTTTCTACTCACTGCTTGATCTTGGATGAACCTGGAGAAAACTGTAAATAGAAGGAAGGCAACATTACTTTATATCTACAGCCTAGGGAAAACCATTTTTCCTGCAGGCTGTGTGGCAATTTTTGCATAACTGCCTTCACTCCATGAGCAGGGTTCAGATAGCTGAGGCCTCAGAGAATTGGATCAGCCTTGGCCGCTTCCAGTTCTAAGAGCAAACCTCCAATTATTGTAATTTATGGTTGTCTCTGTTTGAGATTCTTGGGGAAAAAAGTTCTCAGTTCTTCTACACATCATTGCCAGGCCTTCGGAGGGATTGTCTATATGCACTGATCTTAGCTGAGGACTTATTCCCCAGCCATTTCACTAAACAGACCTATTTCTTTGTTTGCGGTAACGTTCAGGTCTTTAATGACACTTTTGAATGTAGATTTCCATTCTCCATAGTACCCAGGACAGTCATCAAACTTAGGCCTAGATTTATCAATGTGCTGTAACTATCGCATGCGATAGGAAAAGGGGCATGTTTTATGGTAATAGCCTAATTATCACAATGTACACAGGTATTACCACAAAGTGTGTTCACTTTTTGCAATAATGCCTACATAATTGCAATTTCCTTGATTGAGAGAGAGAGATAGAAAGAGAGAGAGACTATCTACAAGGCCCTTGTAACAGTTAGCTATTTATATCTCTTTAGGAGGCCCATCTAGGTAGTAATGTAGGGGTTAGGGGCCACTTTTACATGCAGAGTGAGACGTACGAACAGAACAGTACACTCTTGTGAAGATTTGATGTTCTTCGAACTCACACAACTCACATCAAGCTAGGTTGAGAGAACATTGTTCAAATCTCACCTCGAGTTACTAGGTGGGCCTCCTATAGTAGCATAAATAGCTGCTTACTATGGTGCTATCCCCAAAGGCACACACTCTCTCTCTTTCCCTCTCTCTCTTCCCCCACCCCGTCTCCTCCTACATCTCTCAGGCCCTTCCCCAGCCTAAAAATGCCCAAAATCAGAATTTGTGAACAAATTGCATTATGAGCATAACGCATGATATCACACAGCTTAATGCAACTGAAAAAGGTGTAGTTATTTTCGGTGTTATCGTGCTTTGCAAAGTGTGAAGCCACTCCACTTTTTCAAAGTGCCCGCCCCCGACTCCTCCCCAATCCCTCCCCTTTAAAAAATTTGCATTGCACCATGCGTTATGGTGCTTATCACATGCGTTAAGGCGTTATGCACATGCAAAAAACGCCTTAATGCATGCGAAAACGTCATAATGCAATTTGATAAATGACCCTGCGTTGTGTTCGTGGCTGCTCTACGTCCTCACTCCACCCTCTCTACCTCTGTGGCAACTCCCTCCGGGTCTCATGGACGGCTTGCTGCCTCTTCTCCCCGGCGTCCCCGGACCGTCTCGACGCTGCGGATCTGTGATGTTCCTAATGACGTAGGGCACCAGGTACTTGCTCCTCGAGGGCCTATTTCCAGCTACTGAGCCTCTTTAAGAATCTATGTGAGATTGACATCTACTACTGGCTATGAATACAGCATACCCTGTCTACTCACTATCTATAGTCTCTCTACAGCTCAGCAACCCTGGGATCGCAGTTCCAGTATCTGAGGGACTTCAGCCCTTCCGGGCATATCAGCTCACTACTGCCGCCTCTGGTGGTTCTACTAACCTGTCTAATAAAAGAACTATCTGTGTCTGTCTCCATACCCAAGCCTAGCCGGTGGTCCCTCTCAGGATATCCTCCTGGGGGCGCTGTCATCTGCCATTGACCCAAGGATTCACCTATTTACATTCCTTTCCAGCTGAGTACCCTCTCTAGCACTCTGCTGGTACAGATTGCCAACTCAGCAGTCTATATCATAACAAGATTGCTAGTTCCGCCTACGGAGCATATCAGATTGTTAAACTCCTCCTTCCACGGAAGCCAGTCCCTAACTGATTGCTAACGCCGCATGGTGACTCATAACAGATTGCTGACTCCTTCCCCTACAGGAGTATCCAGCAGAAGATGTACTACAGATTGCTCACTCCTCCCACTTCAGGAGCTGAGCATAACAATTGCTAACTCCTCCCTCCTTGAGGAGTAGACCATAACAGATTGCTACTCCCATCTGCATAGCAGATCCTAACACCCTATTAGTGAGCCTTGGGCTGACAAGCTCACAATGGGCCATATACGTGGCCAGATCTGGTCTGTCTGATACTTCAGTTTTCAGGTGATGAGATGCTCGCGGGATGCTGTTGTAGATTTCTCTCTCACTGCATTAATTCTAAGCATTGAGGTAGTGTGAGGTTGGTCATGTGCATATGGTTCTTGTGGAGGACATGTGACTTATGTTCTCGCAGGTGATACACTCTCAGAGATGCCTTGGTCACACTCCATATAGAGCACTGGGGAGTAGGTCTGAAGTAGGATGTCTCTTTGCACATGTGCTTGGATTATAAGCCGACTGTAGTGCATCCGTGAGCATACAAACGTATGAATCACTGTGGTAGCGATTAAAATCCATGGTAGAGGGTGCATTGAGCTGGTCTCTGATAGGTGCAGAGTCTACTTCACAGACAGGCTGAGTCATCTTAACATCTATTATTTCCTTTGACTGTGGGTGTGAGGATGAGTTGCCATGTCCAGAGGCGAGTGCTAGGACAACTTCTGGTACACTGACCAGATCCTTTGCAAGAACCTGGATCTTCCTGCTTTTCTGTCCCTCCGCAGCTTCAAGGCTCTTAGCTTGGGCTTCTGCAGCAGTGGCTTTCCTTTCTCAATGCAGCATTTCTAATTAAGCATCTAGCTCCTGAGAGCAGCTGCTCCTGCTGCAGCAACAGCGGCATCTTTCTGTTCCTCTGCCTCCAAACACTAGACTCAGATGTTAATCAAAAGTTTATTCTGTGCTGCTTAATTTGGTATGAAATTTTCACTCACTGCAACACAAATTTATTTTATTCTTGTGTTGCAGCCACAGTGTGTCTAGCACCATATGTTTTTTTGCATGCACATGTGGAGACGGATACTGAGTAAGGGAGCAGAGGTATTTGGTGCCAGAAGTATGTTATGTTCATTGGAATGATGTATGCATTTCTAAGAATGCTCAAATACTGTTTTATTTAGTATATTGTATAAAACATTATAGCAATTATTTGGGCATGTTAGATTTTTTTTTTTTTTGCACATAATTCTGAATTTTTTAGTGCATTATTCCCTAGGTTGTATTTGTAGGATATTGCTTCTTATCCTGGGTTAGGGTTGCCAATTTGTATTTGGCAGGCCTAGATGGTTTTACTAAAAGAAGGCTGGCAGCCATCAGAATCTTAAAACTGGCAATATAAGTGGTAGCAATTCACCTGCTGCTGGTCTTACTAGGAGTGGGCCTTCCCAAACAATGCCCCGTCTCTAGATTCCACTCCCTCCAGTCAGCTCACCCAAATGCAGCAAATTCTGACCCCACAGCTGAACCTTAGGTGCCATTCCAGCAGCTGGGAAATAGTGTTACCAATCGACTAGTGAGCACAGCATGGCCTGTGAGCCCAGCAGGGGTGGGTACTCCCAGCCCCACAGTGGTTTTACCCCTTCCTCATGCATGAGCTTCCTGTTTGCAAAACAAATCTGCAGGGGTGCAGGGGAAGACTCATGAAGGACCTGGATTTGTTTCTTAGCTTAGGTCTTTCCAGACCAGATGATGCTGAGAATGCTGTAGCACTCATGACCCCTGTGTGGAGGACATCCCTATCATGCAGTAGGCACACCTAGTGGCCGGATTTAGGGCCCATGATTGCAGAAGAAGCTGTGGTGCATAGCCCCTGGGCTGAGAACCGTCACTCAATGACTGGAATGAAGTAAGCTGAGAAGGGATATAAAATAGGAAAATAAATCCCTGGGTAGTTACAAAAGATGGCTCATGGCACCAAATAACAGCCGTTATGCTTGAATGATTAAGATCAATGCCCAAAGAAGAAAACTAAGGAGTCAAAAAAAAAGAAAGAAAGAAAGAAATCTGCACATGGCAGGGGTAGAGGGAACTACAATGGAGCCTGCAAGCATGTACAGGTGTTCGGCTCACAGACCCGCGATCACACGTTTACACTACTCTCTCTCAGCAGCACTGGGGAGAAATCTGGTGTCTGAGATCCAGTAATATAGAAAGGAAAAGCTCAGGTTCATCAGGAAGGAAAAACCCAAGGTCCGGGGGGTGGCCATATTTTTGGGGGAGGTCGGGAAGGGTGGAGAGGTTTGGTAGCCCAAGTTGATAACCCTATATTGGGTAGAGAAGCATAAAAACTCCCATACTTAACTAAAATATATTTATAGCAGTGTGTGTTCAAAACACTTTTTTTGCAAGAGGGGAAGACCTGTACATACGCACGTAGACACAGCACAGAGAAACAGATACACCCGGTAACACACAGAGACTCCAACATGCACACACAAACTTACACACACTGAAGCAAAAATCAACACATATACAGCACTCGCATATAAACATATAATACCCGCACGGACATACCTTACACTTTTATAACCGTATATGCACACACAGACACGAGTCATAGTCCCATTCTTATGTACGGCGAAATGATACTTGTCCCATCCCAGCCACAGATACACCGTCCCACACACACGCGCGCGCGCTCAGCGGTGCGAAGGTCCCTTACCCGCTCTGCCTTTGCGTCGGGGCAGCTGTCACCGTCACCTCTCGGAGCCCAGGATCCGGCGCGCGCACCATGCCTCTCTCTCGCGCGCGCACCCAGAGCTCGACAGCTCCTCCCTCCCCGGCCTCCCGGCGCCTACGTGCGTCCGCCCCCCCACCCCCTGAAGAAACGTTGCCATGGCGATTAACGGGGGCTCGGCCCAGCTCCACGGTCTCGCGCTCCCCGGTAGAAAGCGGGACGTGCAAAGCACTTTGTTTCACGCGCAGAGCAGGGACGCAGCTGGAGGCCGAGTTTGAAAATATCCCCGGGACCCACGAAAGAGAAATCCGAAGCGTTGCCCCTGATCTAGAAAGAATTTACAGAAATTTTGCTGAAACCGGTGCATGGATGTACTGCGAATTTTGCCCCCTACAGCATTTGCAAACTCATTTGACGATTTCACTTATTTTCAGACATCCATGGAATTCGTTCGCAAACCTCTTCTGAAGAATTTCCCGCTTTCATTATACTCCCCTTTTAAGCACACCGATATTCTTTCTCTGACTTTCGCTGTTGGGCCTGGGGTAAATCAGCAGTCCAGAGCCCAATTAACATTTTTTATGTGACACTTGCATCGCTCTCTCTCCTCCCCTCCTCTCCCCATACTGGTGTCTTTTTCATCTCCCTCCTCACCCCTATTGGTGAATTCTTCCCAGGACCTTGGCACAGTCATCTCTCCTTCCCCTGTCCCCCATCATGATCATCATGATGATGACTGGTACTTCCATTAGGCAATTGCCTAGAGTGCCAACATTTTGGGGACAGCACCATACTACCAGCAGGAAGGGCACAGGGGGAGAGCCAGTACTACCGAAGATGAGAGCGCCCTGCTGGAAATGCAACCTGAAGGTAAATTGGGGGGAGGGGGTACATGACTGAAGGTTCACCTAGGGTGCAAATACTCTTGCGGTGGCCCTGGGCAGTAAAGGAAACTGGCTGACTGTTAAATAGAGGACAGTGGTAAATGGAGCTCACCACAGCTAGAAGGGGGGGATTATATTTTTATCCAATTAGATAAATGATCTATAAACCCACCTTTTGAGCTTGCTTTAAATCTTAACTCTACCTTTTCCCAAACACTTTCTTGTCATTCCAGCGTGACTAGATTTTGGGCACCATGGGCAGGAACTGTCTCTTCCGTGCCGTGCTGCTGACCTCTGGTAACACTTTAGAAGTGATGGACGGCTGCCATAGTAGTAACTGGGGCAGTGCCTCAGGGATCAGGCGCCGGTGCATTTCTCTTCAGCATTTTTATAAGTGATATTGCAGAGGGGTTAGTAGGGAAAAAAAAGGACAGACACTTCAGACAGAGCGGAAAAACTCAGTGATTAGAAAGCTGGAGGAGTGGCTTTGAATTTGGCCACTCAGATTTAATGAGAAACGTGTGGAGGCTGCCTTTGGGGTTCAGAACCACAAGGGAGTAGTACATGATTGGGGGGGGGGGGGGGGGGAGATACTGATGCGCACCAAAGAGGAGAAAAGCCTTGGAGTGATCGTATCTGATCATCTCAAGGCTGCCAAACTGCACCAAGGCAGGGTGGGCTTGAGCCAGAGGAATACTAGAGCGCCGGAGAAAAGAAAAATGCAGGGGAAAATATGATCTGTCTGCAGGCACACAGCACACAAAAACAATTAGCAGCAGGAGGATAAGCAAAGGAGCAGCTATGTTGAAGAAAATCCAGAAAGAGATTCACTGCAGTCAAAAAAAGAAGGAAGAAAAAGACAGAAAAAGAGGAGCAGCTTACATAGGGTGGTCAGGTGTCCAGCTTTATATAGGACAGTTCTGTTTTCCAAAGCAGCTGTTTGATGTCCTGCCTAAGCAAGAACAGACTGCACAATTGTCCTGTTTTTCAGTCTGGCCACAAACTGAACGAGAAATTCCACCGAGTTTCATACGTGACAAACAGGCAGATGAGGAGGTGCTTCATCAACTCTCTTTCCCCACCCCCACACCCTCTCATCTACCCTTTTACTCCTCTCCCCCCCCCCCCCCCCCCCTTCTGCTCTTTCCAGGTTCCTCTCCAACCAACCCCCTCTGTTTTCTCTCCATTATCCTTCAGGTTCTTCTCTCTCTCCCCCTCCTCTCCCTCAGGTATGTCTCCATCTCCAGACACACACACACCCATTAGGTTCCTCTCCACCTCCTCCCTCTTGTGCTTCTAATCTAAGCTCTTCCAGAAACACAGCCAGGCAATATGGGCACCTATTGCCAAGTGAGAAAGCGTGCCCTCAATCTGTGCACTGCACAGCAAGCTGGGAAACTCTATTAATGTTTCTTCAAATTAAAATCTTTATAAGTAAATGAAAGTATGACCCTAGTTCCAAAATTGTGACCCTTAGATACGTATGAATGCGATCCTTAACCTCTTATCAGAACTGACCCCTTAACCGCTAACCAAATTAGTAAACTCTACCTTGTTAAACAGTAGAGATTGAAAAAGGGGTGTGTGGTTTTTTTTGGTTATGTTAAAGAGTTCTAAAACCTAATTAGTTAACAGTAAAGCAAACGCCCTTCACTACCAGGCAGATTGTGGTGATTCACAGAAACAATCATAATCTTAGTAACAAACTTACCATAACAACACTAAAATCCAGGGAGTCACACAGCAACAACCCTTCCTATGAAAAGGCGCTGCAATAGAGTAATGGGCCCTAGAACAATGCTACATCTTGTTACAGCCACTAATCAGATTAGCAGGAAGAGTACGTGAGATATAGAGACAGGAGAGGCCAACCAGTGGTATTATAATATTTATTATAACCCTGGCTTATAACAAAGCACAGAATCAGAACCTATGGCAAGGCGGCTCCATACAGAAACCTCTTTCCATGCCTAGCTACCTAAATAAACAGGAGTTCTCTCTCACCCAAGCCAGTCTTGTTCCCCACTTTGGCCAGAAATGAAGGAAGCAGGCTGCCAGGGTCCAGTCAGTAGTCGGCTGCTGTTGGTGCTGTTGCACTCTCTGATGCTACTGTACTGCGTGTTGCTTTCACACATATTATTATAGTCCCATTGTTATACAGGCTGCGCTTGTGTCCAAGGCTGGAGGTTTTCCTCTTTCCTTTCCAATTAGCAGTAGAAATTCTTTGATCCATGCCTGGCTGAGCTCTTTCAGCAGCTGGTTATCTCCTTCAGGAAACAGGGGCGAGATGTCTTTGCAGACATGTATGGGAGACCATCTCTCTTGCTCCAGAATACACTATCCTTGAGTTAGTCATGCAGCTCATTAGCATGTTGGAGGAAGTATCTTTTTGCAGGTGGTTATTAAATCTCCATGTTCCATGTCAAATGTCCTTGAAGCTGCTGGGCATAATGTCTTTCTGTTTTAGGAAGGTGTAATTGTGTTCCATGTCATCATTCGGAAGTCTTTTTCTGCCCACTGGCTTAAAGCAGGGAATAAATAGACTGGCAATCCTTTACCTAACCGAGCCTCACTGACTAGGCCTCTTGTCTGCCCCAGCTCTGTGCTAACCCGAATAATTTTTTTTACTGGGAAACAAAAAAAGAAGCTGGATGGCTACAGATTCCTGCACAGAAACTAACCACTGGTAAAATTGTTCACCTCTGTCATACACACAGCACACAGACAGATCTTCACTAATGCAGAATAAAGGACCACAAATTAAAAACAGAACTGTGCAAACAAAAAGTGAACAGGAAATCCCAAGAAGCCAGAATCTGCATGCAATGCAACACTGGAGAAAAAGAAACAGAAATGCATTTCCTTTTGTGTTAATCAAAATACACATCAGAGACGCATCTTACCAGAGCTAACATATTCCAGTCAATAAACTGAACATAAGATGCTTGCATTTTATTATAATCCCATTGGTCCCAGTTTCTTTTCCACTTTTTTTTTTCCTTTAACTTTTTTCCCAGGGTCACCTATCCAATTTGCCATTTCTTCCTTTCCTCCCCTTCACCCATTTTTTAATTGATCTCATCCTTTCCTTCATTTCTCTTTTCTGCATCTCTAACTACTCAGATTTCACCCTCTCAGCCTCTCTCACCTCCCTGTCCTCAGTCTCCCTCTCTTCACCTTTCTTACCAGCTTTCAAATTCCATCTCTCACCCCCTTTCCAGCCTCTCTCTTCACTTTCACTTCCTAATACCCCCTTCCCCATCTGTCCCTCCTTGCCCAGTTTTTCCCCCATTTCCACCATCCGTACGCACTCCCTCCTTAGTCCTCGTCTGCTTTCCTCTGCTTCTCAGCCCCTTCAGCAGCCCCAGCTCCTATCCTGTCCCTCATCTCCTTCGCCTCCAGCCCCTTTCCTCTATCTCTTACCATTTACCCAGCCTTGCATTTCCATCCTCATCCCAGATCTATACCTTTCCACTGCCTCTTATCCATTCCCTATTGCCCCAGTTCACTCACATCTTCTCTTGAATCCTCATCCTTCACATTCACTTTTTTTTTTTTATAATTGTAACCCAGGGTTTCCTGGAGGGTTCCTGCTCTCCAGGGTTCAGCGAGTTCAGCATTTTTTGCAGAGCTCTTCTAAATTGTAAAGTATCCTTCCTGTTAAGGAGGGGTTGGAGGGGGATTAGATAAAGTGTCAGCTAATTTTGAGCAATAGAATGGTGTTGATATTTCACCACACCGCACCCATCCTCACATCACATGCCACTCAGAAATACAACACTCTAACGGAGGTCAAAGGCCTCTGCTTTATTGTCCTCTAGTACCTGAGCAAGCAATAACATAACCACTTTGGTCCTGAAAGCATATTTCAGTCACCAGCCCCAGTAGCTTAACCTCCTCAGTCCAGCAAGCTAAACTACCCCCCCCCCCCCCGGGGTCATGTGACCTGTAGACCACGCCGATGCCAGACCCCCCCACCACAGCCAGCAAGGATCTGAACCCAGAGACATTGCAGCTCAAAACAGTCGACATCTTGGCTCAAGTACCCCACCTCCACTGCAACAATTACCTCGTTAGATTGTTTTGGTTAACAGTCTAAACATGATAAATTGAAAGTGCGGAGAGAAGGGGAGGGTGGGCAGGGGAGAATCCACACCACGCTGAGGAGCAATGCTGGGAGCCCATCCACCCCTTCCCTTATAAACTCCATCAAGAGGGTTCCTCTCACCTACTGCTGTCCTGTGCCTACTGGCCAATCAGGGGCAGGAGTGAGCTGGGAACTATGGGCGTGCACAAGTATCCCAACAAGGAGCTCTAGAGCAGGTATGGCCAACTCCAGTCCTCAAGGACCACAGAGAGGCCTGGTTTTCAGAATATCCATAATGAATATGCATGAGCTAGATTTGCATTCAATGGAGGCAATGCATGCAAATCTCTCTCATGCGTATTCATTGCGGATGTCCTGAAAAGCAGGCCTGTTCGTGGCTCTTGAGGACCGAAGTTGGCCACTCCTACACTAACATAAGAAAATAGTTGCAAACACGGAAGGATGCTCGAGAGTGTGAGCCCCTGTGTCACACCACTACCTGCACATCCCTGGGGCTGGCCGTGGTCCATGCCACTGGCAGGCGAACACATCCGGGCACGGACTGGCTGAAACAGGAAAACTTGGATGTCCAACACACTCCAACACGCTCCATGCTGGTCTCTAGGGTAGCCCTCTGGCCACTTGAAAGGCCTTTCCGACTGTCACTTGGAAGCGGTTTCAGCAGGGGCAGATCACAGAAAAATAGCCTCACTAACACTGCACAGCCTTCTCCTTCTGGCTCACCTTCTTCCTTTCCATTACAGTAGGTTGCCTGCACTTCTCAGGGCCACTCACATCCCACTTTCATTGACTGTGCCACAACACGGTCTGCTGCTTTTGAGCTGCCAGCGGTTTCCCTTTTTCACACCCAAGGCACACCTACAATAAAGAAAATGTGTAGCACACAAACCTCCACAAAGCAGGCAGTGCAGACATGGAGAGGACTCATGTGGCCGAAAGAGCTAGGGAAGCACTGAAAGCCTCACCAGTCTCTCTTCCAAAGCAGAAAAGAGAGAGCAAAGATGCACATGCATCAGTTCCCAAGGTAAAAGGGAGAAATCAATGTAGTGTGTGAGCAGCCAGCTCAGACCTAGATTTATCATTTTACTATAAATTTCATGAGAGAGAGAGAGGGGGAGAGAGACTGATACTCTTTATAAGGCACTCATATAAGTAAACTATTCATACCACTGTAGGAGGGGCAAGCAGTAACTCAGGGTGAGGTTTTGGTGGTGGCCTAGGTTTTGGGGGTCAGTTTTACTGCACAGAGATATGAACACCACAATACACATCAGTGAACATTTGATGTGATTTGGAGTGATGACAGGTACACAAAGATAAGATCTGTACATTGTACTCTCCACCTAGCTTCCTAGCAGGCTAGGTAGCAAGTGCATCAAACTAGGTCAAGAGTACATTGTACAAATCTCATCTTTGTGTACCTTTCACCATGCCAAATCACATCAAATGCTCCCTGATGTGTACTGTGCTGTTCGTACCTCTTACTGTGCACGTAAAACTGCCCCCCAAAACGGAGGCCACCACCAAAACCTCACCCCGAGTTACTGGTTGCCCTTCCTACAGTGGTATAAAAATTTGACTAATATGTGTGCCTCCCCAGAGGCACTCTCTCTCTCTCATCGCTAAGCACCCCTCATTTTCATTTACTCCACACAAACTCCTCCCAGTTGGGAAAAATTGTAAAATTTGTACATGCATCTTGCGACGGCGTTATTTATCGCGGGCTTCCTCCAGGGCTTGAAAAAAAGAAAAATTAAGCCATGGGGGTCAGTTTTACATGCATTACTGCTGAAGCAGAGACTGGGGACAGCCCGGCCCATGGCAGCACAGCTCCAGACCGAATTCTGCTTTCTCAAGTGGAACAAGGTCATCAGATACCTTACAGCCTTGCACCTTTCTAGCAGCAGCCTCACCCTCTACACGCACCATTGAAATTTATGTATTTATAATAAGATTTTACATGAAAAATGCACATTTATAGTTCAGTCTTCTGAAATAAAAATATTACAGCATGTTTACTATATTTACGTGCACTGCTGTGGTGCCAACCAGAAAACTCTGCAAAAAAAGTAAAAGGATATTTGGAACTCATATGTAACGTGCATTAGGTGTGGGCTTGGCACTTAGAAATCTCTGAGTAAATCAAACTAAAATTACAATTATAATATAACAAACTTCCCATACCAAAAAACACACTAATTGCCAACCCTCGAATAGTAAAATAGTAACTTTTCATAGTAACCTATCAAAAGACAACTCTGCAGCTATTACACCAGACCCTAAAACACTAAAACATCAACGCACCAGCTGTTGAGCTGCGAAACTCGGCCTGAGTCGGCCATTTTTAAGAACACGTCTCTACTTTAATAAATATTTGAAAAAGATCAAGGCATCTATTTTTCTTCGTTTTCCTGATGGCCATTATAGATCGCCTACCTCTTTGCTTTTTGGGACAGGTAGAATATAGACAGACCCTCAAATACAGAATAAAGAGACCATAAAGTATAAATGTATTTATTTATTTATTTATTTGTTTGTTTGTTTGTTTGTTTGTTGAGTATTATATACCGTCATTCAGTAAAGCCATCATAATGGTTTAAAAAATTTAAATTGTAACTCTCTTAACAATTGTGGAAAAAGTATAACAATGTGCATATTAAACAGAGGTTAAACAATTAAATATAAATATGCAGACAGAAACTGAACTGGAAATTGCCATAAATGTTGTGGAGCGCTAGGAGAGCGGTCCCACTTACCAAGAGATGTGTGTTCTTGGGCCACGGCTTGACCCCAGAGGAACTCCGAAGAGGTGCCTTGGTAGGCGAGGCATGCCCGAGCATGGGCTGGACGGGAGCGAGGCTAGACTGAAGACTGGAGACACTGATCCTCCTCCGGACCTGCATGCTTCGGAAGACCAACAACGCAATGGTGGCCTTATGAACAGTCCTCCGACCGTTCCAAGCCCTTTCAGACCTGCTGCAGGGTACGGCAAGAAGCGGCAGGCCGGGTGGAGGTCAGGGCAGCAGAGACCGGAACAAGGAGATTCAGACGAGACTCAGAGACGAGGTACTTGGATGCACAGACGTAGACTCAGGAACGAGGTTCTGGGATGCAAAGACAAAGAATCAGGCACAGACAAAGACTCAGGAACGAGGTACTAGGCTTTCAGAAGACTCAGGAACAAGGTACAAGGCTTGCATCATGAAGCGCTCTACTCAGCCCGCCCGTGGGGCTGGTCACAGACTACGACATGGCTTGCCGCGAGGTACCAAGCGTACAGAAGATTCAGAACAAGGTACTTGGCTTTCAGAAGATTCAGGAACAAGGTACAAGGCTTGCATCATGAAGAGCCCTACTCAGCCCGCCCGTGGGGCTGGTCACGGACCACGACATGGCTTGCTGCGAGGTACCAAGCGTACAGAAGACTCAGGAACAAGGTACTTGGCTTTCAGAAGATTCAGGAACGAGGTAGTTGGCTTTCAGAAGATTCAGGAACAAGGTACAAGGCTTGCATCATGAAGCGCCCTACTCAGCCCACCCGTGGGGCTGGTTGTGAACCACGACATGGCTTGCCGCGAGGTACCAAGCGTACAGAAGACTCAGGAACGAGGAACCAGGGTTCAGGAGGGCAAGACAGAATCACGGACTCCAGGATCAGGAGAAGCAACTTCAGGCTGGATCACGGATATCAGGAACAAACATCTGGACTGGAACACAGGTACTGGATCAGGAGACAGACCTTAGGGCTGGCACACGGACATCTGGAACAGCAGGTGAACATCAGGACTGGAACGTAGACAAAAGGACAAGACGAGGAGCTCCAATGAAGAACAGGAAACACAGGACCTTGAAGAAGTGCTGGAACAAGGACGACTCCTGGAGTGAAGGACAGCAGGATCCCAGGAGAGACCAACTCCTTGCGAAGGCAAAGCTGAAATAGACGCTGAGCCCTCTTGTAGGGCTGAAGAGGACTACGCCCGGGGAGGGGTCAGCAGGGGGCCACACCTGGCTGGCCCTTGAAAAGCTAGAGAGAGGCGCACGCCCGTGCCTAAGGAGAGCTGGGAGAAGAGAGAGCAGGAAGCTGGTGGCGTCCTCAGCCACATGGAAGGCCGAGGAAGCAAGGCAGGAGCGGGGCAGCCCTGCCCTGAAGCTGGACGAAGGGCAGGCTGCTGGAGTGGCTCCCAGCCACGAAGACAGAAGCAGGAAGCTATAGAAGGGCTGGCTGCAGGACAAGCAGGGAGCTGTAGCAGGCTGCAGGCACCGGCAGGGACGGCCTCCCTGCCGGCAGAAGATCCCAGCCCCGTGGAAACAGCTGCAGGGACGGCCCCAGCTGATTCGGGGAAGCAGGAGCGGCAGCTGCAGTCCCCAGCCACATGAGGGAGCTCCCAGCGGCCCGACCCTGCCGCGCTGGATCGGAGACAGCCGGGGAGGAGCCCGGCGACAGCAGCAGGCCTGCCGCGAGGGAAAACAGTGTCAGCGGCCCAACTGGCCGCGGAGGTAAGAGCCTGCCCAACTCCTCGCAGGCAGGATCGCAACAATAAACCATAATCTGTATGCAATGCAACAATGGATAATCATCGCTATTCCAAATAAAACAATAAAATCAAGAAATACTACTAATTAACATTTCTATAGTGCTACTTGATGTACGCAACACTGTATAAACCACACACGAGACAGTCCCTGTGCAACACATCTTACAATCTAATCAAGACAAACATATAAAATATAATAGTAAAACCATACTAAAGAAAAAAATACAAATATTTCAAAACAGCTGATGGATAGAACATCCAATAATTAAAACTAATTGGGAATTATTTCAAAATAAAAGACACATCAAAAAAATAACTAATATTAAACAAATCCACCAATTTCCATACCTGGGAAATTTTGATTCGATCATCATAAAATATAAATCGAATCTGCAGACAAAAACTGAACTGGAAACCACAACAAGCCAGGCACTGTATATAAAAAACAGAAATATTACCATTCTTTATATAAAACATCAAACAATAAAACCAAGAAATATAAAATATAACAGTAAAACCACACAAAAAAATTTAACAAATTTAAAAAACATTCAGTAAATATAAATGCAAAATTTTTGTAAAAATGTACTTTTTTTAAATACGTTTTTGGTGTTTGGGATGTACATCTAATAAAACCCAATTTAAAACAGTAAGGTTCAAATAAATGCTGTGTTCGCCATACCTGGGAACGTTTGATTTCCCTAAATTGTCATTGATTAGTGGGAGAGAGGTAGGTGCACAAATGTTCTTCCTCTCTCCCTCACACACACACACTTTCACACAGACAGAAGCACCCTCCTTCTCTCACACACACATACCCACAGATGAAGCACCATCCTTCTCTCACACACCCACATACCCACAGGCAGAAGCACCCTCCTCCCTCTCTCTCATACACACACATAGAAACAGATCTCTCACACATATAATTGTGCCCCTCCTTTTCTTTGGTCCCGCCAGCCTGAGCTCCTGCGGCTCCCTTCATCGGTTCCGGCAATGGCCTGATTTTTTCTTCGGCCCCTGCCATCCTAGGGTCTGCCAGCAGCCCGCATACGTGTCTGTCTCTTTACTTCGGCCCTACCAGCCTGGGATCGGGCAGCAGTCCACGGTTCCCTTCTTCGGCCCCGCCAGCCTGAATTCCGCCGGCAGCCTGCTGCTTCCTTCTTCGGCTCCAGTGATGGCCTGAGTCTTTCTTCTTTGGCCCCGTCGGCCTGAGCTCTGTCAGCAGTCTGCAGCTCCCTTCTTCAGCCCACCAGCCTGAGCTCCGGTGGTGGCTTGCAGCTATTTTCTCTTCTGACTTGCCGGCAGGGAATAAAAAAAGGCACAGGGAGATATTGGGCACAGCGATTCCTGTTTGAGCATGAGGACAGACAGAGGCTGAGGACTCTGAAGACGCGAACAAGATGCTGAAAACTTAGACATGATGAAGGCTCAGGACTTGGAACGTTTCGAAGGCTTTGAGAGAGTCTGGCACCGCTGCACACCCTACACAACCCCGGGGTTGGCCATGGACCATGCCAATAGCGGCACAGGCACTGGAATCAAAGACTCGGAACAAGATGGAAGCTGGAACAAGAACAGGACTCAAGAACTCGGAACTCAGATTCAGACTCAGGAACTCGGACTTTAAAACCAAGGAAGGACTTCCGAAGACTCGAACCAGCAACAAAGACTCTGAAGACTCTAGACAGGATGAAGGTCTCAAACCAGGAGCAAGGCAAGGACTTGGATTCAGGAACCAGATGAGACCAGGAATATAAAACAGGAATCATGGAGGACCTTGAAAGCGTTAGCAGACCTTTGCGAAGGCCCCAAAAAACTGAATGAAGAGCCTTTATATAGAGCTGCAGGAAGGACATCATCAGGAAGCCGCAGGGCTTTTCACACCACAGTCCCTTTAAATTTTAATCAGAGAAGTGTGCCTAGGAGAATACTGGCAGGAGTGGAAGCTAGTGGTGTTTCCGCCACATGGAACAGGTGACGTCGGGACTGCACAGAAAGGTAGAGATGGTGTTTCCAGGCCACGCAGGAGCAAGGTGGCCCAGCAGAGTCGGCGGTACACAGATCACGAAGAAGATGGCAGCAGTGGTGGCTCACAGCTACATGGCTCACAGAGGCAAGGGAGCACAGGAAAACAGAATCAGCGGCACAGATGGAATTGGAAAGCTGCTTGCGGGGCCCTCCCACGAGCGGAATTGCAACAAAAATAAGAAATGCCATACTGAGTCAGACCAAGGGTCCATCAAGCCCAGTATTCTGTTTCCAACAGTGGCCAATTCAAGTCACAAGTACCTGGCGAGTACCCAAACATTAAATAGATCCCATGCTACTAATGCCGGTAACAAGCAGTGGCTATTCCCTATTAATTAATAGCAGTTTATGAAATTCTCCTTTTGGAACTTATCCAAACCTTTTTTAAACCCAGTTATACTAGCTGCCTTAACCATATTTTCTCTGGTAATGAATTCCAGAGCTTAATTGTGCATTGAGTGAAAAAGAATTTTCTCTGATTTGTTTTAAATGTGTTACTTGCTAACTTCATGGAGTGCCTCCTAGTCCTTCTATTATCCAAAAGAGTAAATAACAGATTCACATTTACCCATTCTAGACCACTCATGATTTTAAAGGCCTCTATCATATCCCCACTCAGCCATTTCTTCTTCAAGTTGAACAGCCCTAACTTCTTTAGCTTTTCCTCAAAAGGGAGCTTTTCCATCCCCTTTATCATTTTGGTTGCTCTTGTAAAAAATAAAAAAAAAGTGCTGTCTCCCCTACTTTGCTGTATTTGCTATTTTTGCATTCATTGTGGTTTTTGTGCTAACCATAGTACGGAAACTCTGCTATTATCTCTTTCTGATTACATGTTGCTGCAGTTAGATAGGCCTGTAGCATTGATTATGATATCCCTCAACATTTCAGCATCTTTTGATTGTGAGAATCATTCTTTGCTACTAGGCTACATTTGCTTGGGGTTGGAGGTACCATTCTTAAATGGTTTGAGTTATTTTGCACAATGGCAATTTCAAGTCATGATAGCAACAGGACAAATCTTCTTGGAAATTAATGTCTGTGGGAATGCCTCAAGCCTCTTTCTTTCCTTCTATGCCAGGGGTCGGGAACCCATGGCTCGCGAGCCAGATATGGCTCTTTTGAGGGCTGCATCTGGCTCGCAGACAAGTTTCGCCACACTTTCCCGCTGACCCAGCTGCTGCCCAGTCCTCCTCCGCCCGGGCTTAAAATACTGTCAGCCCGGGCGGAACGCGGCAGGACAGCTGGAGTCAGCGGCACCGGCATGGTCTCTTCTTCCCGCCCCCCCCCCCCCCCCCCGCGGCCCGGAAGAGGAAGTGGAGAGTATCGGGTGCGTGCGCGGCAAGAAGAGGCCACGCTAGTGCGCTCGGCATCAGCCCGAAGAAAAGAAGACTGCAGCGCGGCTCGGAGGAAAATGAAGAGCTTCAACCGCGGCCGATGGGACTCCTCCTCCGCGAGGGCTGAAAATGAAGAGGTTAGCGTTGGGAGGAGGCTGCTGCTGCCGCGAGTTCCCGGGGTGGGGGTGGGGGTGGGGGTGAGAGAGAGTGAATGAGCGAGCAAACACACATGCTTGTTCGCTCATTCACTCTCTCTCCCCCACCCCGGGAACTCGCGGCAGCAGCAGCCTCCTCCCAACGCTAACCTCTTCATTTTCAGCCCTCGCGGAGGAGGAGTCCCATCGGCCGCGGTTGAAACTCTTCATTTTCCTCCGAGCCGCGCAGCAGTCTTCTTTTCTTCGGGCAGATGCCGAGCGCACTAGCGTGGCCTCTTCTTGCCGCGCAGGCACCCGATACTCTCCACTTCCTCTTCCGGGCCGCGGGGGGGGCCTGTGTGTGTGTGTGTGTGTGTGTGTGTGTGAGTGAGAGATTGCATGTATGTGAATGATTGAGAGCCTGTATATGTGAAAGAGAGTATGTCTGTGATTGAGAGCCTGCCTGTGAGAGAGAGAGAGCATGAATGTAAGTTTACCATTGGGAACCTGTATGTGTAAGTTTGTGATTGAAAACCTGTTTGTGTGAAAGAGTATGTGTGTATGATTGAGATCCTTTGTGTGTGAGAGAAATTTTTGTATCCTTATTATTTTTCATTACTGGGTCTTTGTGTCTGCTATTTTGAAATATTTTGTTGGTATCTGGAAATGTTTTATATGAGTTTTTAATTATTGGATATTCCACTCATCAGCTGTTTCGAAATATGTTCTTTTTGTTAGTACAGTTTTACTGCTGATGATTTTATATTTCTTGATTTGTTTTATAAGGATGGGTGATGTTTCTTTTTTCCTTTGTTACACTGCATACAGAGACTCTGGCTTGTTGCAGTTTCCAATTCAGTTTTTTCTGCATGCTTCTTGTTATGCGTTTTGGTCTCTTTATTCTATGTTAGGGGAGGGACAGCACGTGATTCAGGTGAGGTTTTCTGCTGGCGTGTAGTTTCTGTGTAGGACTCTATAGCAGCCTGACTTGGTCCGTTTTCCTAATAGGAGATGTATTGGTGTCTTAAGGCCTGGTGTAATATTTTCAGACTTATTGTACTTTAAAAGTGTGATCTTACATAAAATGCACACATTTACTTGTATTTAGTTTTAAACATATTGTATGGCTCTCATGGAATTACATTTTAAAATATGTGGCGTTTATGGCTCTCTCAGCCAAAAAGGTTCCTGACCCCTGTTCTATGCTATTGAGTCTATACCTTCTTTCCCTTTGCACAATTTTACCATCCTTTGAGGTTGAATATAGAATATATGCTGACGACACGCATCTGTTTTTTTCTGGTATCTCCTTGTTTGTCCACCACTGTCAATCCTTTATTAGAATATTTGCAAGCTACTAATTGTTGGCTGAAGGAAAACAATCTACATTTAAATGTTGCTAAAACAGAGGCCGTGTGACTTAGTAAACTCCCTTTGCCAGCAGAATTAAGTTTCACTTAGTTTGCTAATTCATTTTGGGGCTTAGGTGTTCTTACTGTTGCTTCTTTAATCTTAAAGCCACAGTCAGCTGCTGTCATTAAACTAGCTTTTTTCAAGTTTAGAAAGGTATGGTCTTTGAAGTACCTATTACCAGTAGAGGATTTCGGATCAGTGGCTAAGGCATTTATTTGAATTGATTATTGCAATTCTTTATATTTGGCCTTGCCTAAAACACTGCTGCACATCTTATCTTATCCTGTCCAGCCAGAGATCATATTACACCCATTGTTGAAACAACTGCACTGGTTGCTGGTGGCCCAGCAGGTTCAAATCAACATAATGCTAAATTAATTGTCAGCAGACCCCCAGATTTCTGTTCCTTTTAGATCTAGTTGTACAAGATATTTTGGGTGTGGGAGACCCCAGGATTCTAATTGGTTAAAGATAATCTAAAATGTTTTAAGTGTTTTGAGTGTGTAATACCACAGGATATTGTGGGGAGGGTGTTCTGGGTTCAGACTGTGCACACTAGCATTCTGCCCAGGGGCTCTGACCTGGGGGGGTAATCTCATTGAGGTCTATACTAGGGGCTATCTGAGGGGCTTATCACCTGCATGAAACCAGGACTACCTCCCTCGGGGGCTTACCCAATATAAACAAATATATTTACTGAGATTATTGTTGCGGTCTCGGTCGCCGCGCTGGCAACCGGGACCTTACCTTGCCGTCCACAGGTCCTGGGGGCCGCCAGCTGGTGCACCGCTCCTTGGGCCTGGAGTCGAGCAGCAGCCGCCGCGTTCTGGCATCACCACGAGGGAGACGCCGCCGAGTCTCGGAGCATTGCCCCTCCCTTCCTAGGCTCGCGCACATGCGCGAGGAGAGGCAATTTAAAGGCCGTTTCCTGCCAGACCGCGGGCCGCCCCTTTTCTGACGTCAGACACCAGCTGGTATTTAAAGCCGGCGTCTGCCTTCAGTCTGTGCCTTGCCTCAAGGTTCTTGGTTCTCTGTTGCAGTGTGCTGCGGACGCCGTCCGTTCTCTCTTGATCCTGTCTTCAGCTCCAGCTTCGGACCCTGTCTTCAGCTCCAGCTTCGGACCCTGTCTTCAGCTCCAGCTCTAGCTTCGGATCCTGTCTTCAGCTCCAGCTCCAGGTTCGGATTCTGTCTTCAGTTCCAGTTCCAGGTTCTGCTTCAGTTCCAGTCCCGGACCTTCACGTTTCTCCCGGCTTGCTTCCTCAGTACTGACCTCTGCCTGTTTCCGATTCTGCTCGCCTGCTTCCTGCCTTGACCTCGGTTCATTTCTTCAGAGTGCTGCTCGCCTAAGTCCCAGCGGTCTGGGCTCCTATGGGCTCCTCCCGGGGGAGCCTCGGGTTTCCTGGGTGGTCATCTTCGACCACCGCCTAACTCCCAGTGGCTCAGATCCTCAAGGGCTCCTCCCGGGGGGATTCGGGCTTCCAGGGTGAAGAGCTTCACTTCGCTTACCAGTATCCGCCTCCCTGCCTTTACTCTCTCCACGGAGACTCCTTCTACCATCATACTCTCTCTCCGTCAGGCCGGCTCAAGGGTCCACTACTACCCGCACAACAATTATACCTGGGGGCTTGAACCCAGGAGCTTATTCCTTCCACAAATAGCCACACACAAACTGGGATTCAGTACATCACTGTTCCAGGTACTTAGGAAAGTAAGTTTATTTGAGCAATAGGAGGATAGAACAAATACAATCAGATCATACAGAAGAATTAATGGTAGATAATAACAATTGCTACATGTTTCCAGAGGATCAGTCTGTGCTATCATGCCTGGAAGCGTGCTCTCCCTCTCTGTGTAGTTGTTATTTCTCCTTATACACTAAATTCTTGGGAAAAGCAGCAATGTTCCCTCCTCCTGAGTTCTTATCAGTTTCAGGCACAGCTGTGTGGCCTTCACTCTCTCTCAGGCTTTCGTATAAGTTAATTACTTGCTTTCTCATCATAGATCTACTAGAATAACTAAAATAAACAGACTCTTGCCTGTTCATAAGCATTTCACAGTCCAAAACAGGGAAGCGGCAGAGTAGTGCAGACAGGAACAGTTCGAGTCTATTTGAGCCTTTGCCAACTCAATGAGCTAGCAATCTTTAGAAGTAGATATATCCGGATTGGCGTGACGTCAGATGAGGGAACACCCTCGAGGTTCGCGCCACTGGGCGTACTTAGATGTGGGTTGCGTTCATCCTAGCAGGTACCTGGGAGGAGCAATGGCATACGGCTGCACCATAGCTGTTCCGAGGATGCCAGAGAGGTCGGCTTGACGCTGCGGTAGCCATCTTGCCCAGGTAAGAGGTAGGAGCCAAGATAGAGGTGCAACAAGCGGGGCGAAGCCATCGAAGACCGACAGACACAACAGTACCCCCCTACCAGATCTAGGTTTTTGCGGATGTAGATGATAGAAATCCTGTAGCATCTTCTTATCCAAGATATTGGACATTGGAGTCCAAGAGTTGTCTTCTGGGCCATAACCATCCCATGACAAGAGGTATTCTCATACTCTGCCTCATTTTCTTACATCGAGAACTGCGTCAACTTTGTATTTGATGTCTTCTTCTGCATCTACCGAAGTAGATTCGGGTATCTTGTTGGAGAATTCACTGAGTATCACTGGTTTCAATAGTGAAATGTGGAATGCATTGTGGATCTTTAAAGTAGCTGGTAGCTTCAGACTGTAGGTGAGGTTGCCCAGTTGTTGGAGAATGGGAAATGGTCCAATGAAGCGAGGAGCGAATTGAGCTGAAGGAAGTTTGAGTCTTAAATGTTTTGTTGAAAGCCAGACCTTGTCACCAGGTTTGAAGTTTGGAGCCTTGCGATGATGAGCATCATATCCTTTCTTGGCTCGTATTCCTGCTTTCACAAGCATCTCTTCAGTCTGAGTCCAGAGTTGATGGATATCTGTAGCAGTTGATTGTGCTGCTGGGGACAACACTGATAATGGAAGTGGCAGTGGTGGTAGTGGTAGTCGTCCGTAGACCACTTTGAATGGTGTTGATCTAGTGGATGTTGCTGGATGAGAGTTTATGGCAAATTCTGCCCATGGCAACAGTTCGCTCCAATCATTCTGTCAGGTGTTCACGTAGGCACAAATGATCTGTTTGAGTGTCTTGTTCATCCTTTCTGTTTGGCCGTTGGACTGAGGATGATATGCCGATGTGAAGTCGAGGGCTATATAAAACTTCTTGCATAATGCCTTCCAGAAGGTTAGCTGTGAACTGAACTCTGCAATCGGAGATTATGTGCTTAGGCAAGCCATGCAGGCGGAAGATGTGTGTAATGAACAATCGGGCAAGCTCCATGGTGGTGGGTAAGCCTGGGAGAGCCACAAAATGTGCCATCTTCGAGAACCTGTCACCGGTCACCCAAATAGTGTTGTTCCCTCCTGATGATGGTAAATCTACCACAAAGTCAGTGGCAATATGTTTCCACGGTTTTTCAGGGACTGGCAAGGGTTGGAGGAGATCCCATGGACATCCTGGCGGTGTCTTCTGTTTAGCTCAGTTTGCGCAGGAAGCGAGATAGGGGTGCAATAAGTGGGGTGAAGCCGAAGACTGACTGACGCAACAAAAATATACTCCAAATTGCCCTTTACGCTGCACAGACAAATCTCTTCTTGAAATACCCTCTCATAAAATAGAACCCTTACAATCTACCTTTTCACCAAAGCTTTTTCTGCGATGGAACCTGCACTATGGAATGACCTGTCTTTGGAACACCGTATTACAGGTGATAAATCTTTTTGAAGACAAACTTTTTTTTGAAAGGCTTTTCTTTGATGTGTGTATTTATTTTATGGTATTGTGTTTTATAATGTCTCATGTTAAGATTTTATTGTCTATTTTTGTGTATGTAGTTTGTGCATCACTTAGTATGGATGTTCTTTTAAAGGCAGTATAAAAGAAATTTTAAATTAAATTAAATTACTTTTCCAGCTTCTCTTAGCTTTTCCAGATATTGTCGCCCGTCTTACTCTTTCTGTGATCTCTTATAATTTATGAACGATAATCTTTTCGTCTTTAACCTTTTTAGCTACTTTAGAAAATCATAGCAGCCTCTTTTTCCTCTTACTTTTTATGAAACATAGAAACATAGAAATGATGGCAGAAAAAGACCAAATGGCCCATCCAGTCTGCCCAGCAAGCTCCCACACTTATTTCCCATACTTATCTGTTTCACCGACCAGCAAGCTCAGGGCCCTTGTTGGTAACTGTTTGATTCGAATTTCCTGCCACCCCGTGCCATTGATGCAGAGAGTAATGTTGGAGTTGCATCAAAGGTGAGCATAAGGCTTAATGGTTAAGGGTAGTAACCGCCGCATCAAGCAAGTTACCCCAATGCTTGTTTACCCAGACTGCACAGATCAATGCCTTATTGGATGCTGTCTGAATGTAAATCCTCTTTTCCACATTTCCCTCTGCTGTTGAAGCAGAGAGCAACGCTGTATATGCATTCAAAGTGAAGTATCAGGCTTAATTGGTTTAGGGTAGTAACTGCTACAATAAGCACTTCAATCCTTGTTGGTTGTTGTCTGAATGCAAATCCTCTTTTCCACATTTCCCCTTGCCGTTAAAGCAGAGAGCAATGTTGGAGTTGCATTAACCATGTGAAAGCTTATTGCTGTTGACCATGGATCTTTAAAACCTTTTAAGTATCTGAAAGTCTCTATCATATCACCCCTGCTCCTCCTCTCCCCTCTAGGGTATACATATTTAGGTTCTTCAATCTCTCCTCATAAGTCATTTTATGAAGACCATCCACCTTTTTGGTCACCCTTCTCCATCCTGTCTCTGTCCCTTTGGAGGTACAGTCTCCAGAACTGAACACAGTACTCCAGGTGAGGCCTCACCAAGGCCCTGTACAAGGGAATCATCACTTCCTTTCTCTTACTAGATATTCCTCTTTATGCAGCCCAGCATTTTTCTGGCTTTAGCTATCACCTTGTCACATTGTTTCGCCGACTTCAGATCGTTAGACACTATCACCCCAAGGTCTCTCTCCTGCTCCATGCACATCAGCCCTTCACCCCCCCATCAAATATAGTTCTTTCGAATTTCCACACCCCATATGCATGACTCTGCACTTCTTGGTATTGAATCTCAGCTGCCATATCTTCGACCACACTTCCCACTTCCTTAAATCCCATCTCATTCTCTCCACTTCTTCTGGCATGTCCACTCTGTTGCAGATCTTAGTATCATCTGCAAAAAGACAAACCTTGCCTTCTATCCCGTCCGCAATGTCGTTCACAAATATATTGAACAGGACCGGTCCCTTCACCGATCCTTGAGGCACTACACTTACCACCGCTCTCTCTTTAGAGTAAGTTCCATTTACCATCACACATTGTCTTCTGTCCGTCAACCAGTTTGCAACCCAGGCCATCACCTTGGCACTCACTCCTAAGCTTCTCATTTTATTCACAAGCCTCCTGTGCAGGACCGTATCAAAAGCTTTGCTGAAATCCAAATAGATGACATCTAGTGCTCTTCCTCAATCCAATTCCCTAGTCACCCAATCAAAAAAGTCAATCAGATTTGTCTGACAAGACCTTCCCCTGGTGAATCCATGCTGCCTCTGGTCCACCAATTCTTCTGACTGTAGATAGTTCACTATTCTTTCCTTCAGCAGCGACTCCATTACTTTTCCCACCACCGAGGTGAGGCTAACCGGCCTGTAGTTTCCAGCCTCCTCTCTGCTCCCACTCTTGTGAAGCGGGACCATCACCGCTCTTCTCCAATCACTCGGCACCACTCCCGTTTCTAGGGATCTATTGAACAGGTCACGCAGCGGACCCTTCAGCACATCTCTGAGCTCCCTCAGTATCCTGAGATGAACCTCATCAGGCCCCATGGCTTTGTCCACTTTCAGTTTTCCTAACTCTTCCTGTACATTCTTTTCTGTAAAAGGAATTTCATCTACTCCGCTCCCCTCCAGTTTCTTGTTAACTAGCAACGGTCCTTCTCCAGGGTCTTCTTTAGTGAACACAGAACTGAAGTATTCATTTAATATTTCTGCCATTTCTCTGTCACTCTCCACACATTGATCCTTAGTATACAGGAGAAAACCCCTGCACACCTTAAAGGACCGGCTCCAGAGATCTGGCCTAGTCCACCTTAAACCCTATAGCAACGGGGCATTTCCCTAGGGAAGGGGAATCAGTAGCCAAGCCCAGGAGGGAAGGGAAAGCCTCAGAGAAGAGAAGGAGCCTAAGGAAGGCCAGACTGATGAGCTATGAACTGTATTATGTCTTTTGGGGTTTTTGGGGGTTTTTTTAGAACTGCTAAGGAGAGCAGAGCTGCTTTTGTTTGTTTTTCTTGTAATTAATAAAAGTTTATGAGAGACCAGCCAGAGTCTAGCTTGAATCTATTCTCTGACTGGCCACAGACCGCTCAACATGCCATACCTTTATTCCTAACAAACAGGTTAGCTGTTCTTATATCATCTCCATATAGTTTTGCCCACTGCTCTTCTGCTTCCCCTAGATTTTCCCATCCAGCTAACAAGTCCTTGAGGTATTCTACTCTCCCACTTTAACAAAGTTAGTTTTCCTGAGGTCTAGGACCCTTGCCTTGGAATGAACCTTCATCTCCGCTCTAATACTGAAGCACACTATCTGGAGATCTCTGGATCCCAGATGATCATCCACTACAACATCAGAGATATTGTTCTCTGTTTCGTCTGCAGGTTGCTATTTATACTTTATGGTCATTTTATTCTGTATTTGGTGAGGGTCTGTCTGTGTTCTGCATGTGTGAAGGAAGTGAAGTATTCCGTTACTATGCAGTTTCTGTGTAGGGATCCATAGACGCTTGTTCCATTTTCCTTATAGGAGTTGTATTTATGTTTTAGGGCCTGGTGTAATATTTGCATTGTTGCCTTTTCATGGGGAAGGGGGGGTTGTTACTGATGACAGTTAGTACTGTTCTGGTATGGAAGGTTTACTGTATTTTAATTGTAATTAGTTGACTCCTGGCTTCCCAAGGGCCAAGCCCACACCCAACGGTGTTATGCCTCATACCATATGGGTTTCCAGTGTCTCTTACTTTTTTGTAGGGTTTCTATATCACCCCACCTTCCACTGTGAGAAGGAATTTTCTGACCCTTAGGCACATTACAAGAACTTGCACAAAAATAATGTAATTTCTGTTCAGAGAACTCGCTTTTCCTTGTGCTATTATTAATAATAAAAGTAATAATTAGGATTTTTTTTTTTTTTTGTTCAACCATAAATTGCCATGAGCAGGGGGTCACGCACACGAGCATTTTCTGGCAGACGTGTCACAATGGAGAAAAGGTTGAGAACTACTATTTTAGAGTCTGGCAGCTAAAATGTAATGCTAAAAAGGCAGTGTCAGGCATTTCAGCAACTAAACCCCAAGGGAGGGTATACAGTATAGGGGGTGAAATTCTTCTAAGCACAAAACAAGAATGGGATCCAGGTGGATAAGAACATAAAAAATTGCCATACTGGGTCACACTAAGATCCATCTAGCCCAGCATCATGTCCCTGACAGTGGCCAATCCAGGTCATATGTATCTGGCAGATCCCATAAAGTAGATTTAATTCCTGCTACTCCCAGGGATATCAATAGCTTTCTTTAGTCCAGGAACTTGTCCAAACGGCTTTTAATCCCCAATATGCTGGTCATTTTCATCACGTCCTCTGACAATAGATACCACAACTTGATAGTGTTGCAACGGGATTGCATGATCCTTTTCAATGCTGATTGGATATTTTTAGATTTTTATAGGCATTACAATTGATGTTATTTCTTGCCAATGGAGCGAATGATAATCAAGATAGTTTGATAGTTCATCATACATCTTTTTGGATACTTTCAGGACCCTCAGTTACTTATTTTTAAGCAACTACTTTTGAAAGATTTGGAACATATAGAGAACACTCTGGTTTGATCATTTTTAAATTTACAATATATAAGCAAGATAATCAAGTGCTAAAGGAGTTAGCAGCCAGTTATAAGATAGTGATCAAACTAGCAGATAAAGGAGGAACAGTGGACATTCTATATCTGGACCAAAAAAAACCTGGGTTCATAAGGCAATTACAAAATACTGTGTACTATGGGCTACTTGATGATGATAAGAACATAAGAAATTGCCATGCTGGGTCAGACCAAGGGTCCATCAAGCCCAGCATCCTGTTTCCAACAGAGGCCAAACCAGGCCACAAGAACCTGGCAATTACCCAAACACCTAGAAGATCCCATGCTACTGATGCAATTAATAGCAGTGACTATTCCCTAAGTAAACTTGATTAATAGCAGTTAATGGACTTCTCTTCCAAGAACTTATCCAAACCTTTTTTGAACCCAGCTACACTAACTGCACTAACCACATCCTCTGGCATCAAATTCCAGAGATTTATTGTGCGTTGAGTGAAAAAGAATTTTCTCCGATTAGTCTTAAATGTGCTACTTGCTAACTTCATGGAATGCCCCCTAGACCTTCTATTATTCGAAAGTGTAAATAACCGAGTCACATCTACTCGTTCAAGACCTCTCATGATCTTAAAGACCTCTATGATATCCCCCCTCAGCCGTCTCTTCTCTGATGCTACAGTGTGTATTCGATTGAAGATCACTAAAGTAAATTGAGAAAGCTGAAATGTTAGTTTGACTCAATGGGAGATCATATTTTTGATTGTACAACATCCAAGGATTCTGGTCTTATATATTAATCTCAAGATTCATAAGTCTTTACCAGCTCTGTCAGGCAGACCTACTTTGCCAGCTAGAAGTTCTATCTTATAACCATTATCCATTTTTGTTGACATTTTTTGAAGCTTTTTGTATTTCAAGCCAAATCTTATTAGTCCTGGAGGAATTCTGTGCTACTGCGGAGTGCAGATTTTGTGCAAAATTCCCCCCCCCCCCCCACTGCGCAGAATTGCCAGATTCTGCGCATAAAATAGCAGGAGAGACCCCAGCATGCCACGAACGGAGCACGCGAAGATGAAGGCCCAGGTGCGCTGTTCGCGGCAAAGATAGAAGTCTCCCATGTGCCACAAATGGAGAGTGTTCTGCTCACAGCGAAGATAAAGGTCCTGGTGAGAGAGGGGAAGGGAGGGGGTGTGGGGGAGGGGAGGGTGAGAGAATGGGAGGTAAGAGAGCGGGGGGAGGATGCTTGAGTGTGGGTTTCAGAGAGATGGAGCCTATATGAGGAGATTGTGAAGGAGTATGAATGTGTGTGAGAGATTGGGAGCTCGTATGTATGAAAAGGGATGTGTATGTGAGGGTGCTAGCTTGTGTGAAGGGACTGTGTATGTGTGAGACAGAGCCTGTGTGAAGGGCTGCATGAGAGAGAGACATAGGTAGTCTGTGTGAGGATGTATGTGTGAAAGAGAAAGGGAGCTTGTGTGGGTGTGTATGCAAGAGAGAGGGCCTGTATGAGGGTGTGTGTATGTGTACTAGAGAGAGGGAGCATGTGTGTGAGAGAGGGAGGGACAGAGGGAGCCTGTGTGAGGGGCAGTACTGAGAACAAGGTCAAACTCTGGGACTGGCAATAGAGTGGAAGAGGTTGAACCTAGAGGTGGGGCCTGAGAGGGCAAATTGACCAGGGGAGTAGGGAGAGCGAGTGGAAGGGACACTCTTACAGTGAGCATCTAGGGAAATTCTGCTCAAAATATTTAAAATTCTGCATCTTTAAGTAATAACTTTTTTCTGTATTAATTTACAATGTAATAACTTAAAGACTGTCATGTAAATTGTGTATTTTGACCAATATAAAGTTTGCAGAATTTTAAGTTTTTGTGCACAGAATTTTAAATGTGTTTGCGCAGAATTCTCCCAGGAGTAATCTTATGTACAAGATACATCTCATATGCTAAGATTATTACAAGAGGTGGATGGGGTGGTTCCTGACATGATTTTGATATCTCTTGATATAGAATCTTCATATACAAACATTCCTTAGGCCAGCAGCATTGGATCTAATAAGGGACACTTTAACATTAAGATCTCAGAGTCACGTAGGATACTTTCATGGTTTATCAGTGAACTTGCAGAGATTGCCCTAGGGACAATTATTTTTATTTTGAGAAGGAATTTTTCTTACAGATACATGGTATGGCCATGGGTGTCACCATGGCACCTGATTATAGCAAATGTATATGGGCTCAATCTGCACAAATGTATTTGTGTACATCTCAATGGTTGATGGGTTTTTTTGTCATTTGGATTTCTACTAATCAACAATTAGTACAGGTTAGTCAATGGTTAAATACTTTGAATTCTAATCTAAAGTTTACCATGTGATATCATTCGTTTTTGGATATTAAGATAATCAAGATGTCTCAAGGGAGAAGTCTAACCTTCATGGACTGTATTTACAAAGTGACTTTCTCTTTAAGAAGCCTTGAAAGAGAGAAGGGGCATAGGGCATGCTCAGCTGGATGCTGTTGCTTTACAGCAGCCATGCTCATCATTAGTTAGAAAACCTGCACCTAGAATGAAAGCACAGTGTGGGATTTCTCAGTCCTGCATAGATACCCAGAAGAGTCAGGAAACCTGTGCCACAGGCAGGGTAGCTGTAGGCCAGAGGCCAGGGGAAAATCTGAGTTGTGGAAATTTTTCTTTCAGACGGAGTAATGGATTCCTAAAAGCAATGGAGCCAGAAGAATACTAAAGAAAAAGATTACTTCAGGAACTGGAGCCCTGTCATGGAAGAAAGTTACAAGTAACAAAAAGTCTGAACTATAAGAAAAAGGGACTGGGCAATTAGGAAATTCTATTTGCTTTTCCTGTTACAAAAAAAAAAAATCAGAAAGATAAATGTTGAAAAAAAATTTGCATTTTATTTTATTGAATACTTGATTTAAAATTATTTTCATGGTTGATGAAGAACCTTTTTTTTTCAAGTGTAAATGACATAAATAAAGTTATAACTTGTGTTAAAACAAATAACTGTTTCTCCCTCTCTCTGATTTTTCCTGAGAAGCTGGTAAATGGTTGCAGAGGGGAAAAAGAAAACAATCCAGACCCTGAACTGAACTGGAGGATGTTGAAGATGTGGACCCTTTGGGCAAGGTGGAGTTGGGGCAACCTGCAGGGAGGAGCTCTGTAGGTCCCCACCATTGGCAGGTGAAGCTGGGAGGAGCAGAGGCCCTACTGGACCTTCGCCAATACCTGCCCACGCTCCCTTAGATTGAGCCCTTGGGTGCCGGGGCCATCTGGTCTTAGGTGTGGGCGTCTGTGAAGGTTATGATCCATCACAATGAAGACATTGCAGCCCAGCAAAGTCAAGGTAAGCAGCGATGAGGGCAAACAAAGGTCAGGCACAGAAAAATTCAGGCTGTGGTTGGAGGCAGGCGGGGTTCAGTCAGAAACAGTGAGAAGGCAGTGGTCAATGGCAGGCAGTGATCAAGCAGTGTCGTGTTCCAGTACGAGGGGCAAGCCAGAAATCCAGTCCAAGACAAAGCCAGAAGTCCGGTCCGAGGTCAAAGCCAAAAGTCCAATCCGAAGAGACAAGGCACAAAGAGAAGGAAGGACAAGGGACCACAGGAACAAAGATGAGACGCTGAAGACAGATGAAGGAAGACTGACCACAAGATCTCAGAAGACAAACCAGACTGTCAAGGAAACAGGAACAGAACACAGTAACTCGGGAACCACACACAATGGAACAGGAACAAGGAGCCAAGAACGGGAACAGAAAGGAACCAGATGTGCACTGGCAAAAGCCCTACTCCGAGGGAGTCGGCCTATTACAAAGGCAGAGGAGCTGTGGTTGAAGTGACTTCTTATAGGTCTCTGTGGTGACATCAGCATTGGGCACCTCAGGTATTTTCCAATCACAGGACCTTTAAAAGTGATGTCATGGGCCCTTGCGTACCATTAGGAAGGGCCCAAGGCAAACGTGGCATCGGAGACAGGACAGGTGCAGCAGCCTGCTGCATCTTCAGATAGGTACCCAGTCCAGTGTCAGAGGGAGCCAAGCAAGGAGGTAGATCAAATGCGGCAGTCTGCTGCACACACACACACACACACACACACAGATCTTCCCCAACACTGGAGGGTATTGCAGGCTTGGGGCTGGAGTTGAGAGCAGCAGCCCATGGGAAAAACCCATGGACTGCTGAGTGTAACAGTACCCCCCCCCCCTTCTTAAGATCCCCTCTAGAGGTCTTGGGTTTGTGGGGGGTAACGACTACAAAGAGCCCTTTGAACTGCTATGGGTTTCTTGGTTCAGGTGGTAGTTTCAGCAACCAAAAAATTGGTTTTGTGCCCTAGTTTCTGCAATTCCGGGGACTAAATTTGAACCATTGATGAAGGAATGACCTCGGGATTGCTTTGGCCAAAGCAAGGCCCCAAGACTGGAGTAGGGGTGACATCCTTTTTTCCAGGATCCAGGCTGGTGGGAACAGACTGAAGTAAAGGTTGCTTCTCCCTCTCTTGTTGAAGAAAGGTGTGCAGGGCTCTTATCTCTTAATCTTTCCTAGTGACTAAAGATTCAAACTCTTTTAGAGCACAGTTATTTTATTTTTCAGGCTTTCACATGCAACCTTCTCTTGTCCCAAATGCTCTTTTAAATGTCTAAAGACTATTTTTAGGACATTCTCTTGAAGGTACTGTGAGGTAGTTTGAGTTCCAGAGCTTGGGAGAGTTGGGAGTACAGAGGCCACAACCAGCGAGTGAGATGAACAATCAGATTCCAGACAAGATCCTGTGCACCCAGGCTCCAATGTGTGACTTTCTTTGTGGACCAATTGAATTGTGGCTGATGTCTTCGCAGCCATGGCAGGCCTAGGATGAGCAGGCTGACAGTCTTGGGAGAACATGGAAGATGATGGTTTCCAAATGTGCAGGACCTACCCTTAACATGAGAGGTATGGTCATGCAGGTCACCAGTCCCGAAAGGGGATCTCCATGGACAGATGAAAGTGCCAATAGTGGAATCAAGGAATTGTGGGGATTTGGAACTGGTCAAACAAGGTCCTGTTGCACAAAATTCTCCTCGGCACCGGAATCCTCTAAAGCCTGAGTGGGAAAGCACAGTGGAGGTTGTCCCAGGGAAACAGACAGGAGGAACTGGGGAGATGGGGTAGTCAGACCGAGAGTCACTTGCTCCAGGACTTCTGGGTGTAGTATGGTTTCCCCTTCTCTCTGACCACTGAGCTAATAGGTGACCCAGATCTCCACAATAAAGGACAAGGCCTAGTTTATGGCATTGAGTCCTCTTTTCAGTAGAAAGGTGGGACTGACCCAACTATATGATCTCTTTTGGTGAAACCCCAGAGGTGAAATGGGGTCAAGCACGGAAAGAGATGATGTCCTAGAGAAACCCTTTGCACGGAGCATGCTTCTCAGGCACGTTCCTGGAGTCGTTTATCAATTTACCCTATGAAATCGATGAGCCTCTTGAGAGTGGTGGGAAGCTCTCATGCCGCAAGTTCATCCTTAATTTGGGGGGATAAAGCTTCCAGGAATATAGTGTATAAGCTATCTCCTTGCCAGTTCAGTTCTGTGGCCAGGGTTTGGAACTCGATGGCGAAATTCATTAACCATCAATTTCCTTGCTGCAAGTGCAGGAGGTCCGAACCCATCGTGGGCAACTGGCCAGGCTCATTGAAGACTTGTTTAAAGGTCGAGACGAATTGGAGATTTGTGAGAAGGAGATCTGAACACTCCTATAAGGAAGAAGCGCAGGCTAAAGCCTTACCATCAAGGAGAGAAAGAATGAGTGTCTTTTTTACGGTGTTATCCAGAAAGAGTATTGCCTGAAGGAATAAATGCATGTAGCTTTGATTAAGAAATCCCCGGCATTATTTTGGATCCCCTGCATCAAGGGGCAGGGTGGGTAATGGGATTATAGGCCAGTGGGTTTCTGGGAGTGACACTCGGACCACAGCTGATGGTAGCAAGGGAGCAGGTATGGACAAAGTGTCCAAGCATGCAGCGAGGCAGTTCATATCAGCGACCATGAGTTCTAAGGCTGTCTGAAGGGCCTGCAATTTCAGGGCTAAGCCAGGAATGGCCTTCAATGCAGCAAAATATGACCAGTCCATGGCTTTGACAATCTGTTGCGGATGTGGACCCTTGTGCTGAGGCGGAGTTGGCGCAACTTGCAGGGAGGAGTCCTGCAGGTCTCCACCCGATGGCAGGCAGAGCTGGTTGGAACTTTGCCAATACCAGCCCACTTTTCCCTTAGGTTGAGCCCTCGGGTGCCAGGGCCAGCTGGGCTTAGATACAGGCCTCTGGGAAGGTGATGATCCGTAGAGATGAAGACATTGCAGGCCATCACGGAGAAGGAAATAAAGTTAGGGCACGCAGTGATCAGGGCAGGCAGCAGTCAGGCATGAGCAAGTTCAGGCAGTGGTCAGAGGCAGGCAGAGTTCAGAGAGTGTCGTGGTCCAGGCAGGGGTTGAGGCAGGCAGAGTTCAATCAGAAACAGTGAGAAGGCAGTGGTCAATGGCAGGCAGTGATCAAGCAGTGTTGAGGTCCAGTCTGAGGGTCAAGCCATAAATCCAATCCAAGACAAAGCCAGAAATCCAGTCCGAAATCGAAATCAGAAGTCCAATCCAAAGAGATGAGGAATGAAGAGGAGGCGGCAGGTCAAGGGACCACAGGAACAAGTTGAGACTCTGAAGGAAGACTGACCATAAGACAAGAACTCAGAAGCAAACCAGACTGCCAAGGAATCAGGAACAGAACACAGAATCTTGGGAACCACACACAATGGAACAGGCATCAAAGAAAGGGAACAGAAAGCAGGAACCTGATATGCAGAGGCAAAGTGCTATTCTGAGGGTATCGACCTATTGCCGAGGCAGGGAGCTATGGCTGAAGTGGCCTCTTATAGGCCTCTGTGGTGACATCATCATTGGCGTCTCAGGTATTTTCCAGCCACGTGCCCTTAGGGAGGGCTCAAGGCAGATATGGTGTTAGAGATAGGTCAGGCACGTCGGCCTGCACATCTTTAGACAGGGACCCAGCCTGACATTGGAGGGAACCGGCAAAGAGGCAGATCGAACACAGTGGTCTGCTGCACATGCATGGGGAGGTCTTCCCCGATGTTGGAGGGTATGCCAGGTTTGGGGCTGGATGTGAGGGTGGCGGTCCGCGGGGAAATCCAGTGGACCACCAAGCGTAACACAGGACATGTTACACAAGCACAATTTTTTTTTACCGTAAACTACTGAGTGGCACAATCTGTTGAAATATGACAGTTTTCGTCCAAAGAAATTGAATATGTTCTTCCAATAAGTGCATTTTTAATGATTTGTCGTGTTTGCTCAAGTATTGAAGGCTTTAAGATACAAGCTAACGCACTTGAGCAACAGTTTTTGGAGACAGGTTATTCCATCAGGTTGATGCGTAGAGCATAGCTGAAGACTTTGTTTGCCAATTGGCAACTTCTTGTCTACAAACAACCTGAGAAAAATTCTAAAATAGTGTATGTTTAAAAGTATAGAAATATAGAAACCCAGAAATGTGGCAGAAACTGATCAAATGATTCATCCAGTCTACCCAGCAAGCATTTATGCTAGTATCTGCCATGCTGTGTAGGTTACCCCCATGCTTGTCAGTTTTCCCCCATACTTGTCAGTTTCCCAGACAAGAAAAGTCAGGGCTCTCATCGGTTGCTGTTTGAATCCAGTTTCCCTTTACCCTTGCCGTGGACGCAGAGAGCATTGTTGGAGTTGTATCAAATATGTCAGGCTTATTGGTTAAGGGGAGTGCGGTGGCAAGAATAGCTGCAGCTATTCGGAAATATTAAGACCATAAGAAACATAAGAACATGTCATACTGAGTCAGACCAAGGGTCCATCAAGCCCAGCATCCTATTTCCAACAGTGAACAAACCAGGCTACAAGTACCTGGCAAGTACCCAAAAACTAAGTATACCCCACACTACTGATGCCAGTAATAGCAGTGGCTATTTCTAAGTCAACTTGATTAATAGCAGTTAATGGACTTCTCCTCCAAGAACTTATCTAAACCTTTTTTGAACCCAGCTATACTAACTGCACTAACCACATCCTCTGGCAACAAATTCCAGAGTTTAATTGTGCATTGAGTGAAATATTGGCACGTGTTATCTGTACATACAGTTTTCAATCAGCCCTTAAATACTGTCTATAGACATAGTCACAAGACTTATGATAAGATAGTGAAAGCAAACGTGGAACTGCCTGAGAAGATTACTTCTGGCCAGCACGCATGTGGCTAATGCTCTTTTTGTGACCAATCTATAACAGGATCACTATTACAAGGCAGACTTTTTTTTTTTTTTTTTTTTTTACTGTGTGCTGACACAGAGGTATATTGTCATATGTGATTTATGTGACTATCTGTCCTTGCCCTTTGCTGTACATGGATCATTCTAAGCATCCTGTAAAATTAAGATTAACTGAACACTGAAGTCACTCACATACTGAGAAATTACAAGCACTTATGGTTGAGCATTGTGTAAGCAACACACATATTCTCTGATGTCCAGTGGTTTATTATAGAACAAGTTAAACCCTCGAAGCGTGGTGTAGATAGGAAAGCTATTTTGAATTGGAGGGATATTAGCTATGTACTCTGCAATTGTCTAAACTTGGAATGAATTCAGATGTAGAATGGTGTAGTATTCATTGTTGATTTATGCAAGCTAAATTTGGTTTTCTGCACAGATGCATTGATATTGACTAAGGATTTTATATTAACAAGTGTTGTGATTGGTTCTTGTAGCTGCCACATTCATTGTTTTTCAACTGATAAGGTTTTAAATTGCACTGTTTTCTTCTTTTATCCAGGTCATGTCATTATTTTTCAGCTGTGACCATTATTCGTTGGCACTCGAAGTAGATTTTTAACATTGAAACATGGATCTATGTCACGTTGAGGATGATACAACCAGTTTCTGAAATTATATACTGTTGACTGTGTACTGTGGTTTTATTAGCAACTTAAAGATTGCAAAACAAGGACTTAAAAAGGGCCCTATGATTATAATAGCAAACAAAACAAAAGGTGCAGTGACATATATAGCTATTTGGTTTGTAGAAGAATGCCCCCTATTTCATGTTTGTATATATATCTCCAAGGTATTAATGCATAGGAAGCGGGCTTCTTCCAATGGAAAGGAGGCTCTGGAACTAGGGGTCATGAGATGAGGGTGAAAGGGAATAGAATCAGGAGTAATCTAAGAAAATATTTCTTTACATAGCGGACAGTGGATGCATGGAACTGCCTCCTCATGGAGGTGGTGGAGACAAGTGCAATATCTGAATTCAAGAAAGCATGGGATAAGCACAGGGGTTCTCTGAGGGAGTGCTAGGGATCCCAGAGATGTAGTTGTTGGGAATGGGTAGACAAGATAGTCCATATGGTCTTTTTCTGCCATTGGATTTCTATGCTTTTTCCATGCAGTCCCTTCATTCCTGTTCACCCATGTAACTCCTTCCCTTCTTCCTCCCGCTCACACTTTTCAAGATCCTTTCTCCATTTCACCTCTCTTGTACTTCTCTCTGTATTTGTCTCAGCTCTACGTGATTCGGCTGTGTGAGCAGCAGGAAGGCTGGCAGTAACTGCAATCAGCTGGTTGGATCCAGCACAGCAGGCTCATAGAGCAGAAAGTTCTGCAGAGGATTGTGGAGCAACAGTGGTGGGATGTGTGCAGTAAAAGAGGAAGGAGATAGGGGGTGGGGGTAGACGCCATGGTTCAGCACAAGCCTGAGGAGGAGATGCTTTTGAAAAAGACCCCATGGAAACTGTTGGAAAAAGCTGGAAGTGGCTGATGACCCATTTCTCCTAATTCAACAGACAGGGGAAGATTCTGCGGCCCTTACTGAAGCCACATTTTCAAGGAAAACTGGGGCTTTAGGCGTAACTAGCAGAAAAAAAAAAAGGAGGTGATAATGTCTCTTTTTAAATCATTTGCCTTTCCAGTGGACTACCCTAGAAAGAGTTGTTACACCCACACGGGCCGATACAGTAAAATTGGCGGGAGAGCCAGTGCTCCGAGGCGAGTGCCTGCTCTCCCAACGCACGCCCAGGCCACTCTTCTGGGCACGCGATCCAGTATTTAAATGAGGGCCCACGGTAAAAAGAGGCGATAGGGACACTAGCGCGTCCCTAGCGCCTCCTTTTTGATACGAGCGGTGGCTGTCAGAGGGTTTGACAGCCGACGCTCAATTTTGCCAGCATTGGTTCTCAAACCCGCTGACAGCCAAGGGTTCGAAAAATGAACGCCGGCATAATTGAGCATCTGTCTTCCGACCCGCGGGCTGATTTTAATTTATATTTTTTAAATATTTTTTTAAATTTTGAGGCCTCCAACTTAATATCGCTATGATATTAAGTCGGAGGGTGTACAGAAAAGCAGTTTTTCCTGCTTTTCTGTACAATTCCCCAGCGCTGGCAGAAATTAACGCCAGCCTTTGGGCAGGCGTTAATTTTTGAAAGTAAAATATGCGGCTTGGCTGTACATTTTGCTTTCTGGATCGCGCAGGAATAACTAATAGGGCCATCAACATGCATTTGCATGTTGCGGGCGCTATTAGTTTTGGGGGAGTTGGTCGCGCGTTTTCAACGCGCTATTACCCCTTACTGTATAAGGAGTAAAGCTAGCGTGTCGAAAACGCGCAGCCAAACCTGGGCTAACAGTACGCACTGTAATGTATCGGCCCGATTATCTGATAGTAAAAACCTTGTTAAAGCTGTTTCCCCTTAGTGAGAATCCAAAGTTACTAAAGGCTGTCACTCCCAGACCAGGCAAAGAGAGGAGGACACAAAGTCACAGAGCAGCAAAAAATGAAGTGTAAGTGACCTCTGGTGGTAAAACAGAGTAAAGATCTAAAAAAGGAGAATGGTTCCCGTACTAGATCTATGTTTGTACAATGGTTAAACCTCTCTTTGTACTATAATATCCAATAACATTATCTTTTTATAATATAGGCAATTATTTCTCCATGATTATTGCTGATTTAAAGCAGCATTATTATTAACTCAGAGGAAAAAGCATCCTTGACACCATGATGGACATTAGTTCAGTAGTGACTTAAAAGGAAGAGCGCTGTTAGGTAGGCCAACGCGAAAAGCCTACCTTGTCAGTCAGCTTAGCTTCCAAATCATTTGTTTAGATATTTACTCACTATAATATAGGACAGTATAGTTTCTGGAATCCAATGAATTACAGGATGCAAGGCAGCCTGGTTTCCCCAGAGGTAGGACTTGTCAAACGAATCTAACCAATTTATCTGACCGGATGACCAGAGAGTTAGATCAGGGCAAAATGCTAGATGTAGAGTACCTGGATTTCAGCAAGGTCTTAGACACTGTTCTGCATAGGTGACTTAAAAACAAACTGAGCACTGTGAGAATGGGCCAGAAATTGAATGATTGGATTGAAATCTGATTGAGTGGGAGGCAACAAAAGGTAGTAGTAAAAGTAGTTCATTTCAAGGAATGCCTCTGTATCGCTCCATGGTGAGACCGCACCTTGAATACTGTGTACAATTCTGGTCGCCGCATCTCAAAAAAGATATAATTGCGATGGAGAAGGTACAGAGAAGGGCAACCAAAATGATAAGGGAAATGGAACAGCTCCTCTATGAGGAAAGACTTGGAGAAGAGATGGCTGAGGGGGATATGATAGAGGTGTTTAAAATCATGAGAGGTCTAGAGCAGGTAGATGTGGACCTGCATGAGTGAATCGGTTATTTACTCTTTCAGATAATAGAAAGACTAGGGTGCACTCCATGAAGTTAGCATGAGGCACATTTAAAACTAATCAGAGAAAGTTCTTTTTCACTCAATGCACAATTAAACTCTGGAATTTGTTGCCAGAGGATGTGGTTAGTGCAGTTAGTATAGCTGTGTTTAAAAAAGGATTGGATAAATTCTTGGAGGAGAAGTCCATTACCTGCTATTAAGTTACTTAGAAAATAGCCACTGCTATTACTAGCAACAGTAACATGGGATAGACTTAGTTTTTGGGTACTTGCCAGGTTCTTATGGCCTGGATTGACCACTGTTGGAAACAGGATGCTGGGCTTGATGAACCCTTGGTCTGACCCAGTATAGCATGTTCTTATGTTCATATATCTCAAGTTATCCATTCAAATATATATTCGAAGTACATTTAAAGCAAAAATCCTGTAAGGGAATGAGTTGAACCACTGGATTATCAAATAGCAGAAAAACTAAAATTAATTCTTTGTCTCCATCTTTACTTAAGAGGAAATCGGGGTCATACCCACACTAGAAACATTTTTTGACTGAGCAACTAAACAAAATCACTGTGAAATTGGAGGATGTAATAAGTCATATTGATAGACTAAAGTATAACAAATCACCAGGACTGGATAGTATTAACCCCAGAGTTCTGATGGAACTCAAACATGAAATTGCAGACTTGTTTCTGGTGATTGACTACCTATCATTTAAAACAGCCTCAGTACTTTAAGACTGGAGAATGGCTAATCTAATGCCAGTTTTTTAAAAAGGGCTCCAGGGCTGATCTGAGAAACTATATACCAGTGGTCCTGATGTTGATGCCAGTCAAAATGGCAGAAGCTAATCTTAAAAACAAAATGACTGACTACATAGGTAGACATGGTTTAATGGGGGAGAGTCAGCATGCTTTACATAAGAATATAAGATATGCTATACTGGATCAAATCAAGGGTCCATCACGCCAGTCTCCAACAGAGGCCAATTCAAGTATCTGGCAAGTACCCAAACATTAAATAGATCCCATGCTATTAATGCCGGCAAAAAGCAGTGGCTATTTCCTATTGATTAATAGCAGTTTATGGACTTCTCCAGGCACTTATCCAAACCTTTTTTAACCCAGCTACACTAGTTGCCTTAACCACATCCTCTGGCAGTGAATTCCAGAGCTTGATTGTGCATTGAGTGAAAAATACTTTTCTCTCATTTGTTTTAAATGTGCTACTTGCTAACTTCATGGAGTGACCCTCCTAGTCCTTGTATTATCCAAAAGAATAAAAAAACGTTTCACATTTACCCGTTCAAGCCCTTTCATGATTCTGTAGACCTCTATCATATCCCACCCTCAGCCGTCTCTTCTCCAAGCTGAACTGCTCTAAGCTCATTAGCCTTTCCTCATAGGGGAGCCGTTCCATCCCCTTTATAATTTTGGTCACCCTTCTCTGTACTTTTTCCAGTGCAACTATATCTTTTTTGAGATGTGGCGACCAGAATTTCACACAGTATTCAAGTTGCCATCCAACCATTGAGCGATAAAGAGGCATTATGACATATTCCGTTTTATTTGCCATTCCCTTCCTAATAATTCCTAACATTCTGTTTGCTTTTTTGACTGCCACAGCACATTAAGCCAACGATTTCAATGTAATATCAACTGTGACGCCCAGATCTTTTTCCTGGGTGGTATCGCCTAAAATGGAACCTAACATTGTGTAACTACACCATGGGTTATTTTTCCCTATATGCATCACCTTGCACTTGTCCACATTATATTTCATCTGCCAGATGGACGCCCAATCTTCCAGTCTCACAAGGTCCTCCTACAGTTCATCACAATCCGCTTGTGATTTAACTACACTTACAGGCATTCTCTTTCTCTCACTTTCACACACACAAATAGGCACTCTCACACGCATACAAACAGGCTCTCTGACACACTTGTAGGCATTCTCTCTCACACATGCTTTCATATACTTGCAGGCACACTCACACATCACGCACTTTCACATACTTTCATGCCCTACCTCTCTCACACACACTCACACTCGTAGGCACTCCCTCTCACACACACGTTCGTTCACACACACACAAAACATACAAACAGGCTCTCTCTCTCTCTCTCACACACATACAAACAGGCTCTCTCAGACACTCACAGGTACTCTGTCATACTGTAATGGGTGATTGGAAGGCGGACATTAGATGGCGCTCTTACTCTTTGCAATTCATACATATACACATAATGTAAAAGAAAAAGGTAAAGTTAATCAGAATTTATTATAATAAAGCATAAGACCCAAATACTATAGTAATAATGATCACAAGCATAATAGAAAATAAGTAAAGAAACAAAGTATATGCATAAATAAGCAAATAAAAGACCAGCGAGTATAAATAAAATATATACATCTTAGTTAGTTCAAAATCTGTGACTTACCTGGGTTCATCCTCTCTCTAGCCCAGCAGTAACAGTCTTTATCATTCATCTGTGAGGACACAGCTCCAGTGTCATATATTGTTGAGCATCTAGCTTCCCTCTATACCCACTTACTGAATTCCCAGCTTGGTTAAATAGGATTTTGATTTTTTTGTTCTCCCTCTTCCTTATCTCCAAAGCAATCATATGTTAACTTTTTCATACATTTCAATCCTAGGATGTACATATTGATGCCAGATTCAATATCTGCTAACTCAGCAGAGTTTTAATTTCACTACCTCTCTTCCCTGAATATACTTCTTGTCCTATGTCTAACCCCATTTATATGCAGTAATACAATATTTCTTAAGAACCTGCCAGACTCACGTTAAACAGGTAACACAGTGGTGCAACGCTCCATAAATCTTGAGGCCCTATTTAGGCCCAAATACTATACATTGAGAGTCTTCACATTTTATCTCCCTTATGCTAAAATACTTCATCCTCCTCAGCCTTGGAGAGCTGCACCATGACTGGGCATGCAGCAATGAGGCACTGAAAGAACATTTTCACAATCACAAAGCATTAACAGACAAGTAGAATATAGCTTAAACCAATATCAATATAGATTAAAATTCTAGTACCCCCGAAAGTTAATCCATTCCCAGAGGCCTAAGAGGGGTTTACGCCACTTAGGTTCATCCAACCAACCCTTGGGACGGTTATAAGAATCATAGAGGGAAAGGGATATGTTACACACCAAAGGAACATTATTGTGCTTATGCATTCAGTATAGTACATCATAGCTAAAAAAAGATCGAGGGCCAATCAATGATCTTGCACAGTGAAAGTTAAATCTTGAATCTTATCAGACAGTAAATCAAACAGGTGAGAAGTACTGTTTTTAAATAACTCAGCTATAGCCTGTAACTTCAGAATAGAGGTTGAGCAGTGGCATGGCCTGCTCCGGAGATAAGAGCACTGGTGGTGGTAAGATTATTGTGCTCAGTCAGGGTAAGAGGAGCACACTGCTCAGCAGCATATATGAGGGAGGTGGTAGTCCTCCTCCCTTTTGTGCCAGGGTGCGGTATAAACGGAGGGTTAGCACAAGTGCCTGAAAAATGACTTGCAAGCGTAGTATAGGCCGTGCCTCGTGGATCACACAGAAGAGAGCATAGGGCACGGGTCATGGTGGAACTAAAAGAAACACATTCCAAACACCATGGAAATGAGGGCTATTAGTTACATCAAACTGCAGAAGAGCAATAAAATTCCAAGGAAAGTGATGAACAGTGTTAAGGGTTGCATTGGAAGGCTAAGGGAACCCAGGATCTATAGTATAGTTATGGGAGCACCATGTACTTTTAGGAAAGAATGCCAGGAAATGTGGTTACGACTGCTTCCACCATGCAATAATGTGTCATTCAAAACCTGGAATCCCTCCATGAAGTCCCTAAAATCCCAGGAGCTATTGTTGTGTGGCTGGAAAACAGTAAAGTCAGTAAAGTGAGACTTGGGGGTTATATGACCAAGTAACATCACAGTTAGTAAAGTTACCAAATACCCTTGCCATATCCAGAGGAGGGAAATAATAGATTGTACAAGAAACAGAAACTGGGGGAGAAGTGAATAAGGTACTGAGTGGGGGAATAGGATTTAGGATGACCATGCAGGCACAAAAAGGGAAAGATCTGAGCCATAACATGTCACTAAACTGGTCAAGACAGAAGGAAAAACAGAAGAACAAAACATAGATTTAACCATATACGTGGGGAGGAGACTACAACACAACTGGAGATATTACTAATTTTTTCCAATGACATGGATAGGTTAAAAACAGACATTTTGGCTCCAGGAATTCTCTAGACCAGAGGTTCCCAAACTTGTCCTGCGGGACTCCTAGCTAGGCAGGTTTTCAGATTAGCCACAATGAATTTCATGAAATAAAATTTGCAAGCTACAGAGGCTCAGTATATTGGCTACTTAGTCCTTCTTCTTGGTCTGTCAGGAATATTGCTGTTTTCGGATGGTAGGCTGTGGCTTTCCATCCTCTTTTACTGTAAGCATACCAGCAGGAACCATCAGTGTATCTCGCTGTCTGCTGTTGAGCCTCGCAGAGTTCAGTATAATGCGTGGCTTCTGCGACACCTGTAGGATATTCTTGGATGTTTGTTGGGGACAAAGCTATCTCACTTGCTTTGGACAAACCCATTGCCTGCTCATGCAGTTTAGATATGCCACCAGGGCAGCCTGGTGGCATATCTAAACTGCATGGTGATGTACCATATCTAAACTGCATGGTGATGTACCATTTCTATTTTAGGAGAGAAGGTCTGAAGGCGCTGCCAGACATCGCAGCCCTCTCTTCATTGATCACCCAAGTCATAATGGGTGTTTGGGTCATCAGGCACACCACTGCTCAGCTGATCCAGCTCTGTGAGGGCCCAATAGGCAGCCAGAAGCTGGTTCTCATGGGAAGCGTATCGCTCTGCAGCGAGGGTCCATTTCTTGCTCCAGAACCCAAGAGGACTCTTTTGCCACTGCCTGAGACAGTGATACCTCCAACTCAAATGGCAAATCCGGCTGAATAGGTTGCAAAGTAAGCACTGTAGCAATAGCTCGTTATGTCCCTTGGAAAGCTGCTTCTTGACTGGGCCCCTGTTCAAAGACCATCTTCTTTTTGCAGAGATTATACAACGGTCGAAGCATCTGGGCCAAGTGAGGATTGTGTACCTTCTAATATGTCAAGAGACCACAGAATCGTTGGACATCTTCTTGGCTCTGAGGGGTGGCTGATGCTTGGATCTTATCTACCACTGGCTGTGGAATATTACAGGTACCTTTATACCATTGTATGCCCAGGAACTTCACCTGCTGGGATAGGCCCTGTACCTCAACTGAAATAATTGCTCAACTGGCTACCTGGAGGAAGGAAATGAGGGAGTCAAGGCTTGCTGCACATCCATCTCCTACATGCCGTAGCGTAAGATGTCATCAACAAAGCGATGAAGACAGATACCTTCAGGCTTTGGGAATTTCCATGGCAGATGGTCAGGCGCTCTAGGAATCCCTGTGGTAAATGTCGAAAGGTTTACTGTGCCCTGCTCCTTTAAAAGGCAAATTGTTCTTGGAGAATTCGGTTAAAGGGATCCTAAAGAATGCGTTTGAAATGTCCATTGCTGCATGCTACTGTCCTTTGCCACTTTGAATGGCCTCGACCAAGACTGAGACATCAGGGACCACTGAATGTCAGGGTGCAGCTTTTGCATTCAGTTTGCAGTAATCAATTGTCATCTGACAAGTACCATCTGTTTTCTTCACAGCCAAACTGGACTATTAAATGAGGACTTGGCTTAATTACACCAACTGCCAACACGTCATCCACCACTTGCTGAATTTCTTTCTGTCCTCCCTTGGTCCTATATTGGTGGTGCCTATCAGGCTGGGGTTAATAGCCATTGGGTTGCATATTTCACAACTCACCTGCATTGCTCTCATAGCACACTGTGTCCCAAGATTGCCTGTGGTAGATATCTCCAATTTTCCTTCCATCAAAGTCCTGTTAAATTTCCTAATTACATCAATGCCCAAAATAATATCCTCCTGAGATGCTATGATTACCTTGTGGTAGAAAGGAGCTCCCTCTCCTATCTGCAAAGTGACCAGTTTCCACCCCAGGGGTATCTTGGCCTCCATACCCCTGGAGGGAAAGCATGTGCCCCTTAAATCTGTGTGAGTTGCCCTGCAAAACTGAGGCCTCCACCCTAGAGTCCACTAAGGCCATATATTGCTGTTTGTTTCTCCCCTTCCACCAGATCATGAGGAGCAAATAAGGTTTTAAATCTGAGGCAATGGGGAGAAGGGGCCCTGGGGCTTGGCCTGCGTCTGCGCCTGTGGGAGGCTGCTGCATTTTGGAGTCCGTGTGTGGTCAAGCTGTTCCAGGATCATTCTTAGCTGGTAATGGGGAGACTCGCCTGTCCCCAGGGTTGAGTTTGACTGCCCACTCCCCAAGTCAGGTGGAGATGAAGGAGTTGCAGGGGGCCCTTCCTCCTGCACATCAAGGAGTTTAGCTACTAAGAACTCCAGGTTTTCCCCATCAGTCTTCTCTATCAGTGCAAAGCCCGCTCTAGGCATCCCCCCCCCCCCCCCCCCCCAATGGCTACTCGATCCCCTCTCCTGTTCTGGCCTGTAAGATGTCCCCTAGGCTTATTCTGATCCTCTTCACTATAAGGTAGGAGTGGGGCACGCCACTGCACAGCTTTCACTTTGGTGCGGGGCTCCCCTTTATCCCCCTGCAAATCTTTTTGTGCAGTGAAAAACTGTGCCATCTCCTGAAAAGATCTGGAGTCTTCTTTACTTCTCTTTGTTTATTAAAATTTCTTAATCGCTTTATGCAAAATGACATAGATAATGATTAAAAATAATAAATAACACAAAATCATAAAACAATAAAAAATACACATGCAATATCACAACAGACATAGATTAAAATAACCGCATACTAATCAGGAAAAACTATGGGATGCTTACTTGGTTTTTTGAAACTCTACAGGTTTTATAAGAGTGGAAAGAACCCTATAATCCAGGAGACCAGCTGGGTATATACAGGTTCTTATCAACCAAATGCTTGCTTTAGCGGTAAAACCTTCAAAGCTGTTTTACATTTTTTTAGGCATTCCTCAAGTCTCAGAGACACGGGTATGGAATTCTATAAAATGGGTGCGGCTACAGAGAAAGCACAATCTCTTGTGGTTGCTAACCTAGCAGTTTTTGGTGAAGGCACCTCCAACAGGCCCCCCTCTGGAAAATGCATAAGAGAGAGTTAACCCAAGTGAAAGAAGAGGTATTGAGTAGTATCATAAGGTGTATCTTAGAATGAACTCTAAAGCGAACTGGAAGCCATTGATGTAGAATTAAAGTAGGGGTAATGTGATCAGTGCATTTAGCACCAGTGATTAACCATGCTGTGGAATTGAGAAGAAGTTGGAGCAGTTTTAAAGTCAATTCAGGAAGGCCGAGGTAAGTGGCATTGCAATAATCAATGATGGGTAATACCGATGCATGGACCACCAACCCAAAATCACTTAGCTCAAAGAGATTTTTTAGGCCACCAAAGTAGCTAACACTTAGGTATTAGATCCAGCTACATTGCATCACAGTCTCACATAGCCTGTCATCATCTGTTGAGACACCATGCCATCTAGATCCTCTCCTTTTATAATTGCATGCATTAAAGCTAACACATCAGTTGTTTGGATTCCATCTGCTTATGAACCAGGAAAAGAGGATTCATCCAGATATAATTGATGACATACCTTTGCTAACAGCTGTACTAAAGTAGGAGAGTCATGTTTATTTTTCTCTGCCTTGGATGCGGGACCATATATGGGATTGTTTTTTAGGGGCTAATGAGTCTATGCTTTAGCCATCTGGACTAGTTCCTTCAGGGCATAATTTCATGTACATATATCGAAGGTCTTCACCTTCTCCTCCCATTTTGCTTCCCCATCTATTTCAGTGTCTGTTTCCACCCACTGTACGTTCCATCTTCCTGCGGATGATAAGTCCATTCAATCTTAGGATGGACAAGCCTAGTGGGAGTCTGTCTCAGTAATAGCAAATGGGCGGAGAGCACAAGAACTAGAGCAGGGACACAACCTCTATATCAGACTCATATATGTCTACAGTGTCCTCTTGCACCTCCCCCCAGTTTATGGCTATGATTTCTACAGCCCTTGATACTATACTGCTGACTTGAGCTGTCAAGCTTGTTTTTATAGCAAGAGTATGTTGCCTATGGGCACGATCTCTTTGTTTAAGAGCCGTGCTGATTAACAGATTCTTATCGTAAATCTGAGTACACAGCTCTTAATTTTCCCTCTGAAGGACAGCACATTGCCTTTGAGCTGCATCCTGTTCTGCAGAGAGAAGCTTATAAACAAAAACGAGCCTTTACAGAATCGGTTGCCTCACCTAATTTCAAACGAGGCAAGTATTCAGCCACAGCCAGGTTCAGCGAAAGACAAGAATGGTCTGTTTCTTTATCCCAGTGCTCGTCTGGGATGCTTGCTTTACCAGGATAACCAGCAACAGGATACCAAACCTCATGTCCCTTCCAACTCGGTAAAAGCGTCTCAGGCTTCTTAGTCTGCTTCCCTTTCCATCCCCCTTCTTAAACAAAAATAGACTCTGGCTTGCAAAGAGAAAAACCGTTCACAATGCCATATGTAATGGCGGTCACTAGGTGGACCTCTTACTCTTTACACTTCACACACATACACATTATTTAAAAGAAAAAGGTAAAGTTAATCAGGATTTATTATAATGCATACAACCCAAATAATAGTAATAATTATCACAAGGATAATTGGAAATAAGTAAATAAAGAAACAAGAAAGTATATGCATAGATAATAAGCAAATAAAAAAACAGAGAATACATATATATGTATATATATATGTGCAGTTCTCCATAAACCTTGAGGCCCTAATACCATACATTGAAAGTCTTCACATTTGCTCTCCCTTGCGCTAATGCGCGCGCACACAAACAGGCTCTCTCTCTTTCACACACACACACACAAGCAAGCTCTCTCACACTCACAGGCACTCTCACTCAGACTCTTTCTCTCACACAAAAGGCTCTCAATCTCTCACACACACACACACAGGCTGTCACACAGGTCTGCTCTCAGCCTCTCCCCTCTCTTCTTCAGCTTGCTGCAGGGGAAATGCCGGCGGCTCCGCAGGACCTCTTCAGCCTCTGACTGCAGGAGAAACGCTGGCAGCCAGGCAGGAGCTCTTCCTCTTCCTCCACCAGCTCCAGGGATAACGCGGGAGTTCCAGCAGGGCCTCATTGGCCACTGGCTGCAGGAGACACAGCAGTGGCCCTGCAGGGCCTCTTCCTCCGATGGCTCCAGAGGTAACAGGTATTCCAGCAAGGCCTCTTCTTTTTCTCCACCAGTTGATGAAGATGTGGAGACCTGGGGGACTGAGGAAGAGGGGTATGGGCCCAGTGTGCTTGGTCTTAATGACACCCCCCTAAAGCCAAGCTTTTTCAACTCCAAGGGGGTAGGATTCAGGAACAATATGAGGAGGTATTTTTTTCCACAGAGAGGATGGAGGTAGTGATGACAAGGACAGTGGCAGGCTTCAAGGAGGCATGGGATAAACAGAGAGGATCCCTAATGGCAAGAGAATGGTAACGAGGAAACTATGCAGCCTTCGCGTGATGGTTGCAGCAAAAGGCAGCACTGATATGGCTGCATTGTGCTTACTGCAAGGCATGGAGAAACCTGCAAGCAATGGCAGTTGCACCTCTAAAGGGGGCACAATGGAATTGGAGGGATGGGTTCCACGTGAGAAATTGATCTACTTTGGGTAAATGCACATAAAATTGCTGCTGGGCAGAGCCTTTTGGTCTTTATTTTCTGTCATTTACTATGTTACTAAGTTGCTGGCGGAGGAGAGAGACTGGATTAACTGGCAAAGCCAGACACATCATTGCTGTTAAACTGATGGGGGGTGCAAAACTGCAGCTGCTGACGAGAAGACGACTGGAATAGCCACTGCAGCTGTGCTGGAGGGAGTCCCAGAGCTGCTGCTGCTGCTGGGAAGGAAGGTCAAAGCTCCCAATGGAGCTGCTGCTGAGAGAGGAGGCACAGGGAACTGCTTCCTCCTGGGAGGGGGGAAGCGGGGAATACTGGGAAGGGTTTTGAAAAAAGGGAGATGGGCGCTAGAGATGTGGTGCACTGAGAGGAAGCACTCCTGTGTAGTTTCCGCAGCTGCTCTGGTTAAAATCCTTATTTTATGCTAATGTCCCGTGAAAGTGCTAAAAAGGCCCTTACCCGAGTTGTAAGCCAATCAGCAGGTACTGTCCAAATGAGGAAGCAAAAGAGGAGCAATCGAAGAGAAAATTACATGTGAGGAATAAGCCTTTCAGGAGGAAGACGGAATGGCAGATCCCCCTCCGTCCCCAGACCTCGTGGAGTCTATCAAGAAGGTTATGACCACAGTCGCCAGTAAAATTCATTCCTCCTTGGCTGCAAAACTCGAAATTGCTGCTGTTCATTTGCTCTTATTTATACACGGCTGTATCCGGACGGGTGAAACCTACTGAAGCAACGTGTACAACAGGTGACTTCATGCCCTGGGTAATTCTGAGTATCTGCTACCAGGTCGCTTGCTTGGAGAAACCCGTCCAATGATGCATAAAACAGAGTGCACAGCCCTGGTGATGAGGAGAATCTGAGTGCAGGAACATTGGAGCAATGAAGCTTGGTCTGAATACATGAAGAGTGTTAGAGTCAGTAGTGTTTTGAGAGCACTTTTATGTTAATTTGTAATTTTTGGTCTGGGAGAAGCAAAATGGGGGAGGGAGGGAGAGGCTGGAGAGAAGGGGTGGTAATCTGTTATTGGGATTTAAGACATAATGGTCAGGGGGTGGTGGAGGGTTTTTGTTTTTTAAGGTCTTCAGGAGGGGAGAGGAAGCATAGGTTTATGGTGTTTGTCTATTTGCTTTCTGAGGCTGAGAACTGGGAGGAGGGTTGGCTAAACAGTTCGGGGGGGGGGGGGGGGGGTGTCCAGTGTTGTATGGGGATGGGTGGGGGTTATTTTTGGGCGGGAGAGAGTGGGAATTTTGTTTTGGTTTGTTTGCTAGGGAGTCTGAGGTTCAGGAGGAGCAAGCTATTCGGGTCTCAACCTGCATCCCCCACCCAGATAAAACTCACTGGGAAGGACAATTGAATTTGGAAGCAGGATTTTTTTTTTCTTGACTGCTGTCAGAGTTTGGGGATGAGCTACCTTGTGTAGACCTAAGTGGCAAGAGATATGGGCCTCCCTGATCTGCAGAGCTATTAGGTTGCATGGACAGCTTGCGTAAGGGATTGCTTTCAACACTCATGCAGGTCCACATGGCCTCTGCTTGAAAGAGCACAGACTGAGGGTATAGATTTACCTTTATTGTTAACCCTATCTATTAGAGCCCACAGCGAGAAGAATTCTCAGAAATAGCCCTATCGTAGCATTTACTGTTCAAATGTGGAGCACAGATTATAAGAAGATGACTGTGTCTGAAGAAGAATTATATATCTCCCATTTCACCTATGACTAAGAACCCAAGGATCTCCTAGTGTACATTTTTTTCCTGATATGGGAAACTGACTGCTATCTGTCCTCAGAGTCATGTGGCAAATGTGGAACAGAGGCCATCTTGCAGCTGGCAAGATGGCCTCTGTTGGGATCAGATGGGATCACCAGTTGTGTCCTTATTCAAGAGTTGATATTTCAAGGCGGTTTTTTTTTTGGGAGGGAGAGACCCTGCAATGTCCTTGATCTGAAGTTACCAGAAGAAATACTGACTGGGCATGCAGTACTGCACCAAGCATAGTGCTGAGCTGTGGACTGCATTGTCTTTATTGCAATATTTTAACCGAAGTTACCACAGGTTTTTTTGGCATGGATTTCCCCTTAAGGTGGTTAAGGGCTCTGATTGGTGGGGGAGGAGCCCTCTTGGTTGCAGCTGGGAGAAAGAGATGTAGGGAGTCTGGAGTGGCCAGTCCTCAGGCTGGTGGGCCTTGCAGGGGGCTCTTTCCCTCAAGGGAGGAGTCCCTGGCGAGGACCAGAAGAACAGCCAGAGGATGGAGATGAGAATGAGTTGCCTAAGAGGAGGAATTTCCTTCAAAGGAGTGGCATGTGAAGGATACCGGGGAAGCCTGCACACTGCTGGACAGAGGAACCAGGACTAAGAAGAGGAGGTGTCTGGTGCTCAGGAAGCCACGAGGAGAAGATGGGGGAAGGAGAAGGCAGGGGTTTAGATGAAGGGACCTCGAAGTTAGAAATGTGAGCCCTATGTCCCACATAGGCAGGGGAAGAGAAACTGGAGGAGGTGCTTTACAAAGTTACAGAAGAGGAGGATATAAGCTCTATATTCTGAAAGAGTGTGGGATGGCAGGGAGAAGAGATTGTTGCAGGGGAAGGAGGTATACCAGGTTTTGGGATACAAATGATTGCCCTGGTTTATTGAATATTTAACTTAGCTGAGGATCCCATGAACTCTGAATAATTCTGTATTCTCTGTAGATCCTCAATATAACATGAACATAGTTGTTGGCTGGGCATCCCAGAAAAATAAAGTTTAGTGTTTGATCGGACCCAGAGTAGAGTGAATTCTGTGGGGCCTCAAGGATGGCAAGCACCTAGTGTGCTACAGAGGGATAGGATTCATGGAGGGGAAGGTAATGGACGCCTCCCTGACCAGACAAGAAGAGTAACCTACCCCACTGCCTCTAACTGGGTCCACTTCACCATCTGCATGACCTCTTCAAATAAATCAGAGAACCTGACTCGTAGTCCAAATGTATCAGATCATCTGGGGTTCCGCAACTTTTCCAGAATTAAAGGACAAATGCGCTAATTACCTGTGCGAAACCTATGGTAGGCCCACCTAGTAACTTGAGGTGGGGTTTAGGTAAGAGTGTAGGGGGTTAGGGGCCACTTTGACATTCTACGTGACACCTACGAACAGAACAGTGGTCAGAGAGTCCATCAAGCTAGGTTGAGAGAACCTTGCCCAAATCTCATCTTGGAGTGAGTTTCCTCACTCCAAAGGTCATCAAATCTTCATGAGGCCACTGTTCTGATCATAGGTGTCACGTAGAATGTCAAAGTGGCCCCTAACCCCCTACACTCTTACCTAAACCCCACATCGAGTTACTAGGTGAGCCTACCATAGGGATACAAATACCTACCTATGGGCCATAATATTATGGCCTCTCTCTCTCCCCCCCCCCCCCCCCCCCCCCCAAGGTGCTGGACCTGTCAATTCACCTGAAATAGGCCTTACGGGAGACATCGCAAAAGGCGATGAAACCTTATCGCACAGTCACGGCAACTATCGCACAGCCTAACGCAATTCAAAGAGGTGTAGTTAAAATCGGCGTTATGGCTGTGTGATAGCTCTTCGCAGACAGGCTAACCCAGCCCACTCTCCGCCCCTAACTCCTCCTATTTTCTGAATTTGCATCGCACCATATGATATGGTGCTATCGCATGCGTTAAACACGTTTTCGCATGCGGTAAGCCCTTAACGCATGTGAAAACGCCTTATCGCATTTTGATAAATGACCCCCTAAATTTGTTAAGGCATTCATGTCATAAAAGGAATACAGGCAGATGTGTTACTCGGTACATCGTCTCTACTGCCAGTATGCCTTCCATATATTGTCATAGGCCTTTTGTTTCTTGAGGGAAAGACATCTTTTCCATTATTGTGATGCCAGCCACCACCAACTATCAGTGAGTGATTGATGGAGTCTACTTCCAATAATAAGCAATAGTAATACAGGCAGCATGTAATAAATGGGTAAGAATTTTAGCTGATTTATTCAAATCATGGTCATCCCATCAGCCTAACACACACAGAGAGGTGTTAAGTTGAAGAGACTGACCCAATAATTCCCCACTCAAAGTATCAAGTTGCTGCCAAAAATTATTAACCATGAGACAGTCCCACCACATATGAAAATGAGAAGCGGGCTTGCCCCACTCCCACTAACAGAGCTAGAGGTGCTACATTTAGAAAAGAACAGGAGATATCTATTTTCTATGTAATAAACGAAACATTAGCTCCCTGACCTTGTTACATCGGGACAATTTAAGAGTCGAGCTCCATCTGTCCTTCCAATCTTCATCATCCAAAGTTAAAGACAGATCTTCATTATCCAAAGTTAAAGATAGATCTTCATTACACTTCTCTATAAGGATGGTATATGTCTCTGGCTATTTCTGGAATACTTTGAGAGCACTTAATATGGCTTTTAACTCTAGTTGATTTATGTGGCAGTCCAAAACTTGGATGGTCCAAGTCCATTGAGAACATACTTTTTTTTTTTTTTCTCAATTTTTTTTTAGGAACCAACCAAGCAAAATACAACATTAACATACAAAGACGACTGAAAATGAGGCGTAGTTTCATAATTTTTGAACAAGAACATACTTTTTTAAAATGTGCTAAGCCAGGTCCATCATAGAAGGGAGCAGACAAATGACTCGATTAATGCATTTTGTAAGCAGCGGTTGTGTATGTTGATTCCAGTGAATCCTTAAATGCCACTAGGCTTACCTTAGGTGTAGACGTGCCAGAAGAACAATGTATACAGTTGTCACCATGAGGCCTAACATTCTCATATCAGTTCTGACCAAAACTGAAGCTTGTTTGCACAAGGGCAATACTGATGAGGCTATGCTCTTGCTACTGGTAAAAAGGCCTTCCTTTTTATAATATATAGGTAAACTCCTATGAATTCTAGATATGTTGAAATGGAGTTAATTGGGACTTCTAGAAGTTTATTACTAATCCTAAGGACTGAAGTGTGTATATTGCATAGGTGGTGGCCCAGTGGGCCTTTGTTGAGAATTTACTGGAGATCAGGTAGATGTCTACCTATAGGAAGACTAAAATCTTCTTCCAGATTATGCTGATACTACGGCCAAGCATTCTGTGAACACCCTGGGTGCTGCTGAAAGAATGGACCTTGTACTGATAATGGGTTCGGTGTGTTGTAAAACATATGTATTTTCAGTGGTTGGCATGTATAGCAATATGTAAACTATACATTCTTTAAATCTAGATTGGTCAAATCTTTTGTTGCCAGAAGTGGAAGGATTTTTCCCAGGGAACTCATTTAAAATTTTTCTTTTTTGAGAAATTTATTGAGGTTCTTTAAATTGAAAATTGGACAGAATGCCTGAACTTTTTTGGAATTAGAAAATACAAAGCTTGTGGAGTAGATTCAGGATTATCATACAATTATGGACAAATTCCATCCACCTTTTTTTAAATAAAAGGATGCTATTCAGATTGATGAGAGGTAGATGAAGTATTTGATTTTGGAACAAGTATTGGCAGAGTGGAAACAGGCAGAACTGCTCTATTCTTTACCTTCTCATGTTCTGTGCTGATATGTTTTGGTATAGACTTGTTAGTACAGAGAAATGCTTGGATTTCTTCTGCATTGACGTTTGCGCTGGTGACTTGTTGATGCAGAAGGCACAGAGGAAGTTTTAGCATGGTGACTTTTCCATGCCAATGGTGCTGAGGGAGCCTTGGCACAGTCACATGTTGACACAGATGGTGTTGAAGGAGACATCTTTGATTCTTTTTTATGATCTGCACAGAAAGATTATTTATGTTCCTGGTGCTTCAGGGACCTCTGATCTTTATCTTTTAGGTGCTGATGAACAAGAGTCTTTCTTCACTGCTAGAAATGAGAAGAGATATTTGAGCTTTAATTCTCTATTAGAGCAGTGGTTCTCAACCTTTTTCCCATCGTGACACAACTGACAGGCCACGCTCACATCTGTGACACACTGCTCATCACAATTCTCAGCGGAAATAAAAAGTAATGTTGAGATTACTTACCTGATAATCTCCTTTTCCTTAGTGTATGCAGATGGACTCAAAACAAATGGGTATTGTGTGCTCGTGCTAGCAGTTGGAGACGGATCTGACGTCAGCACGGGTACATATACCCCCACAGGAAGTGTAGCAATTCAGTAATCTTCCTTGCAAAAGCTGTAGCTGACCAATCGTTTAAATGAACAGGATTACCCTGACCAATTGATAGTAGCTGGAGACCGCCAGTGATCACAACCGGAAGGGCGTTGACACCCGGCAGGGTGGAAGCCCTATTATAAGCAAAACATGGCTTACTGTGAGTCGGCGAATCCCCATGTATACCGGCAGCCGGGCGGGATGCTGAGTCCATCTGCATACACTAAGGAAAAGGAGATTATTAGGTAAGTAATCTCAACATTTCCTAGTGTGTAGCAGATGGATTCAAAACAAATGGGATGTACAAAAGCTACTCCCGGACTGGGCGGGAGGCTGCCCGAGGACCTTGTAGGATCACCCTCGCAAATGCTGTCCCCTCCCTGGCCTGGACGTCCAGACGGTAGAATCTGGAGAAGGTATGGAGGGAGGACCATGTCGCCGCTTTACATATCTCTGCAGGCGACAGCAGCGTAGCTTCTGCCCAAGAGGCCGACTGTGCTCTGGTAGAATGAGCCTTGACCTGTAGAGGCAGTGGTTTTCCCGCCTCTATGTAGGCTGTCTTGATAACTTCTTTAATCCAGCGGGCGATGGTTGGCCGTGAGGCTGCTTCCCCTAGCTTCTTCCCGCTGTGCAGGACGAACAGGTGGTCTGTCTTTCGTACTGCTTCTGACATTTCCAGGTATCTGGACAGCAGTCTGCCGATGTCGAGATGGCGTAGCATTTGACCTTCCTCAGACTTCTTCAAACCTTCCGTGGTAGGGAAGGATATGGTTTGGTTGAGGTGAAAGTGTGAGACCACTTTGGGTAAAAAGGAGGGAACTGTACGAAGATGGATAGCCTCTGGAGTGATTCTGAGAAACGGATCATGACAGGATAGTGCTTGTAGCTCTGAGATGCGGCGTGCTGAACACACAGCCAGCAAGAACACCATCTTCAAGGTTAACAAACGGAGAGACAGGCCTCGAAGGGGCCTGAAGGCAGATCCCCGCTAAAAATTCCAATACTAGGTTGAGGTTCCACAAGGGCACTGGCCACTTCAGTGGCAGGCGAATGTGTTTGACTCCTTTCAGGAAGCGTGAAACGTCTGGGTGTTTGGCAATGGAGTTGCCGTCACTCCTGGGACCGTAGCAAGACAGCGCTGCTACCTGAACCTTGATGGAGCTGAGGGACAGACCCTTCTGAAATCCATCTTGTAGGAAGTCCAAAATGATAGGAATCTTCGCGGTATGTGAATTGGTGCCGTGAGAGTCGCACCAGGCTTCAAAAACTCTCCAGATCCTGATATATGTTAGTGATGTGGAGAATTTGCGTGCTCGGAGGAGTGTATCTATAACCGGCTCCGAGTATCCCCTTTTTCTTCAGTCGAGCCCTCTCAATGGCCAGACCGTAAGAGAGAATTGAGCCGGATCCTCGTGGAGGATGGGACCTTGCTGCAGCAGGTCCCTGTGCGGAAGCAGGCGTAGAGGAGTCCCTGCCAGTAGTCTTCTCATGTCCTCGTACCAGGGTCTTCTTGGCCAGTCTGGGGCCACTAGAAGAACTAGGCCTCTGTGTCGCTGAATCCTGTGTACAATGGCACCCAGCAGGGGCCATGGAGGAAAGGCATATAGCAGGATTCCCTGAGGCCATGGCTGTACCAGGGCATCGATTCCCTGAGCCCGAGGATCCCGCCTGCAGCTGAAATATCTGGGTACTTGAGCGTTGGACCTGTCTGCTAAGAGGTCCATGGCTGGCATCCCCCATTGATCCACAATCATCTGAAAGGCTGTGGGTGACAGCCGCCACTCCCCTGGGTTTAGGCTTTCTCTGCTGAGGAAGTCTGCCGTCGTGTTGTCCTTCCCGGCAATGTGGACGGCGGAGATGTCCTGGAGATTTGCTTCTGCCCAAATCATCAGGGGAGCTATTTCTAGGGACACTTGTTGGCTTCTGGTTCCGCCCTGACGATTGATGTATGCCACCATGGTGGCATTGTCTGACATCACTCTGACCGCTCTGTCGCGAAGTCTGTGGGCAAATTGCAGGCACGCTAGCCTGACTGCCCGTGCCGCTAGTCGGTTGATGTTCCACCTTGACTCTTCTCTGGTCCACCGCCCTTGGGCGGTGAGTTCCTCGCAGTGTACTCCCCCCATCCGTTCAGGCTGGCATCAGTGGTGAGCAGAATCCAGGTTGGGGAGGACATTCTTAACCCCCGGCTTATGTGGCCGGGCTGCAACCACCACCGTAGCTGATACCGCACTCTGGCCGGTAGAGGTAGGCGTACGGTGTAGTTCTGTGATCGTGGGCTCCATCGAGATAGAAGGGCGCGTTGTAACGGTCTCATATGAGCCCGTGCCCATGGGACCACTTCCAGAGTGGATGCCATGAGGCCGAGGACCTGTAGGTAATCTCGAGCTGTGGGCCGGCTGGCGCTCAGCAGGGCCTGCAGATGACTCTGGAGTTTTGATTTTCTCTTGGAGGTCAGGCTGACCTTGTCTTCTCGGGTGTCGAAATGGACCCCTAGGTATTCCAGCAACTGGGATGGCTGTAGGGAGCTCTTGTTTACGTTGACTACCCATCCGAGGCTTTCCAGAAGAGCTATAACTCTGTTGGTTGCCCGGTGGCTCTCCTCCAGTGACTTTGCCCTGATCAGCCAATTGTCCAGGTAGGGATGGACGAGGATTCCTTCCTTCCTGAGTGCCACCGCCACTACTACTATTATCTTGGTAAAGATCCGCAGCGCGGTGGCTAACCGGAAGGGTAAAGCCCAGAACTGGAAGTGCTGATTCAGGACTTTGAAGCGTAAATAGCGCTGGTGATCCCGATGGATGGGGATATGCAGGTAGGCTTCAGACAGATCTAGGGAGGTGAGAAACTCCCCTGGCTGTACTGAATTCTTGACAGACCGTAGAGTTTCCATGCGAAAGCTGGGGACCTGTAGGTGTCGGTTGACTGACTTGAGGTCCAGGACGGGCCTGAAAGTGCCCTCCTTCTTGGGTACTATGAAATAAATGGAATAATGCCGAGGAGTGACCTCTTCCGCAGGTACTGGGATTATGGCTTTTAGAGCCAGGAGCCTCTGTAAGGTTACTTCTAGGGCCCCTGCCTTGATCGGTGAGCAAGGAGATTCCACAAACTTGTTCGGTGGAAGCCGAAGAAAATCCAGGTAATATCCTTCCCGGATGATGGCGAGGACCCACTGGTCCGAAGTGATCTCGACCCAACTGCGGTAGAAGAGGGTTAGCCTGCCCCCTATGGCTGCTACCCTCGGATGGGTCGGCTGATTGTCATTGTGGGTTACGGCCGGGGCCAGAACCCGGGCCGGTTCTCTTCTTGTTGTGCTTGGTCTGAAAGGGCTGGTTCCTGGCCTGAGAACGAGGTGCTTGATAGCGAGTCCTGTAGGGGTTGAAGCGCTGAGAGTTTCTACCTCTGGATGGTCTAGAAACAGAACGCTGGCTCCTCCTCGACCTGTCTTCTGGTAGACGGGGTAATGGAGAGGCACCCCATTTAGTAGCCCAGTTCTTGAGATCGCTGCCGAACAGTAGGGAACCCTTAAAGGGCATTCTTGTGAGTCGTGTCTTGGAGGACGAGTTGGCCGCCCAATGACGTAGCCAAAGCTGCCCCCTGGCTGCCACTGAAGAGGAGACTCCCTTGGCTGCCGTACAGACGAGGTCGGAGGCCGCGTCAGTGAGAAATGCGAGAGCTGATTCCATGTCTGCTCCCTGGGTGTTGTTTCTCGCCTGTGATAAACAGGAGCTCGTCACCACGGTGCAGCAAGTCGTGATTCGTAGGGACATGGCTGCTACCTCAAAAGCTTGTTTCAGAACGGTGTCCATGCGTCGGTAATGCGAATCCTTGAGGGCCACTCCCCCCTCAACTGGAATGGTGGTGTGTTTCACTATTGCGTAAACTATGGCGTCTACCCTAGGGCACGTCAACAGCTCCTTGGACGCCGGATCCAGAGGGTACATGCCTGCCAAGGCCCAACCCCCTTTAGATGAGGCCTCCAGTGCCTTTCATTCCAGATCGATTAGCTGCTGTGCTGCCTGTAGGAGGGGAAAATGGTGAGCCGGCTGGCGCAAGCCCTTTAACAGGGGGTTCATTTTAGGGTCCTCTAGGGTATCCTGGCCCGGAATGGCCAGGTCCGATAGGCACTGCGAGACCAGGCCTGAAAGATCTTCTTTCTGAAAGAAGCGCCTCATGGTCCGATATGGCTCTATCTCCGAGGGAAGTTCACCCTCCTCGGGGGGCTCCTCACTTACCTGGGAGCAATCCGAATCCCCATAAGTGGGGCTGTCGGGTGGTGAGTGGCTGCGCCTAGGTCTCGAGGGTCCAGGGACCGGATCAGCCGGAACGGGAAGACCCATTCGAGGAGCAGACTGCATCTGGACAAAGGCATGAATCCCTTTGAATAATTCCACCCAGGAAAGCGAAGCCGGATCTGGCCGCAGGGGCACCAGGTCTCTCAGGTTCCCTGGTTGTTCGCCGCGGCCCGCTAAGTCCGGTGTGCTCCCTGAGGAACCGCTGGGCTGGGGCCGGTCCTGGCCTGGGACTCCCATGGCCTCCTCACATTGGGCACATAGTGAGTCTGCTTCCTCACTCTGTGTGGCTCTGAGGTTGCATGCTGAGCAGAGGCTTAGAGCTTTCATGCCAGATTCTGGAGGTACCGGCTCTGCGGCCGCATGGGCTCTCTTATGCTCCATTCGCCTGAAATTCGGTATCGCCCAATGATGTGCGCTCAACAAGTGCGTGTAACAGCAGGCGCCTAGACCGGGCGTCTTATCAATGTGCGCCTATCCACGGGCGTCTTATCAATGTGCGCCTATCTACTGGCGTCTTATCAATGTGCGCCTATCCACGGGCGTCTTATAAAGGTGCGCTTATCTATGGGCGTCTTATAACCGTGCGCCTATCCACGGGCATCTTATAACCGTGCGCCTATCTACGGGCGTCTTATAAACGTGCGCCTATCTACGGGCGTCTTATAAACGTGCGCCTATCGCGTGCGCTACGCTTAGTTACGTGTGCCCATTGGCGAAGATGAGTAGGCAGGCAACAAAATGGCGACCTCCTTGGCGTGCTGCCTCGTAGGCAAGCCCAGAGAATCCACACTTCCTCGGAGACCAAGTAAAGATATACGCCTTACCTTGTCTTCGGCGCTTCCCGGCTGCGACCCGGGCGGTCTCCGGCTGCGGGGGGAGTACCTTCAACCGCCGTGCATAAGGAAGTGCGCCCGCTGCCTCTAGGCCGCGCCCGAACTCGTCTCGCTCGGGGGCCAAGCCGCGCCCGAGCCCTTCTCACTCGGGGGCTAGGTCCCTGCCGCGAACCGGCCACCGGACCGAGGCTCTTACCTCTGAGGGACCAGGGAAGTCCGCTTGGGAAACTCAACTGGGTGAGGCCTCACCACAGGAGTGCGGGGCTTGACTTCAATAGAGTTTAGTCGTTAGAATTTGGAAACACGCTCAGCGAGCGTGAGGTAGCTCCAAACTGCTTTGGAGACGGAAATTACTGAATTGCTACACTTCCTGTGGGGGTATATGTACCCGTGCTGACGTCAGATCCATCTCCAACTGCTAGCACGAGCACACAATACCCATTTGTTTTGAGTCCATCTGCTACACGCTAGGAAAAGGTCCGGTAATTATTTTTATGGTTTAAAATGACACAAGGAAAAGATAAGTATTCTGTCTGAACAGAAACTGCATAAAAAGTAAACATCCCACACCAAAACAGCACCAATTTCCAGCACTTAAACAGTAACCACCTTACCTAAGAAAAGGCAACACTGAAAATATTACACCAGGCCTTAAGACACCAATACACCTCCTAATAGGAAAACGGACCAAGTCAGGCTGCTATAGAGCCCTACACAGAAACTACAAGCCAGCAGAAAACCTCACCTAAATCACATGTGCTGACCTTCACCTAACAAGGAATAGAGAGACCAAAACACATAACTAGAAGCATGCAGAAAAAACTGAATTGGAAACTGCAACAAGCCAGAATCTCTGTATGCAATGTAATAAAGGAAAAAAGAAACATCACCCATCCTTATAAAACAAATCAAGAAATATAAAATCAGTAGCAGTAAAATCATACTAACAAAAGAACAGATTATTTCAAAACAGCTGATGAGTGGAATATCCAATAATTAAAAACTCATAAAAAAATTCTAGATGCCAATAAAATATTTCAAAATAGCAGACACAAAGACCCAGTAATGAAAAATAAGGATACAAAAATTTTTTTCCTCTGCATACCTGGGAACCTTTGATATCCAGGTCTCCTGACATTGTTTTGAATTAGCAGGAAGAGGGGTGGTTTGCTTGGAACTTTCTCCTCTCTCTCACACTGGCTCTCAATTACACACCTATACACACATGCTCTCAGTCACTCACATATACACATGCTTTTTCTCTCACTTATATAGGCTCTTAATTACACATTTACACACATGCTGTCTATCTTTTCACGCTTACACACATAGGCTTTCAATCACATACATACACGCTGTCTTTTTCTCTCACACACAGACTCTCATTCACATGCTTACCACCATGCTCTCTCTCTTTCTCTCATTTACACACAGGCTCTCAATCACATATTCAGATGCTCCCTCACCTAAACCAGCTTTCAATCACACACAGACACACATGCTCTCTTTCTCTCATTTACACACAGGCTCTCAATCACATACTGACATGCTCTCTCACCTAAACCAGCTCTCAATCACACACAGACACACGTTCTCTCTCTTACTAATACTCACAGGCTCTTAATCATACATACACATGATCTCTCTCACACACAAAGGATCTCAATCATACACACATACTCTTTCACACAAACAGGTTTTCAATCACAAACTCTCACATACAGGTTCCCAACTGTAAACTTATATTCATGCTCTCTCTCTCTCACAGGCAGGCTCTCAATCACAGACATACTCTCTTTCACATATACAGGCTCTCAGTCAGTCATTCACATACATGCTCTCTCACTCACACACAGGATCTCAAACACACATGCTTGCTTGCTCATTCACTCTCTCTCCCTCCCCGGAACTAGCGGCAGCAGCAACCTCCTCCCAACCCTAACCTCCTTCATTTTCAGCCCTGGCGGAGCAAGGAGTCCCATCGGCCGCGGGGGTTGACGTTCTTCTTCATTTTTCTCCGAGCCGCGCTGCTCATTCCTCCGGCCGCGCCTCTCTTCTGATCTTCAGGCCGACGCTGACCACACTAGCATGGTCTCTTCTTCCCGCACACGCACCCGCTGCTCGCCACTTCCTCTTCTGGGCCGTGTGTGTGTGTGTGGGGGGGGGGGCAGGAAGAAGAGAGCATGCCGGTACCGCTGACTCCAGCTGTTCTGCCCGAGCTGACAGCATTTTAAGCCCGGGCAGAGGAGGACCGGGAAGTGTGGCGACACACCTGCATGTTCTTGGCGACACACTGGTGTGTCGCGACACACCGGTTGAGAACCACTGTATTAGAGAGTACTCTTGGGGTCATCTTCCCACATGCAATTTGCTGATTCGTGATATTGACCCAGGCAGTATAGGCAGAGTTTGTGAAGGTCCAAACTAGACATTTTGTTGTCATGTGGGCTGGGGTCTGGAAGCACCTTCATAGGAGTTGGACAGGACCGCAGGGTAGGAACTGAGCTGGTCTTCTACCTAGCCAGTCCCTTCCCTCCCAAGTTGAGCCCTTGGGCCAATAGGGCTTAAGTGGCAGACTAGACAAGGCAGGAACTTGAGGGCATACAGAGGCTGGGCATTGTGGCCAGAGAGACTGGAAGCAGAGGTATGGGTATAAGATCAGGCTGAGGTCTGGAAACTAGAACAGGCAAGGAGCTGAGGACTGGATACTGGAACATGTAAGGAACTAGATACAGACACAGGCTAAGACACTGAGCAGGGAATGGGCTGGATACAGAACACAAGGTTGGGGGAAGACAAAGCAGTGAATGGATGCTGGGGCCTGTACTGGGCACGTCCTGACAAGACCAGACAAGGACGAGACTAAACAAGGCAGACTATGACAGGACTTAGACAAGGCAGACATGGATATGAGCAGACAAGGGCAACACAGAAAGAGAACACTGAGGCCCAAAGGCTGCTAAGAATGAGGCCCGCAGACCACTAGGTAAGGTAAGGCCTGAACAGGGCACAGGATAAGGGGCAAGGAGACAGAAGGCCTGAAGCCATAAGGCAAGGTAAGGCCTGAGTAGATAACTGAGCAATGTCCAAAGAGACAGAAGGCCCAGAAGCCACAAGGCAAAGTAAAGCCTAGATAGGCCATAAGGAGAGAATCAAAATACAGGAAGGTTCGGAGGCTAGCTTAGAATCTGAAGCTGCACCCTCCTTCTGGGCACTAGGGCGGTGGGAATCAAATTGCACCTTCCTTCTGAGCGGTGGGACTCTGGATCTGCACTTCCTTCTGGGTACTCAGTATCTGAGCTAGAGGAGTCTAGGACAGCACATTCCTCTGAGTGCTTGATGACTGGAGCAGTGCCTTCTTCTGGGTGCTTGGCATCAGAAATAGTGCCTTCCTCTGGACTCTGGGTATCCAGAGCAGCGCCTCCTTCTGGGTGCTTGGCCTGTGGAGCACTATATCCTTCCTGGAGCTGAGTACCTGGATCAGCACCTCTTCTCTGGCACTTGGTGTCCTGAGTAGCACCTCCCTCTGGGCACCTGGAAAAGCACCTCTTGGTAGATGCTGTCTGGAATAGCATCTTCTGGGCACTTGGTGTTTGGAGCAGTGTCCTGCTTCTGAGCACTTGGTAAGTTTAACAGTGCCTCCTACTGGGTGCGTAGTATCATGGACAGTGCCTCCCTCTGGGCACCTAGAACAGTACCTCTCTTCTGGCTCTTGGTGTCTTGAGTAGCACCTACTTCTGGGCGCCTGGCAAGTAGAACAGCGCTTCCTTCTGGGAGCTTGCCATCAAGAATAGCACCTTCCTCTGGGCACTGAGGGTCTGGACAGCGCCTCTCTGATGCTGGGTTCAGAATCTCTTACAGTGGTGCCAATTTGGAGTACCACGGTGGCTGGAGCCCTGGGTCTGAGACTCCTTTACATTGTCAAGGATTGGAGTAGTGTTCCTTTGGCATGCTGGGTTAGATTGGAACAGAGGAAGACTGGTGGTATTACAGATGAGGTTGCAATTCTGTCTGGAAGAGAAAACAGATTGTTCAAACAGCACTGCAGGATTTTTTTCATTGCCTAATGACAAACACAACATTAGCCCTCCACACAGAATGAGACATAAGGCTGGAGAGGATTCATAACAGCGGAAGTGGAGCTAGTCACAAGACCTGGTCTTCTCTGCAAGGAATTGCAAGTGGCAGGAAAGAAAAAAAAAAGTACATGTTAGTCTCTTAGCAGAACAAATTGCAGTTATTAGGGGCCCATGAGTCTCATGTGGAGACTGCTGGGCTCTGAAGGAAACATGGATTAACTCTTCATGATTAACCATTACTGTAGAGGGAAGAAGCTGGTTTACCTGACACTTTGAACACCACAGGATTATCCTGGTTTGAGTCTGGAACAGTTTTGTTTTTTTCAGGTAAGAAATCCAGACTTTTCTGGCTGATTGTGGCTTCCTTAATTGTGCTGCTTGGGAAGGTTGTATGTAGAACTTAGTGAAAAGAAGTTTGTATTTCTACAGGGACCATCCTCAAATCCTTGTGGTTGTGTGCAATGGTGTCTGGAATTATAAGCAGGTAAGTTTCTCTGGGAGCTTAGATCTGCTCTAGGGGTGTTAGTTAAGCCTGAGGGTGCTGATGATTTTACTGCCCTGGGCTGAGTTTTCCCTGAATTTTTTCTCTTTTTCTTGGTAGCTTGCATGTTTGCTCTTTCTGGTTTCTGTGGAGTGAGGAGCATTTTAGAGGCCCCACAGTTGCAACAGGCATTTGTGGCACCATCACTTAGCTGAGTTAAGGAGATGGCAGCGCAAACAATCAGGGAACGTAGGAGGATTGAGGAGCTGGCAAGCAGGGCAAACCTAATACCACAGTCTATCAGGCATGGCTTTCTGAGCTGCAGCCGGAGGTTTTATCCTGACAGGTACAGGATTCAAATCACTTTAGCATATTGAGGCTGGGAGAACTATTCCCACTCCTGTGGAGGTTTTGTAGCTGTTTGTGGGCTGGGGTTGGGAAGCACCCTCACAAGTGCAGGACTGGACCAAAGGACAGGAGCTGGGTTTATCTTCTGCCTAGCCAGCCCCTTTCCCCACAGGTTGCGCTCTTCGGGCCAGCAGAACTAGGCTGCATTGGCTGATCATCCATTACTGCTGGAAATTGGGCTGGACTTCTGCCTAGTCAGCTTCCTCCACCACAGGTTGGGTTCTGGGGACAGTAGTGCTTAACTGGACAAGGCAGGAACCTGAGGTCAGACCCAGGCTGGGCGTTGTGGGCAGAGACAGACTGGAAGCAGAGATCGGTATAGGAACAGGTTGAGGACTAGAAACTAGAACAGGCAAAGAGCTAAGGACTGGATACTGGGATACTGAACAAGGCTGGTAACTAGATACAGACATAGGCCAGGATTAGATAAGGGAAACACAGAAGAGAGAACACTGAGACATGAAGGCAGCAACAAATAAGGCCCAAAGGTCGCTAAGAATGAGGTCCACAGGCCACCAGGTAAGTTAAGGTCTGAATAGGCCACAGGGCAAGAGGCAAGGAGAAAGAAGACCCAGTGGCCACAAGGCAAGGTAAGGCCTAGATAGGCCGCAAGGCAAGAAGCAAGATACAGGAAGGCCCGAGGCCACAAGGCATAGAACAATGTAAGAGTGGCCAGGTCAGAGCTAAGGGTGACTCCATGAAACAGCATCTAGGTTCTGGAAAGCATGGTAAAGGGGGCTGGAGCTTGGATGTGGTGCCAACAGCAATGCAAGTTCGGTTAGACTGGAGATGAAGCTAGCTGAGGATTCCCTGCAGGACATGAGGCTACACCACAGGCTGAGTTAGGTGGCCAGTAAGAAAATGGCTTGGGTAACTTGCAACAGAGCTCATCGGAAGCCTCTGCTGGTGGGGAGATGTCACCTGTAATTCTTTTCCTTCTATCCCTCTCTCTTCCCTTCTCAGTCCTGCATTTTCCTCCTTCCCCTTTCACAAAATGTCTGCCTTCTTCAGCTTCTCCTCCTTCCAACATCTCTCTAAGTTCCCATCTTTCCCCCTGTTCTCTAAAAGGGTCTTCATTCTCCCCCTACACACACACTTCAGGTTTCTCGTGTTCTCATCCCACTTTCCAGATGCCTCTTTTTTTTGATAGAGACAGTATCTTCATTCTCACCCCTGGCAGTGAGTTAAATAAGGCAGCCAGCAGTATGAAAGATGCATTGCCAATACCTTTGGCTACTCATCTAGCTGCCTCATGTGAACCCTCATGTGAAGTTTGCAGGAGAGCAGCGATCAAGCCAGGCCTGTGTTTGTGTGGGAGAAGGGAGGAGAGGAAGGAGGGTAAGGAACATATTCTTGTCATCCAGTTACAGTCTTCTCTTCTCCTCAGCCAAAACTGAGTGCACTGAATGTACCATCCTAGGCTGGGCAATGGATCACAACTATCTCAGAGGGGCTGATGTAATAAAAGGCGCCCAAAAATTGAAGTTAAATTTTAGCATTAAAAACATGGGTCCTATGGGCTTCAGTCGCTAATGGGATGCAAATCAAACAGGAGTTAAAAAAGCATGCTAAAATTGGACTTAAATTGAAAAATCCACCCTAATGCAGAGAAGTGCTTTAAAACAGGAGTAAGAGGCACGTGCTTGAAGCTGGAAGGAATGTGATCAAAATGACCTTGCATGCAGGATTTACAAGGGCATCCCGACTTGGGCACAATCTCACATGCAAGACCATTTGAGTAAGACATGCAAAGTAAAATCAAAGGGTAAGCTCTCTAATGAAAGCACCTACAGCTGAACAGAACACCTATTCCGGCTGTAGTTACCTATTCCAGAGAGCTTACCTTTGATTTCATTTGGCAAAATGGCCTTGATTGCGATATTGGTATTGGGCATGATCTTGCATGCAAGTCCATTTTGGTCACACTCCTTCTAATTTCAAGTAATTACCTCTATACTCCTGGTTTAATGCACTTAAGTGAATTTTCAGGTGAACTCCTTGGTCTAAGGTGGGATAAAAGTTAACTCACATTTCTGGTGGCCATGATATTCTATTACTGTGCCCATGTGGTAGTGTCTTTCTACCAGACTGGGTGCAGCATTAGAAAAACTCTGGCCACCGGAAAAGTTAGTTTACTCTACCTTAAGTGTAAGCTCTCTGGGACTTGCACCTTCAGCTGAATGGTATGTACTTGGTGTTATGCATCCTGACTTTGAAGTACTGTTCAGCTGTAGCTGCCCACTCCAGAGAGAGTTTACATTGGAAATGACCTCAGACCCAGGAAGATTTGCAAGTACTACACTGGGCACAATAATGGCTACCAGAAATGGAGAAATTACTTACCTGATAATTTCGTTTTCCTTAGTGTAGACAGATGGACTCAGGACCAATGGGTATTGTGTTCTCTTTTGATAGCAGATGGGAGACTGAGTCAGATTTCAAAGCTGACATCACCCTACATATACCTGTGCAGCAAGCTCAGCTCTTCAGTATTCTCTTTGAAAAGCCAGAGTGAACATAAATCTTTTTTTTTTTTTTAAACTGGAGACAGCCAGTGCACTCAAACAATAAACGCAGACACCAGACAAACTGAGGGTGTCTTGAACTAGAGGTAGGCCGTGGCTTATCCATATTTACTTAGTCTCGAGATTTTTGTTATTCGAGGTTCTAGATTTCTGGAGCAGCCGTGGGTGGGATGCTGAGACCATCTGTCTACACTAAGGAAAACGAAATTATCAGGTAAGTAATTTCTCCATTTCCTAGCATGTAGCCAAATGGACTTAGGACCAATGGGATGTACAAAAGCTACTCCCCTACAGGGTGGGAGGCTGCCCAAGGCCCACTTAGTACTGCCCTTGCGAAAGCTGTATCCTCCCTGGCCTGAACATCCAGGCGGTAGAACCTGAAGAAGGTGTGTAGGGAGGACCATGTCGCTGCTCGACAGATCTCGGCTGGTAACAGCAGCTTGGTTTCAACCCAGGAGACTGCCTGGGCCCTTGTGGAATGAGCCTTGACCTGTAGAGGTAATGGCTTTCCTGCCTCTATGTAGGTGGCCTTGATTACTTCTTCGATCCAGCGGGCTATGGTTGCCAGTGATGCCGCTTCCCCTTGTTTTTTCCCGCTGTGAAGAACGAACAGGTGATCTGTTTTGCGTACGGGTTCCGATCTTTTCAGGTATCAGACTAGGAATCTGCCGTCATTCAGGTGGCGAAGGAGGTATGGTTCTTCTGAGTGCTTGTGCTCCTCTGGAGATGGTAAGGATATGGTTTGGTTCATGTGGAACTGGGAAACCACTTTCGGTAGGAAGGATGGTATAGTACGCAGCTGTATGGTGCCTGGGGTGAACCTGAGGAATGGTTCCCGTCAGGATAGTGCATGAAGTTCGGAGATGTGCCGAGCTGAGCATATTGCGACCAAAAAGGCTGTCTTTAAGCTTAGGAGACGTAGGGACAGACCACGTGTTGGTCTGAAGGACTCCCCTGCTAGGAAGTCTAGTACTAGGTTGAGGTTCCATAGAAGCACTGGCCACTTTAGGGGTGGTCGGAGTTGCTTAACTCCTTTCAGGAAGCGAGACACATCGGGATGAGTTGATAGTCTGGGACCATCCACTTCGGACCTGAAGCAGGCCAGTGCTGCAACTTGGACCTTGAGGGAGTTGAGAGACAACCCCTTCTTCATGCTATCCTGTAGGAATTCCAGGATCGTGGGAATCTTGGCTGTCCTCGGGAGGAGACCGCGGTCTTCACACCAGGCTTCAAATACTCTCCAGATCCATACGCAAGACAGAGATGTGAAGAACTTGCGCGCCCGGAGCAGGGTGTCAATCACGGCTTTTGAGTAGCCACACTTCTTCAGCCTAGTCCTCTCAAGGGCTATACCATAAGAGAGAATCAAGCCGGGTCTTCCTGGGAGATTGGTCCCTGCTGAAGAAGGTCCCTGTGTGGAGGTAGATGCAGAGGGTTCCCCGCAAGTAGTCTTTGCATGTCTGCGTACCATGGCCATCTTGGCCAGCCTGGGGTGACTAGTAGAACTAGTCCCCTGTGGTGCTCTATCTTGTGGATGATCCTGCCCGGTAGTGGCCAGGGTGGGAAAGCATCCAGGTCTTCCTCTGGCCAGTTCTGGACGAGAGGGTCGATTCCCTGAGATTGTGGTTCTCGTCTGAAGCTGAAGAACCTGGGGACCTGGGCATTGAGATGAGTTGCCAGTAGTCCATGACTGGGAGGCCATATCCACCAGCGACATTCCCCCGGGTCTAGGCTCTCTGCTGAGGTAGTCCGCTGAGACGTTGTCTTTTCCCACGATGTGGGAGGCCGAAATCCCATGCAGATTTATTTCCACCACCGCCATGAGGGGGTCTATCTCTAGAGACACCTGCTGGCTCTTGGTTCCTCCCTGGCGGTTGATGTAGGCAACGGTTGTGTTGTCCGACATGACTCTGACTGACTCGCCTCAGAGTCTGTGGCTGAATCTTAGACAGGCTAGTCTGACCGCTCGAGTTTCCAGGTGGTTTATGTTCTATGTTGCCTCTTCCTTGTTCCGTTGTCCTTGGGCTGTCAGTTCCTGACAGTGGGCTCCCCACCCTCGCAGGCTCGCATCCGTTTTAAGTATGATCCAGTTCGGTGGTGATAGATTTACTCCTCTGCTTAGGTGGTCTTCCTGTAGCCACCATTGGAGCTGGTCCCGAACCTCTGTTGGTAGCTGGAGGTGAATTGAGTAGTTCTGGGATGCTGGGTTTCATCTTGACAGTAGGGAATGTTGTAGTAGTCGCATATGGGCCCTTGCCCACAAAACGACTTCCAGAGTTGACGTTATGAGGCCGAGGACTTGGAGGTAGTCCCATACCTTGGGGCAAACAAAGGTCAACAGTTTTCGCAACTGGCCCATCAGTTTCCTTCTCCTTGAAGGGGGGAGGAAGATCTTGTTCTGTTTGGTATTGAAGCGGACTCCCAGGCACTCCAGTGAGTGGGAGGGCTGTAGGCAGCTCTTGGCTGTGTTCACGACCCACCCGAGTTCCTGTAGTAGATTCTTGACTCTGGTGGTCGCATGGTGACTCTCCTCCGGAGACTTTGCCCTGATCAGCCAATCGTCCAAGTAAGGATGTACCAGGACTCCTTCTTTCCTCAGTGTTGCCACCACAACCACTATAATTTTGGTGAAGGTTCTGGGAGCGGTAGCTAGGCCAAAGGGTAGCACCCGGAACTGGTAATGATGACCCAGTATCGCAAAGCTCAGGAATCGAAGGTGGTCCTGATGGACCGGGATGTGAAAGTAGGCTTCGGATAGGTTCGGATAGGTTCTCCCGATTGTACCGCCATTATAACGGAGCGTAGGATTTCCATGTGGAAGTGTGGTACCCTCAGGTAACGGTTGACGGACTTGAGATCCAGGATGGGCCGGAATGCTCCTCCTTTCTTGGGGACGATAAAATAGATCGATAGTGGCCAGAATTTTGTTGGACCATGTGCACCGGAGCTATTGCCTTCAGGTTGAGTAGTCTTGCTAGTGTGGTTTCCACTGCCAGCCTCTTGGAGAGGGAGTGGCAGGGTGGAGGGGTGCTTTGGAATTCCAGAGAGTACCCTTCTCGAATGATAGTTAGGACCCACTTGTCCGATGTTCTCTTGACCCATCTTTGGTAGAAGAGGGCAAGTCTGCCCCCTATGTCTTCTTTCTGTGGATGGGTCTGCTCTGCATCTTCTCATTGTGGGGTACTGCCGGAGCCTGCCCCCCTCTTAATGTGTCTGTTCCAAAAGGAACGAGACCTTCCTGAGGGGCAAGGTACTTGGGACTGTGTGTTCTTGTAAGGTCTAAAGTGCTGAGATCCTCTGCCCCTTCTTCTGGGGGAGGAGCGCTAAAATGTTCTTTTGTTCCTGTCCTCCGGTAGTTGGGGTTCCGGAGATTCGCCCCATTTGTTGGCTAACTTCTCCAATTCGCTTCGGAACAAGAGAGATTCTCTAAAAGGCATTCTCATGAGGTTTGTTTTGGATGTCGAGTCAGCCGACCAATTCCGGAGCAATAGTTGTCTTCTGGCTGCCACTGCCGCAGCGACACCCTTGGCTGAGGTGCACATGAGATCTGATGTGGCATTGGTGAGGAAGGAGACAGCAGGCTCCATCGTTTCTCTGGACATAGTTGCGTCTCTGGAGAGGAGCAAACAGGAGCGTGCCACCAATGTGCAGTAGGAAGCAATTTGTAGCATCATTGCTGATACATCAAAGGACTGCTTAAGGATGGATTCCATCTGTCCTGGGTGTCCTTCAGTGCCGCTCCTCCCTCCATGGGAATCGTGGTGCGCTTTGAGACTGCGCAGATCATAGTGTCCACTTTAGGGAAGCATAGGAGTTCCTTGGCCCTGGGTTCCAGCGGATATAGGGCTTCTAGGGCCCGCCCCCCTTTGAAGCTGGCCTCTGGAGCATTCCATTCCAGGTCAATCAGTTCCTTGATGGGCTCCAACATAGGAAAGTAGCATGAGGCCTTACGGAGGTACACCAAAATGGGGTTCTTCTTTGGTTCCGTTATAGGGTCCGTGCCTGGAAAGCCAAGCGTCTTTAGAGTCTGGGACACAAGGGCTGGTAACTCGTCCTTGTGGAAGAATCGGAGCATGGTTCGGTATGGCTCTATCCCTGGGGGGATTTCTCCTTCTTCCAGGGAGTCAGTTTCGTCCTCTGAGTCGTCTGGATCCCTATCAGGGAGGCTCTTGGTTAGGAGAGGCATATCTCGAGAAACCCGGGAGGTGCCGGGAAGGGCTTGTGCTTCTGGCAGGGGTTGAGCCGGGTGCACCGCAGGGGCCGGTTGTGCTTGGACAAAGGTTTACAGCCCTTTAAAAAATTCCACCCAGGAGAAGGTTCCTGGGTCCATGTTGATCCCAGGAGGGGTTGTAGTATAAGCCCCAGAGGTGCCTTCCTGTGGGGGCGCAGAGTTGAAAATACATAGGTCCGGAGTACCATCCTGTGGTTCCGGATCCCTCTCCTGGCTATAGGGGGTCTTGCCTTGGTTCTCCCTGAGACTGCTCACACTGCTGGCATAGGAGGGATTCCAATTCAGGTTGCACGGCTCTTAAGTGGCAGGCTGGGCAAAGGGGGTGTCCCTTGGCCTTTTAGGATGGCGGTGCCAGTTTGTGCGCATGAAGAGCTTCAAGCTTGTCTGTGCGTGAAGGTATGCGCGCGGATGCACTTAGTTGTGGATGCCGGGTGCACAGAAGTTATGCGCATGGGCTATGGAGTTTGTGTGTCCGATTCCAATGTGCGTGCCGCTGTGCGCACGGCACAGTTGTGTGCACAGTTCAGCGTGTGCCTTTACGGGTGCACTCAAGTAAGGCGCTTCGACCCTCTGGCCTGCCCTGCACGTATCGCTGATCGAGGGGGGAAAATGGCGCTGACGCCAGCAAGATGGCAACCCCCCCGAAGGATCTCCACATGTGGACCCTCGCACCGAATCGGGGCCTAGCCAAATGAGGGCTGTTCAACCCGATTTTAAACATCGTCGGGAGGAAGATCGATATGGCTACTTGAGCCTTGGAGACCGGAGACTTAAAAGTAAAGGTTTCTACCTTACCTGGTCTCGGCACTTACCAGTCGCATACCGGGCAGCCTCCAGCTGCGGGGGGAGAGGGGAATACCTTCACTGCCGCACCCTGGGGGCTAAGTCCACGCTGGGAGCTGGCTGCCGGACCAAGGTTCACCTCTGAGGGATATCTTGTTGTAAATGTTACACTATTCTCTTTTGGATAGTGTCTGCATCTGCTATGGAGATGGAGAAATACTGAAGAGCTGAGCTTGCTGCACGGGTATATGTAGGGTGACGTCAGCTTTGAAATCTGACTCCTTCTCCCATCTGCTATCAGGAGAGCACAACACCCATTGGTCCTGAGTCCACCTGGCTACACACTAGGAAATGTAAGTTTATTCCACCTCATACCAGGAGTTAAATTTCCAGTGTAAGCTATCTGAGGTAGGTAACAGGTTTTGTTTTCCTAAACAGCTGGACAGCAAATGCACATGCAGTGCTAAAGTGCCTACTGGTTAGTTATTGGCACCCACCCAGCTAGCCTATGCTTTGTTCATCTAGTTGTAGGTGCGTTCTCCAGAGAGCTTATTCTTTATTTTACTTGCCATTCTTTGTCAAAATGGCCTTGAATGAGAGAATGTGTCTACAAGTTGGGATACACAGAGCCACCTCACATGCAATGCCGTTTTGGCAAGGCACAGCAAATAAAATCAAGGCATAAGCTCTCTGGGAAGGGCACCTTCAGCTAAACATATGCACCTTGGTATTGTGCATCTGACTTTGGCATCCTGTTCAGTTGCAAATGTTCCCCCCCCCCCCCACCCGAGAATTTATGCTTTGTTAATCTAGCTGTAAGGGCCTAACCCAGAATGCTCATGCTTTGATTTTACTTTCCATTCCTTGCCAAAATGCCCTTGGATGCAGGAGCTTGCTTTCTGGAATGGGCTCTTACAACTAGCTGAACAAAGTTAGTGAGATAATCAAATTTGCAGATGACACAAAATTGTTCAGAGTAGTTAAATCACAAGCAGATTGTGATAAATTGCACGAAGACCTTGTGAGACTGGAAAATTGGGCATCCAAATGGCAGACGAAATGTAATGTGGATAAGTGCAAGGTGATGCATATAGGAAAAAATAACCCATGCTATAATTACACAATGTTGGGTTCCATATTAGGTGCTACAACCCAAGAAAGAGATCTAGGTGTCATAGTGGATAACACATTGAAATCATCTGTTCAGTGTGCTGCGGCAGTCAAAAAAGCAAACAGAATGTTGGGAATTATTAGAAAGGGAAAGGTCAATAAAACGGAAAATGTCATAATGCCTCTGTATCGCTCCATGGTGAGACCGCACCTTGAATACTGTGTACAATTCTGGTCGCCGCATCTCAAAAAAGATATAATTGCGATGGAGAAGGTAGAGAGAAGGGCTACCAAAATGATAAGGGGAATGGAACAGCTCCCCTATGAGGAAAGACTAAAGAGGTTAGGACTTTTCAGCTTGGAGAAGAGACGGCTGAGGGGGGATATGATAGAGATGTTTAAAATCATGAGAGGTCTAGAACGGGTAGATGTGAATCGGTTATGTACTCTTTCGGATCGTAGAAAGACTAGGGGGCACTCCATGAAGTTAGCACGGGGCACATTTAAAACTAATCGGAGAAAGTTCTTTTTTACTCAACGCACAATTAAACTCTGGAATTTGTTGCCAGAGGATGTGGTTAGTGCAGTTAGTATAGCTGTGTTTAAAAAAAGGATTGGATAAGTTCTTGGAGAAGTCCATTACCTGCTAATAAGTTCACTTAGAGAATAGCCACTGCCATTAGCAATGGTAAAATGGAATAGACTTAGTTTTTGGGTACTTGCCAGGTTCTTATGGCCTGGATTGGCCACTGTTGGAAACAGGATGCTGGGCTTGATGGACCCTTGGTCTAACCCAGTATGGCATTTTCTTATGTTCTTAAGTTCCCTGGGGTGGGCAATGAGAAATTACTACTTACCTGATAATTTCCTTTTCCTTAAGGTGGATAGATGAATTCAGGATCAATGGGTCATGCACCTCTACCAGCAGATGGAGACTGAGGAAACTGACATCAAAGTATATATAGTCCTGCCGTGACAACAGCCTGCCAGTATTCTCTTCAAAAGCAACTGTGGAAAGACTAGCAAAAAACTTGATTAAAAACAGACAACCAATTCTGTACTCAACCAACAAGAAACACTGAACTCAGGCAAGAATGTATGCATACTAGTCTAGGGACTGGACGAACACTTACATATAATCCCCTGGAACACATAGCCACACAGGAGGACCATCACGTAATCATTCAGCAGCCAAGGGTGGGAAGCTGAATCCAACTATCCACCTTAAGGAAACATAAATGATCAGGTAAGTAGTAATTTCTCATTTCCTACCATGTGGCTAGTTGGATTCAGGACCAGTGGGATGTACCCAAACTACTCCCAAATAAGGTGGGAGGCTGTCCGTGGTCCAGTCAACTTCGCATGTACAAAGGCTTCATCCTCCCGGGCCTGCACAACCAGATGATAATACCTAGAAAAGGTGTGTAAGGAGGACCATGTTGCAGCTTGGCAAATGTCGACAGGCAACAATCTAACCTCCGCCCATGACACTGCCTGAGACCTAGTGGAATGAGCAGGGGCGGATTGCCCTATCGTGGGATCGGGCATCCCCCGGTGGGCTGGTCGCTCTAGTCACGTGGTCTGCCGAGTGCGGCTGTGACAGAGCCGCGCTCAGCAGACCACGTGGTATCTCCTGGGCCAGCCTGGGTGGCGAATCCCTGGGCCGGTCGTCATCGGGAATCCGCCCCTAGGAATGAGCCCTAAAATGAGTAGGCAACGGCTTTTCAGCAGACACAAACACGGCCATGATCACCTCCTTAATCCAGCGAGCTACTATAGCTCGTGAAGCTGGTATGCCCTGTTTTACTCCATCATGAAGGACAAACAGGCAATCCGTCTTTTGGAAAGGTTTAGAAACCTCCACATACCTCACGACATCATGTCTCTTGACATCCAAGGGATGCAACAGGCGACATTCTTCCACATCTTTTTCCTTACCCAAGGATGGCAAGGAAATGGACTGATTCAAGTGAAAATCCGAGACCACTTTAGGCAAGAATGAAGGAACAATACACAGCTGTATCGCTCTGGAGTCACCCGAAGGAACGGCTCCCGGCAAGACAAGGCCTGCAGCTTGGAAATTTGACGTGTAGAACAAATTGCCACCAGAAACACTGTTTTCAAGGTCAGTAACTGCAAGGAAAGGCTAGGCAACGGAACGTAGGGCCCTTCAAGAAATCCAACACGAGATTTAAGACTCCGCAAGGGTACCGATAACCACAAGGGAGGACAAAAATATTTCACTCCCCTCAAGAAACAAGCCACATCTGGATTAGCCGATAAGGATCCACCAGTCACCTGACCCCTGAAACAGGAAAGAGTCACTACCTGTACCTTCAAGGAATTAAGGGCCAACCCTTTATTCAACCCATCCTGCAAAAATTTCAAAATGAGCAGGATCTTAACTGAACAAGGAAGCACTCCTCAATCTTCACACCAAGCCTCAAACACTCACCAAACCTGCACATAGGCTAAGGAGGTGGAGAACTTTCCTGCTTGCAGCAAGGAGGCAATTACTGCAGTAGAATATCCATGCTTTAGAAAGCAAGTCCTTTCAAGGGCCATTACCGTAAGATAAAACAGAGTCTGATCTTCATGAAAAACAGGTCCCTGCTGCAATAGATTCCTGTGTGCTGGAAGGTGGAGGGAGGAGTCTACCAGGAGCCCTCCCATATCTATATACCATGATCTCCTGGGTCAATCTGGTGCCACCAAAAACACCATCCTCGTGACCTTTGATCCTCCAAACTATTCTGCCCAACATGAGAAAGGCATACAGCAGCTTGTCCTCCGGCCAGACCTGTATGAGAGCATCAATACCCCAAAACTTCGGATCTCTCTTGCAAATGAAGAATCGAGGAACCTTCGCATTGCGAGAAGTCACCAGCAGGTCTAGAAACTGAAGGCTCCAATAGTCCACTATCAGATGAAATGCCTCGTCTGACAAAATCCATTCTCCTCGGTCCAGACTCTCCCTGCTGAGAAAGTCTGCTCTTACATGTGCAAGGCTCTTACATGTGCAAGGCCGAGATCTCCTGAAGATGCACTCCTGCCCATTCCATAAGTTGGTCTATCTCCTGCGACACTTGCTGGCTCTTGGTTCCTTCCCTGCTGCTTGATGTAAGCCACAGTTGTCGTGTTGTCCGACATTACCCAGACCGCTCAACCCTGCAGCCTGCCACTGAACTGCAAGCATGCCAACTGGATTGCTTGGACTTCCAGCCGATTGATGTTCCAGAGAGAGTCTTCTGTATTCCAGTGCCCTTGCGCTGTTAGTTCCTGACAGTGAGCTCCCCACCCTGGAGGCTCACATCTGTTGTGAGTACCAACCAGTCCAGCGATGTCAGGGAAGCTCCCTTTCTCAGATGATCCACTTGTAACCACCACTGGAAGTGAGAGCAGACTTCCATCGACAGGTGGAGCTGAATTGAATAGTCCAGAGACTGAGAATTCCAATGAGACGGCAGGGAGCGCTGAAGATGACGCATAAGCGCTCTCGCCCATGGCACCACTTCCAGGGTTGCCGCCAAACAGAGTACCTGTAGATAGGATCACACTGTCAGGTGTATAGCGTTCATCAAGAGATGCACCTGTGTCATCAACTTCTGAATACGAGCTTCTGGCAGGAAAACTTTGCCTTGCTTCGTGTTGAATCAAACACCCAGATACTCCAATGACTGAGATAGCTGAAGACTGCTCTCGGCTAGGTTCACCACCCAACCGAGCTCCTGCAACAGGGAGATCACTTTGCGGGTCACCAGACGTCTCTCTTCCAGAGACCTGGCCTGTATGAACCAGTCATCCAAATACGGATGTACCAGGATCCCATCCTCTCTCAACTCTGCCGCCTCCACAATTTTGGAAAAAGTTCTGGGAGTGGTGACCAGACCAAACGTCAGTGCCTGAAACTAACATCACCTCAACACTGCAAAACTCAGAAACGGCGTTCCAATCAGATGGGAGGTATGCCTCGGACAGATCCAAGGATGTCAGAAATTCCCCCAACTGCACGGCCATTATCACTTAGCCCAAAGTTTCCATGCAAAAATGAGTCACCTGCAAATGATGGTTGACCCCTTTGAGATCTAGAATGGGATGAAAAGAGCAATCCTCCTTGGGCAGAACAACTTAAATGGAATATCAACCCATATTTTTTTGAGATGTGAGTACTGGAACCACAGCCCTCAGACTGAGGAGCCTTGACAGTGTACACTCCACTGCCTGCTTCTTCTGCGGGGAGTGGCAGGAAGACACCATGAACACGTCGCGATGAGCACTGCGAAACTCCAGCGCATATCCCTCTCGTATCACCTCCAAGACCCACTGATTCGATGTGATTTTGACCCATCTCTGATAAAAGAGAGAGAGACATCCCCTTATTTTCTGTTCCCGGGGGTGGGTTGGCAAACCTTTATTGGGATGCTCAGGAAGTTCCACTACCCACGCCCTACCTGGGCTGTCTGGGACAAAAGGACTGAGACCTACCGAAAGGCTGAGTCCTCTGAAAGGTCGCCCCTCTGTAGGGACGAAATTGCTTGGAACCCCTGATATGACCCCTCATACCAAAGGGGCACGATGACTGCTTCTTATCATCTGGCAACTGAAGAACCGGGGATTTGCTCACTTACTGGCCAGTTTCTCCAACTTGCTCCCAAACAAGAGCGAGCCTTTAAAAGGCAATTTCATAAGATTAGCTTTGGAGGTCACAACGGCCGACCCCTGGCCGCTATTACCAAAGTCACTCCTCTGGCTGAGATGCGGACCAAATTGCAGCCTGCATCTGCTAAAAAGCGGAGGTGGGTTCCATAACTGCTCTGGAATTCAGACCAGAGTCATCAACCTCCTGAAAGAGAAGCAAACAAGAGCTAGCCACCAGGGAACAACAAGAAGCTATCTGCAAGGTCATTGCCACTGCTTCAAATGCTTAAGGATGGCCTCAATCCTCCTATCACTCACATCCTTCACGGCCACTCCTCCCTCCATGGGGATAGTCGTCCATTTAGAGACGGCACAGACAAGTCAGCATGGCTTTACCCAGGGCAAGTCTTGCCTCACAAATCTGCTTCACTTTTTTGAAGGAGTTAATAAACATGTGGATAAAGGTGAACCGGTAGATATAGTATACTTGGATTTTCAGAAGGCGTTTGACAAAGTTCCTCATGAGAGGCTTCTAGGAAAAGTAAAAAGTCATGGGATAGGTGGCGATGTCCTTTCATGGATTGCAAACTGGCTAAAAGACAGGAAACAGAGAGTAGGATTAAATGGGCAGTTTTCTCAGTGGAAGGGAGTGGACAGTGGAGTGCCTCAGGGATCTGTATTGGGACCCTTACTGTTCAATATATTTATAAATGATCTGGAAAGAAATACGACGAGTGAGATAATCAAATTTGCAGATGACACAAAATTGTTCAGAGAAGTTAAATCACAAGCAGATTGTGATAAACTGCAGGAAGACCTTGTGAGACTGGAAAATTGGGCATCCAAATGGCAGATGACATTTAATGTGGATAAGTGCAAGGTGATGCATATAGGGAAAAATAACCCATGCTATAATTACACAATGTTGGGTTCCATATTAGGTGCTACAACCCAAGAAAGAGATCTAGGTGTCATAGTTGATAACACATTGAAATCAGTGGTGCAGTGTGCTGCGGCAGTCAAAAAAGCAAACAGAATGTTGGGAATTATTAGAAAAGGAATGGTGAATAAAACGGAAAATGTCATAATGCCTCTGTATCGCTCCATGGTGAGACTGCACCTTGAATACTGTGTACAATTCTGGTCGCCGCATCTCAAAAAAGATATAATTGCGATGGAGAAGGTACAGAGAAGGGCTACCAAAATGATAAGGGGAATGGAACAACTCCCCTATGAGGAAAGACTAAAGAGGTTAGGACTTTTCAGCTTGGAGAAGAGACGACTGAGGGGCGATATGATAGAGGTGTTTAAAATCATGAGAGGTCTAGAACGGGTAGATGTGAATTGGTTATTTACTCTTTCAGATAGTAGAAAGACTAGGGGGCACTCCATGAAGTTAGCATGGGGCACATTTAAAACTAATCGGAGAAAGTTCTTTTTTACTCAACGCACAATTAAACTCTGGAATTTGTTGCCAGAGAATGTGGTTAGTGCAGTTAGTATAGCTGTGTTTAAAAAAAGGATTGGATAAGTTCTTGGAGGAGAAGTCCATTACCTGCTATTAAGTTCACTTAGGGAATAGCCACTGCCATTAGCAATGGTTACATGGAATAGACTTAGGGCCAGATTTTCAAAAGCATTTACTCGAGCAAAACTGGTTTTTGCTCGAGTAAATACACTTTACTCAAGTAAGTGGGCTTTTCAAAATTGCTACAATATATGCCATTGAATTGTCCATAGGATTTACTCAAGTAAGTGCACTTTACTCGAGTAAATAGCTTTTGAAAATTGCTACGATAGTATGTCACATTTACATGCGTAACTCCTTTGAAAATGACCCCCTTAGTTTTTGGGTACTTGCCAGGTTCTTATGGCCTGGATTGGCCACTGTTGGAAACAGGATGCTGGGCTTGATGGACCCTTGGTCTGACCCAGTATGGCATTTTCTTATGTTCTTATCTACTTTTGGAAAACGCAAACGCTCTCACCATTGGATCCAGGGGGTATAGGCCTTCCAAGATCTGACCCCTTTTGAAATTTGCCTCCAGGGCATCCCACTCAAGATCAATCAATTCTTGAATAGCCTCCATAACAGGGAAAAAACAAGAGGCTTTACACAAAGAAACCAAAATGGGATTTTTCTTTGGCTGAGACATGGAATATGCCCCAGATACTCCTAGCATCTTCAACGTCTGGGAAATCAGGGATGGCAGTTCATCTCTGTGAAAGAACCGTAATATAGTCCTACACGATTCTAGTCCCGGAGGTATTTCCCCATCCACCAGAGAGTCAGTATCTACCTCATCATCAGTGCCATTCAGATTCCTATCGGGAGTACCTGCAGTCAATCGAGGTGTACTTTGGCGCTTAACAGTAGTACCGGAAAAGGGAGAAGCCACACCTGAGAATCTGAAAAGACTGGATGGGGCTGAGGACTGCGCCTGAATAAAGGATTGCAATCCTTGAAAAAATTCTACCCAGGAAAAGGCAGAAGGATCCATGCCAAAACCAGAAGGCACTTGTGCAGCACCCACTGAGCTGCTGTCCCTTGCTGAGGAACCAGTCAAGGGAGTTCCAAAGTCAGGCGCATCTCCTGACATGTCCTTAAGCAGACTAACATCAGGCTGGGAAAAGCCAGGCTTAGTAAAATCAGAGGAAGATAATTCTCCCTGAGCCTCTAAGCAGTGCTGACACAAGTTAGAGGGCACTCCAAGCTGAGATGCCCGAATATGACAGGCAGCAGAGAGGGAAAGGTATTTAGGTTTCTTAGCTACAGGCACCATTAGTCTGTCAGTAGCTTATAGGAAAATTATTTATTTTTTATTTAAAGGTATTTATATACCGCTTTTTAAAATAAAATTTTATCAAAACGGTTTACAATAGTTTAAAATAAAATGAAAAATAAAATACAAGTTAAATTAAATAAAGTACATAAATTTAGTTAAATAGCTAGGTAGTTACTAGCTTAAAATAAAAATTCTTAATTAAAAAGAAACAATAATAATAATAATAGAAGTGTGCCATGGTAAACAGAAAGGAGAGCAAATTTAGTTCTTACCTGTTAATTTTCGTTCCTGTAGTACCACGGATCAGTCCAGACAGTGGGTTGAGCCTCCTTTCCAGCAGTTGGAGACAGACTAAAACTTGCAGGATGCCCTATATCAGGACAGAGCCTATCCTTTCACCCTTCAGTATAACGTATGTCAAAGCAGAAAACAATAAAACCAAGAATAGGATCAAGCAAGTAACCAAAAGCTCAACAGAGCAACCATAGAATAATGTAGAAGCATAGTATACCTATACGCTCTTGCATAAACTTGGTATAAAATAACCACCAAGGCTTCCGGTGTAAATGCTCAGTAATCTTGCACCAAGGAAAATATGAAATCTGCAGACCTGCAAGAAAACAAGCTTCGAGAGGACAGAAGACAGACAGGGAAGGGCGTCTGGACTGATCCGTGGTACTACAGGAATGAAAATTAACAGGTAAGAACTAATTTTCCTTTCCTGTACGTACCCAGATCAGTCCAGACAGTGGGATGTACCAAAGCTTCCCTAAACTGGGTGGGACCGAGACAGTCCCGCTCGAAGCACTTGCCGCCCAAAGGAACTGAACACCGGAGCTCATACATCCAGACAGTAGTGCCGAGCAAAAGTGTGCAGAGACGTCCAAGTGGCAGCCCTGCAAATCTCCTGTGGAGAGACAGACTGACTCTCCGCCCAAGAAGTAGCCTGAGAACGCAGAGAATGGGCTTTCAGACCCTCAGGAAGTGGACGACCTTGACAAAGATATGCCGAGGAAATGGCTTCCTTCAACCACCGCGCAATCGTGGTCTTAGAAGCCTGTTTACCCAGGTTGGGACCACTCCAAAGGACGAAGAGATGGTCCGAAATGCGAAAGTCATTGGTGACTTGAAGATAATGAATTAAGACTCGCTTGACATCCAGTCGATGGAGGTCGCCCCCAGCCGTACCCGCAATCTCCTCCGGAGAGAACGCGGGGAGTTCCACCGACTGGTTGACGTGAAAAGCGGAGACAACCTTAGGCAAGAAGGAAGGAACCATCCTGAGAGAGACCCCGGAATCAGAAAAACGCAAGAAGGGCTCCCGACAGGACAGCGCCTGAAGCTCGGAAATACGACGAGTAGAGGAGATAGAGACTAGAAAGACAGTCTTAAGAGTAAGATCCTTGAGCGTAGAGTGGCGAAGAGGCTCAAAGGGAGCCGCACAGGGAGCACGAAGGATGAGGTTGAGACTCCAAGATGGACACGTGGCCCGAGAGGGAGGGCAGAGGTATCTAACGCCCCTCAGGAGACGAATGACGTCCGGGTGAGCAGCCAAGGCATGACCATCCACCCGACCCAGGAGAGAGCCAAGCGCAGAGACTTGAACGCGTAAGGAACTGAAGGAGAGACCCTTAGAGAGACCCTTCTGAAGGAAAGAAAGAACCAAAGGAATCTAGGCGGAGTGCGCCGGGACGCCCGCCTCCGTACATGCGGACTCAAAGACCTTCCAGATGCGCACATAGGCCAGAGAAGTCGACTGCTTCCGGGCTCACAGCAGGGTGGAGATGACCTCCTCCCTATAACCTTTGCGCCTCAGGTGACACCGTTCAAAAGCCAGGCTGCTAGACAGAAGCAATCGGCCTGGTCGAAAAATACAGGCCCCTGCCAGAGGAGACGAGGGAGATGACTGAGGCGCAGGGGCCCGTCCACCGCTAGATTGATGAGATCCGCGAACCACGGCCTTCGCGGCCACTCGGGAGCGACGAGAATCACCGGACCCCGGTGGAGTTCGATTCTCCTGAGAACTTTCCCTACCAGAGGCCACGGGGGGGAACACGTACAGAAGCACATCCGCCGGCCAAGGGAGAGCCAGAGCGTCCACGCCCTCTGCGCCGTGTTCCCTCCAGCGGCTGAAGAACCGATTGGCTTTGGCATTGTGCAGAGTCGCCATGAGGTTGAGATGAGGAGGACCCCACCTGTCCACTATCAGAGCCATGGCCGCGTCCGAGAGTTCCCATTCTCCCGGATCGAGCGACTGCCGGCTGAGGAAGTCTGCTTGAACATTGTCTTTTCCGGCGATGTGAGAGGCCGCAAGGCACTGTAGGTGACGCTCCGCCTAAGTGAGTAGGCGGCTGGCTTCTAAGGCTACCAGGGGACTGCGAGTGCCCCCTTGGTGATTGATGTAGGCGACTGTGGTGGAGTTGTCGGACAGGACTTGTACCGCCTTGCCGAGGATCAGAGGAAGGAACTCCTGAAGGGCCAGGCGGACCGCCAAAGTTTCCAGCCGATTGATGTGCCAGCGCGACTGAGTCTGGGACCATGTCCCCTGGGTGGACTGAGATAGGCAGACCGCACCCCAGCCCAACAAGCTGGCATCCGTGGTTACTATCGTCCACTGTGGAGCTTGAAGAGGCATCCCTTGTAGGAGATGAGGAAGGGACAGCCACCACTGTAATTCGTCGGCAGTAGACTCCAAGAAGGGAAGGACTACGTGGAACTGCTCAGACACTGGTTGCCAATGAGACAGCAAAGCTTTCTGTAATGGACGCATATGAGCAAAAGCCCAGGGGACCAGATCGATGGTAGAAGCCATGGAGCCCAGGACTTGGAGATAATCCCGGGCCGTTGGTGAAGATAGCGCAATCAAATCCTGAACCTGACCGATCAGTTTGAGGGCTTGCGCCCGAGGTAAGAAAACCTTGCCTACTCGGGTGTCGAAGTGTGCTCCCAGAAATTCCAACTCCTGGGAGGGCTGAAGCTTGTTCTTGGAAAAGTTCACTATCCACCCGAGAGAGGCAAGGAGCTCCAGGACTTGATCCACCGCCCGCTGGCAAGAGGTCTCCGACTTGGCCCTGATGAGCCAATCATCCAGATAGGGATGGACGAGAATACCTTCCCGGCGCAAGGCCGCAGCCACTACTACCATTACCTTCGTGAAGGTGCGAGGAGCGGTTGCGAGGCCGAAGGGGAGAGCTCAAAACTGGAAGTCCTGGTTGAGAATGTGGAATCGGAGAAACTTCTGGTAGTCGTGGTAGATGGGGATATGAAAATATGCTTCTGCGAGATCGAGGGAAGCAAGGAACTCTCCTGGACGGACCGCCGCAATGACCGCCCGCAGGGTTTCCATGCGAAAGTGGGGGATCTTGAGGGCCTGATTGACCCTCTTGAGGTCCAGGATTGAGCGGAAGGACCCGTCCTTTTTGGGCACGGTGAAGTAAATAGAATACTGGCCGGCACCAATTTCCCTTTCTGGGACTGGGACCACCGCCCCCAGATCCAGAAGCTTGAAGAGAGTCTGGACCACCACGTCCCTCTTGGCCCGGCCGCAAGGTAAGAACAGAAAGAGATCTGGAAGTTCCCTGACGAGGTCGAAAACGTACCCGTCTCTGATAATGTCGAGGACCCACTGATCCGAAGTGATTTTGACCCATTCCTCGAAAAACAGGGAGAGGCGTCCGCCAAGGTAAGGGAACGAGGGATGGGCCGGCTGAACTTCATTGTGTGGCAGGTTTAGCGGTGGTACGCACGGGCTGGCCCTCGCGAAAGGGCCGTCTGCCACAAAAGGACTGCGACCAGGACTGCGCACGAGAAGACCCCCCTAGGAGTACCGCCCCGCCCTCGAGAAGAGAAGCAACGCTGACCCCTGAAGCGAAAGCGAGAGGCCGCGGAGGACCGAGAAGCCTTAGGGCGGTCCTCTGGCAGTTTATGGACCTTGTTGTCAGCCAAGGAGTCCATAAGCTTGTCGAGGTCCTCGCCAAAAAGCATCTTACCTTTGAAGGGAAGCATGCGCAGCCGGGTGTTCGAGGACTGATCAGCCGACCAGTGGCGAAGCCAAAGGAGCCTCCGGGCAGCCACTGCTGAAACCATCGCCTTCGCCTGGACACAGACCAAATTGTAGAGGGCGTCCAACACGTAAGCGATTACCGCCTCCAGACGTTCGGCCTGTTCTGCCTCATCTGGTGGAAGCTCCCGGGCGCAGAGTAACTGTTGGACCCACTGGAGGCCTGCCCGCATCATGAGGCTGCTACAGCAAGACGCCCAAACCCAGAGGGCCAGGACATCGAAGATGCGCTTCAGGTGAGCCTCCAGCTTACGATCTTGCGAATCCTTTAGGGCCGTGGAACCTTCCACCGGGATCGTGGTGTGCTTGGCCACTGCAGAAACATAAGAATCCACTGATGGATATCGCAACAGCTCCAAGCCCTCTTCCGGGAGAGGATAGAGCTTATCCATCGCACGTCCCACCCGGAGCGAACCCTCAGGAGCCTCCCATTCCCATAGGATAAGGAGCTTAAGCATGGGGTGGAAGGGAAAGGCCGAGGCCAGAGCCCTCCCAAAACCGGGTTCATATCCTTAGGAAGTGAGGCCATGAGATTATCCACGGAGGGACTTTCCAGACCCAGCTCCTCCAAAACAAAAGGGAGGAGGGGCTCTAGCTCCTCAAGAAAGAGAAGAAGGGCTCTGGAGTCATCCCCCTCTAGGGGGGGGGGGGGGCATCTGCCAAATCTGAGGAAGCAGCGGGGTCTGAGGACCCAGGAGACACCGGGGGAGGGGAGCACCCCCGGGACCACCCGCACCCGAACTGGTCCCTGAGGCTCCGCAGCCGGTCCAGAGGTCAACGGCGCTGAGCGAGGGATTTTAGATGGGTGGGGGGGGCTTTCATCCATCTCATGCAGGCTAGCTAAATAAGATTTGTGCATGAGGAAGACTAAATCCGTGGAAAACGGGACCCTGGATTTACCGGGGGGGGGGGGCGCGAGGGAAGGTCAGGACCCCCCTCCTGGAAACCCACGGTGGCCAAATCAGGGGTTAAATCGAAAAAATCTGGCCCCCCAGCCCCAGGGAGCACTGAAATCGGCCCAGATGAAAAATCCAAGATGGCGGCCGTTCCTCTGCTGACCCGGGAAAGGCCTAGTCATGCCGGGAGGAGTGGAGCCCTGGGCTAAATTTGCTTGTCCTGCCGAGGAGGGACCTTCCTCACCCGGCAGACAAGCAGTGCAGAGGCCCTGCCGCGAAAAACACGAGGAGGACAGCCCACAAGAAACACAGGCTGTCAGCCGGGACATAGCAACCTCGGCTGAAGAAAAAAAAAGCTGAAAAAAACAAAGCTTGATTGACAGCCTGTACAGCAGGAGAGAGCAGGCGGGAACCTGCTGCCTTCTGCTTCTCTGACTGCCGGATCTAATCCTATACTAACCAGAAAAAGTTAAAAAAGCTGGTCAACTGTTGCAAATAAGTTAGAGGTAGGTGAGTACCTGCAACTTATTAAGTTAAAACTTTGAAACTCTTTTTTTTTTTTTTTTTTTACTGAGCGCAGCAGCGGGTTCAAAACCCTCTCGGCAACCAGAGGGGGAACGAGGCCCAGAGAGCGTGGGTCCCCACACCTGGAAGCGTACACGAACTCAGGACTAAGCAGGGAACCCCCTCCTGCAAAAGGGGACAAGCCCCCCTGAGCCGGGCAAGTGCTGGGAGACTGACGTCTCCTACATAAAAAGGCACTAAAGAAGGCAAAAATTCCTTCAGAGATTCACTTTCTATAATTTTTAAAAACAAGAACCAAAAGAAGTACTTGCTTGAACCTAAAGAGAATAAAGAGGCTGACTAGCCTACAGCAGAGAACCAAAGGGGAGATGCTGCACCTGCTGGGAGACAGACGAATACTGAAGGGTGAAAGGATAGGCTCTGTCCTGATATAGGGCATCCTGTAAGTTTTAGTCTGTCTCCACCTGCTGGAAAGGAGGCTCAACCCACTGTCTGGACTAATCCGGGTACGTACAGGAACAAGCGACTGAAGATGTGTGTCCAGCTGAATTCATGCTAAAAAATTTATGCGCACAAAATTTGTGTCCCAAGGTTATGTGCCGCAAAACTAAACTTACTGTCACCGCACCAATCCTAGGTGTACAACCAATATGTTCCAGAATGGGCGCACAGGCATCGCTCCCAAAAGAAACTGGGTGCACAATTCAGATGCACTTGCACACACCGATGGTCCTGCAGAGGGCAGCCGAATGAGCAGAAAAGGGTGAGAAAACGCCACTGTGGCCTACCAGGCAATGCACAGAAAGAAGACTAACCATGGGGCCTAGCCCACCCAGGTTGCCCAGGTCCCTTAACCCCCATGGGATTGGGAATGAACGTTAGAATGGTGCACTGAGCATGGAGACCGGAGGAAGTCCTACAACAACCCCTCTAACTCTGTATCTGACTTTTTTTTATTTTTATTTTTTTTAAACTTACCTGAGCTCAGCCTTTCCTGGCTGAGTACAAAAGACTTTCTCCAGCTGCAGGGGGAATGGCATATACCGTCACCGCCGCACTCAGCTTCCTGCATATGCCTTTCAGCTGCTTAAATCAGCTAAGTCCATGCCGGCTGAAAAGCCATCTACCGGACCAAGGAACTCTTCTGAGGAACCACGGAAATCACCTCAAGAATTCTCAACAGGGGGAGGGACCATTAGGTATCACCACATGAGAGCTGGGCAACTCAAAGCTCCTTTTAATTCTCCTCTAAATTTTGAAGCAATCTCTAGTAGGAAAAAGGACGTCCACCATCTGCTGGAGATGGAGAATACTGGCAAGCTGTCATGGCAGGAATATGAATATATATATCTATATATCTATAGATATATCTATATAGATATCTATAGATATATCTATATAGATATCTAGATATATCTATAGATATATCTATAGAGATATCTATATTTTTTTTTTAACAAAGTGGTATGAAATTTATCATTTAGGTAAGATTTTTTAAGTAGAGAGTATAGAAATCTTTTAAGAAACAATTAGGATTAAATGTAAGTTTTTAGGGTAATTAATGGAATTTTCATTTCATATTTCTAATTGCGTGGGATTTATTTAATTACTGTTAAATAATTCAGTGTTGTTTTGTTGTCTATTTTATTTATTAATAATTTTTGCGTGTCCAAACTATCAGGGTTGTTCCCCCTGAAGAAGTCAGGTTGGCGAAACAAGGGCCTTGTTGGGATATTCATAACAGCATACCCAAAGGAACACCTTTTTCCAGAATTGGGACTTCACAATCAATATACCCAAAGGAACATAAAAAATTGTTAACATCTGGGTACTTTTGTTTTTTCATGTTGTCATTGTTATTGATGAGCTGCATTTTAGATCAATTATCCCATGTAGTTAGGTTCACCATTGTCTAGTTATTAAGTATACATATTCAGTAGTGCTACATGTGTGATACATTGTTCCGAATACTGTTGAAGGGAAGGTTAGAGTTAGAATTATTTTTAAGTCAAGTCTAAGTGGTTTGTTTTTGTTTGTATTTGTGATTATACTTAAGAATTATAGCTATAAACCACATTGTACTTTGCTTAATCTCATAAGTGCTTTTGCCCCACTCCTTTTGGAGTTGAGTTTTGTTTATTTTTTAAATTTTTTAAAGTATTATAAGCACTAGTTAGTACTACATATTGCCTGATAGTTTGTTTCTATATAAAATGTGACATCAGTTTGCTCCATCTCCATCTACTGGTTGAGGTGCATAACCCACTGGTCCTGAATCCATCTATCCACATGCTAGGAAACTACAGTTAAACAGTACACCAAAGTTGAGATGCACAGCCTGATGTATTGTTCAGCTATAGGTGCCAGCTCTGAGAGCTTATATTGGAAATTAAAACTGGGTTTTAGGTGGATTAAATTCACATTTCTAGTGGCCAAAGTTATTCTATTGATGTGCATGGTGTGGCAGAAGTAGCTAAATACTACCACACTGGGCACAGCAATAGTATAATATGGCAATCAGAAAGCATAGTTGCTTACCTGTAACAGGTGTTCTCACAGGACAGCAGGATGTTGGTCCTCACATATGGGTGACATCATCAGGATGGAGCCCAATCACGGAACACTTTTGTCAAAGTTTCTAGAATTTTGACTGGCCCCTACTGGGCAAGCCCAGCATAGGACTAACCTTGCATCCAGCAGAGGTCCCCCTTCAGTCTAGTGTATAGCAAGAAGTACGTGCGAAAAATAAAACAACAAATCGCAAGAGAACTCAACTCCGCGGGGTGGCAGGCGGGTTTCATGAGGACTAACATCCTGCTGTCCTGTGAGAACACCTGTTACAGGTAAGCAACTCTGCTTTCTCACAGGACAAGCAGGATGGTAGTCCACACATATGGGTGAGTAGCGAGCTGAGGATGCCCGAGCAATGCACCAAATGCACCCAAAGACTGGTAGGATGTTGGGTAGTTAAGCTGAGAATAAGTTTCGTAGGTTAGACTGGTCAAAAATGGAATCTTGCCGACCAGCATTATCCAAGCAATAATGGGCTGCGAAGGTATGTAGAGAGCTCCAGGTAGCAGCCTTACATATATCAATAAGTGGCACCGAACGAAGGGGTGACACTGAGGTTGCCACGGCCCTAACAGAGTGTGCTTTCACACAGTCTTGTAGCAGAATGCCTGCTTGCTGGTAGCAAAAGGAGATACAGTCCGCCAACCAGGAGGAAAGGGTCTGTTTTCCCATTAATTACCCAATTTGATGTTCTCGAAAGAAACAAATAATTGAGTGGACGTCCTGTGGGCTGACGTGCACTCCAGATAAAAGGCTAGGGCACGTTTGCAGTCCAGGGAACGTAGAGCTTTTTCTCCTGGGTTTGAATGGGGCCTTGCAAAGAAAGTAGGTAAGATGATGGATTGATTAAGATGAAATTCCGACACTACCTTTGGTAAAAACTTAGGGTGTGTATGGAGGCCCACTCTGTCATGTAGAATTTTAGTGTAAGGCAGGTAGGTGACTAATGCCTGTAACTCACTAACTCTGCGAGCGGATGTTATAGCGAGAAGAAAAATTACTTTCCAGGTGAGATAGCAGAGATCGCAGGAGTGGAGAGGCTCAAACGGAGGTTTCATGAGCCGCCCTAAGACCACGTTAAGGGCCCAAGCGGGGGCCGGAGGGCGCAAGGGAGGTTTCAGGTGGAGCAAACCTCTCATGAAGCGTGTGACTAAGGGCTGTGTTGAAACAGAGACATCTCCTACTCTGTTGTAGAAAGCTGCTACTGCACTGACATGCACTCTTATAGAGGAAGTTTTCAGGCCTGATTCTGACAGATGCCAGAGATAGTCCAGAAACTTCTCAGTGGAACAAGTGAAGGGGGTCTATGGACATGGACGTGCACCAGACCGTAAACTTCTTCCACTTAGAAAGATAAGAGCGTCTCGTGGAAGGCTTTTGTGAAGCTACCAGGACTCAGGATACAGACTCTGAAAGGTTAAGGGGTTGGAGTATTAACCTTTCAACATCCAGGCCGTCAGGGACAGGGCCTGGAGGTTGGGGTGGCGAAGGCACCCGTCATTCTGAGTTATCAGAAGCGGATTCTCTCCTAGAGGGATGCACCGGCAAACTGATAGATCTTGGAGGATTGGGAACCAGACTTGGCGTGGCCAGTGAGGGGCTATCAGAATCATTAAGTCCTTGTCCCTTCGTAACTTCACGAGAGTCTTCGATATGAGTGGAAGTGAGACTTGGCGTGGCCAGTGAGGGGCAATCAGAATCATTAAGCCCTTGTCCCTTCGTAACTTCACGAGAGTCTTCGATATGAGTGGAAGTGAGACTTGGCGTGGCCAGTGAGGGGCTATCAGAATCATTAAGCCCTTGTCCCTTCGTAACTTCACGAGAGTCTTCGATATGAGTGGAAGTGGAGGGTTCGCGTAGAGGAGACCGCTGGACCACGAGAGGGCGAAAGCGTCTCTCGGCTGTGAGTGGCGGCTGCGAGTGAGGGAGCAGAAGTTCTCTATTTTGCGGTTGTGGATGGACGCAAAGAGGTCTATTTGTGGATATCCCCAACGTTGGAAGATTGTGTCCGCTACCTTGGGGTTGAGAGACCATTCGTGCGGCTGGAAAGTTCGACTCAACTTATCCACTAGAACATTGCCCACGCCCAAGTAGGTCGCTCTGAGGTACATCGAGTGGGAAAGAGCCCACGTCCATATCTGTGCAGCTTCCTGACACAGAAGGTAGGAGCCCGTTTCCCCTTGCTTGTTGATGTACCACATCGCCACCTGATTGTCGGTCTGAATCAGGATGGCCTTGTTTGAGAGGCATTCCTGAAAGACTGAGGGCATATCTTATCGCTCGAAGTTCCAGGAAATTTATTTGATGTTTGGCTTCCTCTGGAAACCAGGAACCCTGAGTCTGTAGGCTGTTGACATGAGCACCCCAACCTATATTGGAGGCATCTGTCGTTAGGATAATTTGAGGCTCTGGAACCTGAAAGGGAAGGCCTTGAAGGAGGTTGGAGAGTTGCATCCACCAGGCTAGCGACAGGCAGAGCTGCTTGGTAACGTGGACAATGCTGGACATTGGATGGTAAGCCTGAGTGTACTGGGACTTTAGAGTCCACTGCATGACTCTTTGTGAGGCGTGTCATTGGAGTGACATGTACAGAGGACGCCATGTGACCCAGCAAAATGAGAAAATGACGAGCTGTCGAATAACACCGATTCTGGAGGCATTGTAAGAGGGATATGAGAGTACAAGCTCGATCGTAAGGGAGGAATGCTTTTGCCTGCATGGTGTTCAGGTCGGCTCCTATGAAGGATAGGGTTTGAGACGGAACTAGGCTGGACTTGGGGTAGTTGATCAGAAACCCGAGAGACAGCAATGTATGGATAGTTAGACATAAGGAGGCTAGTGCATCCCTCTGAGTTGGAGCCCTTATCAGCCAATTGTCGAGATAAGGATAGGCATGGACACCTTGACATCTTAGGTAGGCAGCGACCACTACAAGGCACTTGGTGAAGACTCGAGGAGCGGATGCTAGGCCGAATGGCAGTACCCGGTAATGAAAATGCCTGGGGACGACCAGGAAATGAAGGAATTTGCGGTGGGACAGAGTGATTGAGATGTGTGTATACGCGTCCTGAAGATCTAGAGAGCAAAGCCAATCTCCTCTTTGTAGAAGAGGCAGTAGAGAACCCAAGGTCACCATCCTGAATTTTTCCCTCTGTGGATATTTGTTTAAGGCACACAGGTCCAGAATTGGACGAATGCCCCCTGACTTTTTTGGAATGAGGAAATACTTGGCATAGAACCCCTGCCCTTGCTGGGAGAGGAGCACTGGTTCTATTGCCCGTGATTTCAGGAGGGTTGACACCTCTTCCAGAAGAGAGGAGTGGTCGGATGACCCCCATGTCGGCCGAGGTACCGACAGTAAGTTGAGGTGGTAGCCCTAGGTCAGTGCAGCAAGTACCCACTGATCAGAAGAGATCGTGTGCCATATGTTGGTGAAGTGGCACAACCGACCACCGACGGGTATAGACGGCAGAGGAGGTTGGCTTACGCTTTCCAGCGAGGAGTCAAAATCCAGCAGCTGGGCCCGGTGGAGGGGTTGGATGAATCTTCTGAGGCCGGGATTGTCTGGCTTGACCTTTTTGGTAAGGTCTGGAGGGGCGACCTTGAGTAATAGTAGGATAATATCTCTGTAGCTTGAAGGACAGCCGCTTAGCGTCTCTTCGGAATGTCCTTTTAGATGTGGATGGGAAATCAGTAGGCATGGATGAAAGCTGGCGTAACGTCTTGTGGTGATCTTTGAGCTGTGTTACAGTCTCTTGAATTTTGTCCCCGAAGAGATTATCACAGCACAGGGCAGGAGTCAGCCAATTGGTCCTGTACCTCTGGTCTCAAGTCAGAGGACTTTAGCCAGGGCCACCATCATGCACTAATTCCCGCTGCCGACACCCTGGAGGCAGTGTCAAAAATATCATAAGCAGCGCGGACCTCGTGCTTGCCAGCATCTAGACCCTTCTGAGCCAGGGCATTCAGCTGGTCCTGAAGCTGGCGGGTAAAGATTCAGAGAAATCCTGGATCTTCTTGAACAGGTCTCTGTTATACTGGGTCACGTATAACTGGTAGGAAGCAATGCGAGAAATAAGCATAGATCCATGGAAAACATGATGGCCAAATGCGTCTAGGGACCTCTGTTCTTTTCCTGGAGGAATGGAAGAATGAGGTTTAGAACGTCATGCTTTTTTCTGGGTTGACTCCACAACCACAGAATGGTGATCCAGCTGTGGTTTTTGGAAGCCAGGGGCTGTCTGCACCAGTTAGGTGGCATCTGTTTTCCGATTCACCGGTGGTTCAGAGCCTGGATGCTCCCAAGTTCTCTTGCAAAAGCCAATATATTAAAAATCTTGCTATGATAACAGGTAAGGGCTTATTTTAAAGAGTGACCAAAGTGCTTGAGGCTTTCCAAACTGGAGCTGCCCTAATCAGCACTGGACTTTATAATCATTGGTCACTCTGTGCGTGTGTGTAGAATGCTGATGAAAATACCGGCTACTTATACAGATGCTTATAAAACAAGCTATCTCCACATCACACTTATCTGAAAATGTCCACTGTGTTGGCGAGCATCTTGATGGATCAGATTCCTACATTGCAATGTTTCGGAGTATTAGTTGATCTCCTTCTTCAGGGAAAAGATTCGCATGTGTGGAGCAACCTCATTTATCTATAAAGAATGGACATTCGTTAGTGTAGCCCTACTGAACATTTTAAGGCAAACATTAATGGAAGGCACTTACACGGGCAGTCAAATCCTGCGTGTTAAGCGCTGTAAAGTGAACTTGCTCAGCGCTAAAATAAAACATAATGAGTGAAAATAATCTTATATGTGGAACAAAGTCTATGTTCAGGGTAGAGACTGTCGATGCTCTATTACTTACAATGAAGGTGCTGTGGGCTACCTGTCGCTTTAAGGTGCCGGAAGACTGACAGCGAACGCTGGGTTAAATACCATTTTTAAAGGGAAAAGAACCGCCAAACTTAGAGTGATTGACAACCGGAAGTGACATGAACTCTGCATGTCAGATTAATGTAAACTATTCAATTTTATCATTTAATCCTGTAGGTTCTAATGTTTGCAGACGATAGATCCACTGGTTCTCTTTATAATTGAGTAAGGATGATCGATCGTACACTGAACATAGACTTTGTTCCACATATAAGATTATTTTCACTTATGTTTTGTTTTAGTGCTGAGCAAGTTCACTTTACAGCGCTTAACACACAGGTGGCTTCACAAACTGCCTAAATAAAGATAAAATCTGTGTTTGTGTGTCCAGAGCTTAGCCTGACCTGTGGCCCCTCACGGGACTTCCCCTCATGGGCGTGGTCAGCTGCCACAGTGTCCAAGGGTCCACCCAAACCTTACAAAACATAACAGTATCCTCAGTTCCACTGGTGGAAGAGCACCGATCAGCACATCCAGTCTGCTTAGAAGCGGTGCGAGCACCGTGGGTATGGGGTCGGTGACTGGGGCTAGCATCGGTGTCTGTGTCGATGGAGGTTGGAAGCCCTGTAGTGCTTTACCAATGGCCTCTTGGATCATCCGATCCAATTCCTCATGGAAGCCTGGGGCATGCAACCCCAGCTCCGGAGTGGGAGGCAATAGTGGCATAGACGGAGGGTCCACCGGTGAAAGTGGCGTGGCGGCTCCCTGCACCGCTGAAGGTGGGGAACACCTCGGTGACCCGGTCGCAGAGGAGGATGGGGCCTTCTCTGGACGGGATTTCTTTGTCGGTGGCTCTGTCAACACCGATGCCGAGGGCTTGCCTGGATCAGCGGACTCAGCCTTCCGATGACGGTGTTGACGCTTTTCACGATGTTCTCCTCAGTCCTTCTCCTGAGGCGGTGAGGAAGAAGTCGACACCGGAGTAGTCTATGCTGGTTGGGCAGCACCAGTGTCCTGCTGCTGGCGAGAGGTCGATGGCACCGGCTCAGACGATGTCGAAGCGGTTGATGGAGTCGGGGGTTTTGACTGAAAAAGAAACTCCATCTTCTCTGAGCGGGCCTTACGGCCCTTCGGTGTCATGGTCAGACTCCATACACAATACACAATCCCTATGAGGGTCTGTGATGGACATTGTCCGAGGACAGTCGGGGCACCGATGAAAACCCGACGCCATGGCTTTGACAAAAATTTAGCTGCGGTGTGGTCAATGGCCAGTAGGCCCCGAAGGGAAAACTCGACGGGAATCGACCACAAACGAGGGCAAAGCCTTACCCTTCGACGCGGAGTACGGAATCGATAGGGGGACCCCTATGGGGTAGAAAATTTTGAAAGAAGTTCCGTGAGGAAAATTCCTGTCCGGAATCTCTAGAGAGCTCCTTAACCTGTGTGGCTACTGCCGTACGGAAAAAAAAGAGACTGAAGGGAGACCCCCTGCTGGATGCAGGGTTAGTGCCATGCTGGGCATGCCCAGTAGGTGCCAGTCAACGTTCTAGAAACTTTGACAAAAGTGTTCCGGGATTGGGCTCCATCCTGATGTCACCCATATGTGAGGACTACCATCCTGCTTGTCCTGTGAGAAATGTGAGTTAAGTTTTACTCCTGCTCTGACCCATGAGTTAAATTTCCAGCATTAAGAAAATGTGCTTTAAGCTGTTTGCCCTTCAACACACCTCCCTGCATTGCTAATGAATAGCTAATGCCTTCTTTTACATGGGATTTGCATGCGCTCACTCTAATCTTAGCACATGTTTTTACCCCTCTTTTAGCAAACTTTAAGGAGTTAAAACGTCTATTACATAACCAGAGTTTTTACTACGAAATATTAATAAATTCCTTGGTGTTTACCGATCATCTTCTTCGTGTGGTTGCAGAATTAATTTATGCCAGAAAAATGCATGCTAAAACAGGAGTAAAAACCTGTGCTAATGTTAGCGCCCCTTATTTCATCAGCCCCAGAGAGCCTTAAGACCATCTAGGGTCTGGATGAATAGGTCAGTACTCGTTTAGAGTTAAGGATGTCTCCCTTAGCATCATGCTAGATCACCAAGCAGGTACTGATGCAGAGGAAAAGGTGCAGTTACAGCTTATTAAGGCAGATACCCCAACAACAAAATAAAGAGACAATTCATATTTGTTCTTTTGTACAATAAAAGGTGTAACGACATTTATATAAAAAAAATTACTATTTGAGTAGCAAGTAAATGCACAAATTATTAACATATTTACAGATGAAACACAAAGACAGAAAAAGAAAGGTCACCGCAATAAGAAATTCAGTCTCTGAGTTCCGCTGACAGCACTTGCTCTTTAAGGTAACAAAATATAGATATATATTTGTACACAAGGTGGTTTCAGCCTTTCTCATGGAGTATCATCAGAGGCAAGAAGAGATCAGTTCTAAAAGATGAAATCCTTTTAAAGAACTGTTTGGTGGATGGGGATTTACCTCTACTCTGTTTTCTTTTCAAATATAATTTTTAGGTACAAATCATTTGTGGGATGCCCAATGCTTTGTCAGCTACTATAAATATATATATATTTTTTTTAAGATGAAGTGGGGGGAGAAGGGTTGTTCTGTTTGAGGCATACAACCTTATCTATTGTTGCAGAATGTTTGGAAACAGAGGAAGATTTGTTTAGCACTTAATTATCCAAGGGTGCTAGAATCACAGATTCATAACAGAACTGAATCATAGTTTTATGCATTTGTAATGCTCTGCCAAGGATCCCTAACCTTGAATGATAAAGCTTTATAAATGTCATTCTAAGGCTGCCTAGAGCTGAATAATAAAACTTTGTTCTTAAATAGAGTCTGAATCTTATAAACACAACATATTGCCTTCTGTCCTTCCTTACAATTAAATAATTCTGCAAACATTAACTAGATCAATTTGCACTTTTGACTACTTTCCCTCCTCCCTCTTTATTGAAATGTATTTCCCATCATAACTAAAGCAAAGCCTCCCAAAAAATCAAAGCATTTCATCTTTGAAAACAGTCTCTGTGATATCACCTTTTAGTGCACCATCCAAAACAGAAAAGAAAATGATATTTTGAACATTTTCAACTGAACATGTGTAAGGGGACAGAAAATTATTTACATTTTTTAATGGTAAGAAATAACAAAGATTATGTACACAGCAAATAGCGCAGGTTTCTACAAGAAACAATTCCGATCCATCTTTACAATATTTACAGATTTTCTTCTCCTAAAGAAAAAATTAATTTGTGTCCTTTTTATATAAATGTTTTTGTCCTTTTGTGGAGAAGGCTGTGGAATCAGACTTTAAATGATATAAATTTGCCTCTCCTTTGCCCAAACATGGTCTACAATCTTTCTTTTCCAAAGAGAATGAAGCTTAGACTTATAAGCACAGAAAACCCTTTCAACCTTCACAAATGCAGGTCACTTCATTGAAAATTCAGGTGATCCAAGATAGGAGCAAAACAGGAATATATTTTATAATTTGTTGGGTGGGGCAAGTGCAGGGAATGCAGCTGTTTAGAGATGTTTGCATCTTCTTAACAAGGGGAGAACAAAACTCTGTGCTTATGTGGCAGAAAATCCAGTGGCTAGGTGGCCATTGGCAATCACAGAAACAGATTTGGCAAAAGTGTTTTCATGACCACCCAAGCTAGAGAGAGATTTCTATCAGATGCTTTAGCAGGGCAGAGATGTCCAAGCTATATATTAATGTGGGGCTGTGGTGTTAATTTAGAGACACAGCTCAACTTCTACTGAGTTAGGGAAATCTTTTCAGCAAGGGTACTGCAATGCCGATTGCCAGAGTCCCAAGCAGCATCACATGCATACATATAAAGTATGAATACAATACAGATAAGTTAAAGAGTGAAACTCAAGGAAGACTTTCTGAAACAAGGGCACATTACCATAATACAAGGTGTGCACTTTTTCATTCTCTTAAAGGATAAAAGTATAGGAAATAAAATGTTTTGTCAAAAAAGAAAGGCAACAAGATTAATAACAAAAGGAAATGCAATGATGGCTAAATAAGTTGTAATTTCAAAATAATTTACTAAACCAATGTTCTAGAAATTTAAACTAAGCGTACGTGCTCTCTTTAGGTAGCATCTATGCATATGGCACCACTGTTATTCCCAGCTCAGATCTGCTCTGTTTCTGATTGTGGTCAGTTACTATACATTTTAACTAGATTATGATGTTCAGAATGTGTTCTTGTAGAAACAAATCTCACACATTCCCATTTGGTGACTGAACTACTGGGATAAAACCACCAGTTCTATTAAGAATACAGACTTAGCACTGTATTCTGCTGTCACTGTAGTAACAGTGTAAAAATAAAAGGGACTGGATTTTAACAAGGGAACTAAGCTAGAATTTAACTGAAAGAGCAGCTATACGCACAGACGCTACTGTGAAGTAATTTAAGTTTGAATATGGATAAGAGATTATTTTGGTGTTTATTGGAGAAGCACAGATCAGTATTATTAAAATCATTTTGGGATTAGGCATAATCAATCTTCATACTGGGAACCACTACTTTCTGCCACCAAGTCTCTGATAACGTGCTACACGTACTACAACACAGTAACATTTAGAAAATAATAGGAAAAATCAGAGCTGTGTGCATAATGATGAGGTCCTTCAGAAATACACAGACAACATGAAAGAAGCAGAATATTACAAAATATTTGCTACCACAGAGCAAAGAAAAATATATATATTTCTAAATTTTAGATTCTGGTGCCCGAAGGGCCTCTGTTTGCAATGTTGGCTAACTGAGGACATTCAAAATCCACACAGACCCTGCTCATGTGTATATATATATATAGTGTAAGAAAAGTAGATTAATGGAGGAGGAAATGGGGCTGGGTTCCAACTGTACGCCACTGAGTTCCTAAGCAGTCATGGAGATTTGTTTTATTCTTATATTCCCTTTTCAGAAAATGGAATCCTTTCTGGAGGTAATTTTTAAATTGTGTGCTTTTGTGCAAAGTCCATAGGTACAAAATATCACATTTCAAAGGAAAAGTACACATTTAGTTTCTCTTTGAAAATTGTAGTAGTGAATATAAAATAGCCAAGGACCATTGCATCTGCTTTTCTTGTGTAGGTAGAGTTTTTATAGTAAATAAAATGCATAGTTTTAAAAATAAAACCTGTGATATTTTTGATCCCACCCATATCACGCCTCTGGGAACAACTTCCCCAAATGCAGACCAAAGTATATGTATTGTGGAACCACATGTTTAGCTATACTGAGGGGTAATCTTCAGACAGCCAGTATACCTGGATAAAACACTACTTACCCACATAAATGGCTTTAGAAAATTGTCCTCCCAAAAACTAACATATATACATATACACACACACTTTTATATATTATATAATTATATACATATATATATGTGTGTATGTATGTTACACACACTTAATAGTATACAAAACATTTCTGTATTGACGTCACTGGTAGTTCATATTTAAGTGTGTATATGTATATATGTACAGAGACACAGGCACCTTTTAGACCTACTTTGCCACTGCAGCTGAGAATCCCAGCAGGTACTGGATACTCTTAACTGTCCTGGAGTTCTAGATGTCTCTATAGAAAGAGGTGAGCAGGTACAGATAGAGAAAAAGGGATCAAATTTCCCTAAGCATTTAGAGTGATTCCAGAAATCCAGACTACTTTAAAGTTTCATCCCCAGCACAATAAATGTATGACAAAACTTCAGCCTTAAGGGGGAGAGAAGTTAGATATTTTATGCTCTAGGCCTCCTTATATGCATAACAGATGGATATGCAGGTGGTGTATTTGCCAGAACATGAGCCAAAACCTGAAAAATAAAAACCAAGATTACAAAAGAAAAAAAAAGGGCAGGTAGAGCCATGACAATACCAGGTTGAATACTCCTCCACAGAACATTCTGCATATATAGAGTGCCACAATGTACCACGAGGTGCTATGGTTAAAAGATATGACATGCTTGGTGTTTCAGCGCATCAGTTGAGGGTTCCCCGGCAGTTTTCAGTCCCACACAGGCAAGGAATCTTGTTTTCCTCAATAGGAAACTTGTAGTCATAGGTGATCTCCTCATTGACACCAATAGGCTGCTTGGAATAGATGACTATCTTCTTCTGCGACTCTATGGTAATGACTTTGGCGTAACAGTTCGGCTGGGAAAGGGACAGAGAAAAGTGCAGTGAAGGAAGGAGTCCTGATATGAATAGAGGGAAGACAGTTTTGAGTAATATTTCTATACTGAGATGGGAAATAGATGCCTGGAATAACCTATCAGCAGAGTTAACAACAAAACATCTGGTACAGAATTTAAGCATGCCTGGATCAAATGCAGATGGCAAAGAGTTAGGGAGCATTAATGAGAGTGTTTAACAAGGTATAAAAACCTATAATAGGATAGGGCCATAAAGATGAGATGACAAAATTGACTTGCACAGAACAATGGTGCAGCTGTGTTAAGCTTCCAAAACAATATGCAGTGGTGGCAGGTGTTTGGTATATTCTCAGATACAATCAGGAAGATGTGGCAAGTTTCCTATCATGGAGAGCAGATGACTTAACAGTTCCCAGTTAAAAACAAGAGGATGAATGATCTCCTGTAGGTGGTCAAGTTTGTACAGCTAACAGCTGGGAGATATCTTTGGTGCCGTAGGTAGTGGTAAGGGCAAGAAAGGGTGATGACAAAAAACTAGATTGATGTATATGGTCAACTTGTATGGCTGACAGTTAAGAAATATCCTTATCTAGAGCAGTGTAGTCAGAAGCAACCAGGCAGACTTTGTAGGCAAAATGGTCCTTCTGTCAGCATCTATTATGCAACAAAAAACACTGCAAGTCCTTAATATTTTAAATCAAAGAATTCAACAGAGAAGACCTTTAAACTGGAAACTGTAGCCATCACTTGAACTTGTTGAAGGGGAAATATATGAAAATTGGTTCTTACCTGCTAATTTTCATTCCTGTAATACCACAGATCAGTCCAGAAAAGTGGGTTGTGTATCCCTACCAGCAGGTGGAGTCAGAGAACAATTAAAACTTTGGGCACTGCTACATAATGAGAGTGCCACCTGCAGTCACTCAGTATTGACCTGTACCCAAGCCCATGCTAAAAGAACTAAATAACGAAGGGTAGCATCTAACCAAAATTTCTGGACTACCACTTCATCGCTAGCAAAAACCAGACCGAACAACTGCTAAAACTGCTCCATGAATCATGTCTGAAAAAAAGGAGCTTGAACAATAAAAAAAAACTTAAGCAGGTTCTGACCAAGATAGTCTTTCGGTATCTGAAGAAAGGGGTGGGCCTCTGGACTGATCTGTGGTATTACAGGAACGAAAATTAGCAAGTAAGAACCAATTTTCATTTCCTGAACATACCCAGATCAGTCCAGAAAAGTGGGATGTACCCAAGCCACCCTACACTGGGCGGGAACCCAAAAGACCCGCACAAAGCACACTCTCCCCGAAGGACGGTTCATCAGAAGCCTTAACGTCCAATTGGTAATCTTTCATAAAAGTGTGAATAGACGACCACACCGCCACCCTACAGATCTCCTGAGACGACAGTAACTGACACTCTGCCCAGGAGGTAGCCTGAGCCCTAGTGGAATGAGCTCTGAGGCCCAAAGGCACCTGACGCCCTCGGGCTATGTATGACGAACAAATGGCCTCTAATCTAACAAGAGATGGACGCCTTAGACGCTTTGTCCCCCTTTTTGGGACCACCAAAGAGAATGAACAAATGATTGGAATGTCAAAAGTCATTGGTAACTTCCAGGTACCGCAATAAGATGCGTCGCACATCCAAAAGATGAAGCTCTCTGCCCTGAGAGGACTCCCGTGACCACTGAGGGAACCCCGGAAGCTCTTCAGTCTGAATGACGTGAAAGGCCGATACAACCTTCGGAATGAAGGATGGAACCGTGCGTAATGACACCCTATCGTCGTAGATCTGCAGAAAAGGGTCACGACACGACAACGCCTGTAACTCTGAAATCCGACGAGCCGAGCAAATGGCCACCAAAAAGACAGTTTTCAACGTCAGATCCTTCAGCGAAGCTCTGCGGAGATGCTCGAAAGGGGGACCAGATAGTACCCGAAGCACTAGGTTCAAACTCCAATCTGGACACACAGAATGGACGGGAGGCCGTAAATGCTTAACCCCCTTGAGAAACCGAGCAATATCCAGGTACACTGCAAGCAAACAGCCGTTAAACTTTCCAATCAAAGCACCCAGAGCCGCCACTTGAGCACAAAGGGAAATGAACGCTAACCCCTTAGCGAATCCCTGTTGCAGAAATTCCAGGACCCGCGCAATGTCCACTAACGGATTGAAGGAACGCTGGTGGCACCACGTCTCAAACAGGAGCGTGGAAATGACCTGTTCGGAATAACCCTTCAGGCGTAAACGACGCCTCTCAAAAGCTAAGCCGCGAGAGAAAAGTGATCCTCCCAATCCAAAATATGGGTCCCTGCTGAAGCAGATGCGGCAGATGAGCAACTGCAAGGGACCCTTCTAGAGCCATGTAAACTAGATCCGCGAACCATGGGCAACGCGGCCACTCTGGCGCTACGAGAACCACCCTGCCTGGATGGAGTTCTATCCAACGGAGAATCCGACCGATTAGGGGCCATGGAGGGAAGGCATACAGTAGAATTCCAGTGGGCCAAGGGCACACCAGAACGTCGAGCCCTACCGAGCCCCTCTCCCATCAACGGCTGAAGAAGCATTCTGTCTTTGAATTCGCCTGTGTTGCCATCAGATCTAACTGTGGTACGCCCCACCTTGCGCAGATGAGGTTCCACGCTTCGAGGAACAGCTCCCACTCTCCTGGGTCGAGCTGTTGCCAGCTGAGGAAGTCCGCCTGAACGTTCTCTATTCCTGCGACATGAGAAGCGGCAATCTCCCTTAGATGACGCTCCGCCCAGGCAAACAGGAGTCACGCCTAGAGCGCTACTGCAGGACTTCTCATCCCGCCTTGCCTATTGATGTAAGCCACCGTCGTCGCATTGTCGGAGAACACTCGTACCATTCTGCCCTGGATCCAGGGTAGGAATGCTTGCAGGGCAAGTCGAATGCTTGCATCTCGAGACGATTGATAGACCAGGATCCTTCCCATCAGTGACCAGAGGCTTTGGGTGGACGTGTCTGCACACACTGCTCCCCAACCAGATAGACTGGCATCGGTGGAGATTATCAGCCAATTCAGAGGGTCCAAGTCCACCCCCCGTTCCAGATTGTCGCTCGAAAGCCACCAAGACAGACTGACTCTGGATTGTGGAAGCAGCGGCATTAGTAGGTGGAATTGCTCCGACACCGGACTCCATTGCCACAAAAGCGCACACTGGAACGGTCGTAATTAAGCAAATGCCCACAGAACCAAGTACAAGGTGGATGGCATGGAACCCAGGACTTGCAGATAATGCCATACTTTCGGATTCTCTCTCCGGAGAAGGGCATGGATTTGGCCTTGTAACTTTGTCACTTGGTCTTTCGCCAGAAACACTTTGCCGCGCAAGGTATCAAACCAAGCTCCCAAGTAAATCAGGTCTTGGGTGGGTTCCAAGTGACTCTTCTGCACATTGATGACCCACCCGAGGGACTGTAAGGTGAACATCACCATGCAAACTGATCTCTCGCAGTCGTCCTGAGACTTCACGCGGATCAATCAGTCGTCCAGATAAGGGTGGACTAAAATTCCTTCCTTGCAAAGAAAGGCCACAACCACCATCACACCTTGGTGAAAGTTCGAGGAGCTGTGGCGAGTCCAAATGGGAGGGCTTGAAATTGGAAGTGCTGCCCCAAGAGCTTGAAACATAGAAACCTTTGGTGGCTGAACCGGATTGGAATGTGCAGGTACGCCTCCGTGAGGTCCAGCGATGCTAGAAACTCCCCTTTCCGTACCACAGCCATTACCATCCTCAGGGTCTCCATTCAAAAACGAGAAATCCAAAGACAACGGTTTACCTTCTGCAGATTGAGTATAGGACGAAATGTGCCCTCCTTTTTGTGGACCACAAAGTAAACAGAGTACCGGCCTTGTCCCTGCTGTGCCTCCAGAACTGGGACAATAGCCCTGAGCTCGAGAAGACGCTGCAGGGTCACCTGCACCCCCTCACGCTTGATGTGGGAGGCCACGCGGGACTCCACAAAAACCTCCCGAACTGGTCGTGAAAACTCTAGTGCGTAGCCATCTCTGATCTCTTCCAGGACCCAGCGGTCCGAGGTAATCCTTGCCCATTCTGTGTAAAAGTTGGATAATCTGCCTCTGACAGCTTCAATGATGGAATGGGTTCTCGTGGCTTCAATGGGAGAGTTTACTGTTTCCGGCACCGAGGTTTCCAGAGTCCCTACCGGAGCGGCGACCACCGCAAAAGGACTGCTGGCGTCCCGTAGTTTGTTTAGGACAAGAAGGCGTAGTATATCTGGCGGCTCTATACTAGCGAGAATCTCAAAGACGAGCCCGAGGAGGAAAAAGCCTTCTTTGAAGATCTCCTATCTTCTGGCAATTTATTGCCTTTGGATTCCCCGAGCAGCTTAACTAACTTATTGAGGTTGTCCTCTAAAAGGAGCTTGCCCTTAAGGGGAGATTACAAAGCTGGGACTTCGAAGACAAATCCGCCGCCCAATTGCGCAGCCAGAGGAGTAGACACACCACCACCACTGATACCATACTCCGAGCCAAAGTGCGCACCAGGTCATAAAGTGTATCCGCAACATAAGCGATGCCCGCCTCCAGACGGGCAGCCTGCAGCAGCCCATTGCCGCCAGACCCCGATGTGGAAGCAGAGTCCTAAACCCAGCACAGGCATGCCCTCTGCATAAGGCTCACGCAATCTGCCGCCCGAAGACTCAAAGCAGCAACTTCAAAAACACGCTTCAACTGGATCTCCAGTTGAAGCTGCAGCCCCCGCTACTGGAATAGTGGACTTTTTTCTGACCGCAGAGACCACCGCATCCACCTTTGGAATCTTCAGGTGGTCTAAAACATCTGTAGACATAGGGTATAGTTTTGCCATAGCCCTGCCAACCTTCAGCCCCGCATCCGGAGCATCCCACTCACGGATTACCAGCATGCGGACCCTTCTTGGGCAACGGGAAAGAGGGTGTAGGACCCCGAATGTCATCAAGGACAGGATTAACCCCTTCATTGTCAGATTCTTCCTGATAAACCTTAAGACCCAGAACATCCAAGACCTGGGGAATATTGATGTTAATATTAATATTTGTGTCCTCTCAGTTTTTCGCTCCCTCCCTTCCCTCCCCCCCCCCCCGTACCTCCCACTTTTCATTCCACACCCTTGTAAATATGCTATTATCATATATATAGACTATTTTCATGTTAATATTCTATTATCATGCACAGAGTTTCTATCATCATCTGTTCAAGTTTTTCCTGTTACAATGTATTCAGTTTTACCCTGTTTGATGTAAACTGTTATTGCTGTAAACCGTTGTGAAGGTTTGCTCCAAACAATGGTATATAAAACTGACAAATAAATAAATAAAATAAATAAATAGGGGCCTCAGCTCGTCCCACTTAAAAAGGCAGACCACGCTGAGATCATCTCCGTCAGCAGATATGAGATAGTCACCATCGGGATCATCAGGATCAATGTCCCCTGGATCCTGAATGAGGACTGGGTCTGCCCCCGGAGTCGTTCCCGGGGTTGTCGGAGCGCCTGACCCCACACCTGGATCTTGTGGCACCTGGAGGGTGTCTCCCATCTGGCGAGGCTGCTCCCCTGGACGCTGCTGCGGATCTGCAACCTGTGCCTTCTTACCAGGGGGTCCTGACAGATCCGTGCATGAGTAAAATGAATTCAGGGGAAAATCCCTCTGGGTCCCCCTCCCCTGAATCGCAGGGGGTGACATCACCCGCGAGATACTCCCCCACGGAGGCTAAAACGGGTGGTGAATCTCCATCCCCTGCTCTGCAGCATGAGGCACTCCCCCCCCTTCTGCGGGTGGGTCGACAGGCCCCGACGAGCCCTCTATGCTTAAGACGCAGGCAGTGCACATGGAAGCTGCATCTAGTGCCTGACCGCGGGCCCCAGTCCCTACCGGACATGAGCGGCAGGCCGGCGATTTTGAGCGAAGGCCCATAACACAGACCGCGCAGCCACGCGATCAAACTGAGGGGAAAAGTCGCTGCCGGAAAAAAGGCGCACGCACTGTCCATCGGCGCGGGAAGAAACAAATACAAAAATTCAATGCCGGCAGCCCAAACAGCATGAGCAGTGCTGAAAACGCGGCGAAACTCGGCGCAAATCCCAACTCACCCTCTCCCTTCAGGGAACACCCCGGAGCCCCGGGAGTTGAAGGAACACGCTGCCAAACTCCCGAAACAGCTGCTATAGGCAGGCCCCCACTGCACCGACTCCTTACCTCAGAGGAGAAAGATGGCCGCAGGCTAAACTTTTTTGTTTTCTGGGGTTTTTTTTTTTTTTTTTTTACAAAAAACTTTACGGAGCCAAATTAGTGCAGGAGGAGAGGGAGCAGGTAAAGCAGCCTTGGTGAGGAGTAGTCAGGAGCCCCTGGCCTTCCACCACCGAGCTGAAGCTGGCGAGACCTAGACAGGGGTGTCCAACCCCCCGGACGCCTGGCTTCCACTGAGGGATGGCCCACGAAGTTGCCTAACACTTCAGGAAGCAACCTAATCAAAAAGAAAATATCTCTTTAAACTCTAACTAAAAAAATAACTAAGAAACTAGGAAGACTGCAGGAGTGCATCTCTACTACCTGCTGGAGTCAGAGAAATACTGAGTGACTGCATAAGAACATAAGAAATTGCCATGCTGGGACAGACCAAGGATCCATCAAGCCCAGCATCCTGTTTCCAACAGAGGCCAAAAACCAGGCCACAAGAACCTGGCAATTACCCAAACACTAAGAAGAACCCATGCTACTGATGCAATTAATAGCAGTGGCTATTCCCTAAGTGTAATTGATTAATAGCCATTAATGGACTTCTCCACCAAGAACTTATCCAAACCTTTTTTGAACCCAGCTACACTAACTACCTTCTCTGGCAACAAATTCCAGAGCTTTATTGTGCGTTGAGTGAAAAAGAATTTTCTCTGATTAGTCTTAAATGTGTTACTTGCTAACTTCATGGAATGCCCCCTAGTCCTTCTATTATTCGAAAGTGTAAATAACCGAGTCACATCTACTCGTTCAAGACCTCTCATGATCTTAAAGACCTCTATCATATCCTCCCTCAGCCGTCTCTTCTCCAAGCTGAACAGCCCTAACCTCTTCAGCCTTTCCTCATAGGGGAGCTGTTCCATCCCCTTTATCATTGCAGGTGGCATTCTCATTATGTAGCAGTGCCCAAAGTTCTAATTGTTCTCTGACTCCACCTGCTGGTAGGGATACACAACCCACTTTTCTGGACTGATCTGGGTATGTTCAGGAAATTCCTTTTATAAGCATTAAAAAAAAACAAAACCTAAAAAAAATGTTCAGAAAGGGATTTACCATTTCAGGACCGATGATTATTTGTGATCCTTAGTGGTGAACATACCAAACAAAACTGAAGTTCAGCATCCACAGGGTGGTATGATGATCCTTCACTTTAAATTTTAAAGTCTTTTCTGTTGAATTCTTTGATTTAAAGTATTAAGGACTTGCAACTTTGTTTGTTATATATTTGCTTCATTTACATCTTGGACTGTTCCTTTTGATTAGCTTGTATTATGTTACATCTCACTTTGCTGCCCAGCAATGTCTCAGCAGGCCTAACTATGTCCTCACTCCTTCCACTGCCTGATTCACATCAAGAAACTACTGTAAATAGGCTCTCTCTATACTGTTCTATTCCCTTCCCTTTCCTCCCAACTGTAGTCAAACATCTATTATGAACAATTTCTTTCCTTACTCTGTCCCTTTCCTAGTCTCATCAAGGAGCTAGCACAGACTCTTCTTACTCCTTCCCTATCTGGCTTTCATCAAAGAGCCATCAGGTACAACCCATCTACTCAATCCAAGGACTATGAAAACAAATGTGCTTACTTGTAAATAGGGTTTCTGTAGACAGGATGAACAAGGCATAACGTGGGTAATGCCATCTGACAGTGCCGACCCAGCTCTTAGAGCTCAGTAAAGGTTTTACTGAGCATGCATGGGGGGTTCCATGCACACACATTGCCTTGTAAGCCTCTATCTCCTCCAAATCTTATGATTTAGTTGATTCTCCAGTGAGTAGAGTGGATATTAAGAATGGCTGATTCATCCTGCTGTTTACAGCAAACTTGCTTTCTCCAGAGACAAGCAGGCATGAATCTGCCATAACATGTGGGGAATTCCAAGCTGAGGGTTGCAAGTAGAGCAATTATTGAATAGACAACTTGGACCCCACCAGTGGAAAGTGGACAACTGGGTGTACAAAACTGTTGTCCAAAATTACTCGTTTCATGCCATGTTGTCTAGACAGTAGTAGGATATAAACATGTGAACTGATGACCAAGTAACAGTTTTGCATTGTCTTCAATGGAAGTGTCACTCAAATGAGCCACCAAAGCTGCCACGGCTCTCACTTGATGAGCTTGACTGATTCTATAATCTGTAAACCAGCAAGCACACAACAGCCTTGGAAAAAAGGTTGGCAGCACAATAATCTGATTAATGTGGAATGCAGATACCAGGTTTGGAAGAAACTTGGGACAAGTTCACAAAACCACCCCATTGTGAAAAAATTGCAGATATGGTAAATATGAAACCAGAGCCAAAGTAATGGCTACAGTTACCAGATGTGAAATTTCAAGTCTACTGACTGGAGAGGTTTGAAGGGAGGTTTCATAAGTTGAGCAAGGATTACACTGAGGTCTCAAGGCATTGTAGGTTTACTGACTGGAGGCTTGGAATGCCATTAAATAGTGGAAAGAAATCTGAATCTCTTCCACCTGCTGGTGATATGCCTCAATAGTGCCAAGATGAATCTAGACTGAAGAGGTGCTTAGGCCTGAGGATGAGAGGTGGGCCACAGGAGAAGGGATCCATTTGGCTGGACCCATAATGCTTTGAAAATGTCTTCCATTTGAAACCTAGGATCTTCTGGTTGAAGGCTTTCTAGATGAAAATCAGCACATCTTCCATTTCCCTAAGAAAGAGCAAAGCAGTCTTCTACACGCTCCACATCCACACAGTGTGGGCCAGCAATGGCAGATTCAGATGCCAGAGCATTATGTTGGCCTGTGTGACTGGAGTCACACATATCCACAATGGAATTGTAGACTGAACTGAAATACAGAAGAGATAAGGATACATTTGATGTGGCCAGGCTGGTGCTATGAGGATTGCCCTTCCCTTGCCTTAAGGACCTTCTGGATGACCCTGGCAAGGAGAGGAATTGGCAGGCACGTATAGAGTAGACTGACACTCTGGTCTAGTACAAAAACATCTGGAGCTGATCTGTAGCTACTTGGGTGCATGGAAAATACCTTCTTGACCTTTCTGTTATCCTCAGGGGTGAACAGGTCGATCACAGACATTACCCAAAGACTGAACAAGTCATCTGCAGCCCTTTGATCCAAGAATCAGTACTCTGCTGATGTGGTCCGCCAATGGATTCTGGGAAGGTAGCTTGCTTGGAGACGAGTGTTGTGATGGCTGGCCCATGACCAGATTCAGAGGTCCTCATATTGGACGTATAAGCCTTGTTTACACAGAATATGGCCACCTGTTTATCTATCTGTATTAAGATTCTTACTAGAGATTAGGCAAAAGAAAGCCCTTAGAGCATAGGTATGATCCCATGACTTCATGCTTGTTGACATACCACATACCGTATTTTTCGCTCCATAAGACGCACTTTTTTCCCCCCCAAAAGTGGGGGGAAAATGTCTGTGCATCTTATGGAGCGAATATAAAAAAAACAAACCTAAAACAAAAACTAACTACAACCCCCCCATCCTCCTGACCCCCCCCCAAGACCTGCCAAAAGTCCCTGGTGGTCCACGGGGGTCTGGGAGCGATCTCCCGCACTTGGGCCGTCGGCTGCCAGTAATCAAAATGGCGCCGACGGCCCTTTGCCCTTACTATGTCACAGGGGCTACCGGTGCCATTGGTCAGCCCCTGTGACCTAGTAAGGGCAAAGGGCCGTCGGCGCCATTTTGATTACTGGCAGCTGATGGCCCTTTGCCCTTACTATGTCACAGGGGCCGACCAATGGCACCTGTAGCCTCTGTGACATAATAAGGGCAAAGGGCCATCGGCGCCATTTTGATTACTGGCAGCAAATAGCCCAAGTGCAGGAGATCGCTCCTGGACCCCCGCTGGACCACCAAGGACTTTTGGCAGATCTTTGGGGGGTCAGGAAAGTGGGGGGTTGTAGTTAATTAAATTTAAAGGGTTGGGATGGGGTTTTTTTTTCCCCCACAGAAAGAGAACGATAAAAGTTTTCTGATCTGGGGAGTGGACCAAAATGGCCCTCCCCAGACCCAAAACGAAATGGGGACAAAAAAAAATGTTTATGCACTCCCCTAATTTGCTCCATAAGACGCACGGGAACAGAGCCGGTTTAGCACACCAATTTTTTTTTTTTTTTTAAATTTCCCCCCTCTGAATCCTAGGTGCATCTTTATGGTCAGGTGTGTCTTCTGGAGCGAAAAATACGGTAGTTACCTGATTGTCAGATAGCCGATCTCTGAAAGCCCAAAGTGCATACCTGATTGCCCAAAGCTCCAGGAAGTTGATTTGACAAGAGCGTTCCTGAGTGGACCAGAGACCCTGGGTACTGAGCCCATCTACAAGAGCTCCCCAACCCAGGGTGGATGTATCCGTGGTTAGGACAATTTGGGTAGGGGGACTTTGAAGAGAGACCCCCTGTTCCAGTTTTAAAAGTGCCCTCCACCAGGACAATGAGTCCCGGATGGCAGGGTGACTCGGATGCAATCCTGGAGGCTCTGAGTTGCCTGGCACCACTGTGACCTCAGGGTCCACTGGGCTCTGCGCATGTGTAAACGTGCCAAGGGAGTGACATGAACGGTTGCAGCCATATAACCCAACAGCTTTAACATGTGCCAGGTTGATACCTGCTGGCTCTGCTGAATCCCTGCCAAGATGGTCGTCAAGGTGACTAGACAGGAAGGCCTTGGCCTGAGCCATGTCTAGCAGGGCTCCTATGAAGTCCAATTAAAGTGACGGACAGAGATGGGACTTCGGGTGGTTGACGACAAACCCTAGGGACTCCAAGACTGGATGGCCAAGCGCATGGACCTGGTGGCCCCTGCCTGAGATGTACTTTGACCAGCCAATCATCCAGATAGGGAAAAACATGCATATGCTAACTCGAACCTCAACACCTGGCACTGGAAGCACTGTTTTCCCACCACATATCAGAGATACTTCCTGTGACTGGGAACAATTTTGACATAAATGTATACATCCTCTAGATCAAGGGAGCATAGCCAGTCCCCTTTTTGTAAAAGTGGGATCAAGGTGCCCAGGTAAACAATCTTCAACGTTTCTTTTTTTTTTTTTTTTTAGAAACTTCTTCAAGACCCTTAGGTCTAGGATGGGATGGAGTCGTCCTGTTCTCTTTGGAATCAGGACGTACTTGGAGAAGAATCCCCACCTTCTTTGCCCTGGTGGTATGGGCTCGACCATCCTGGTCGTTAAGCGGGAGGAGAGCTCTGTTAGCTATATCTACTGATGCGCTACTGGCCCCCAAAAACATCTCAGAGGGCAATTTGGCAGGACACCCAATAGATTCAATTGGTACCTTCATGGACGACTGAAAGAACCCACTGTTCCAAGGTTATACTGGACCACTGGTTCGCAAAGAACCACAGCCTGCCCCCGACCAGAGGGTCTAATGTCCCAGGTATGGGCGACTGGCCTATGCTCCCTCAACCCAGTCAAAACCCCGTCCCTGGAATTGCCTGAGGCACCGGCTGGGGCTTGGGGGCTCTCTACCGTATGGGACAGCCACAAGAGCCCTAATGATGTTGACAGGAGCGGGGGGGTGTGGGGGGTGGAGGATAGTACTTCCTTTGGCGAAAGACTTACTTTTCCCTTATCTTGCTGGCCTCCTAGAAGAAGAGAATGGGTTGGGAGTGCTGGTGGAGAGTTGTTGGAGGGTTTCCGAGTGGTTCTAAAGTTGGGCCACAGCGTCCCGCATCCTATCTCAGAAGAGATTCTCCCCAGTACACTGCATGTCGGCAAGTCATTCCTATACCTCTGGTCGGAGATCTGAGGCCCGCAGCCATGCCATTCTGTGGGCGCTGATTCCCACTGCAAAGACTCTCTATGCCATCTCTAAAGAACTCTAGTCTGCCCCCTGTGATCAGAGGGACCCCACAGTAGCCGAACAAGGTGCCAACGGGCACAACACAACTGCGGTGCTGTAGGAAAAACAGGGACAGTCTAGCCCCACAGAGAGCATGATGAAAACAGATGGGTTCAAGCCCGGATAGATTGAGGAGGACAGACAGGCCAAAAGCGCTGTCATGGTGACTATCCCTGTCGAGTCAGTAGTGAGCCATGAATGTGTGGAGAGAACTCATGTCGCGGCACTGCAGATTTCAGCGACAGGGACCACACGCAAATGGGCCACAGACACCGCCATAGCCTGCACAGAGTAAGCCTTCACCCTGCCACCCAGCTGGAGGCCTGTCTGCTCGTAGCAGAAGGCAATGCAATCCGCTAGCCAGTTTGACAGGGTCCTGCTTCCCCACTGCTGTTCCCAGCCTACTGGTGTCAAAAGACACAAAGCACTGGGTAGCCTGTCTATGACTCGCTGTACTGTCCAAGTAGAAAGCAAGTGCCTGCTTACAGTCTAGGGTGTGAAGAGCACGTTCCCCCGGGTGAGAATGAGGCCATGGGAAGAATGTGGGAAGGATGATTGACTGGTTGATATGGAAAGCAGTTACTACGTCGGCAGAAATTTTGGATGCGTGCGCAGCATTACACGATCATGGAAGAATTTCATGTAGGGAGTGTACATAACCAGGGCCTGGATCTCACTGACCCTGCGAGTGGAAGTGATCGCCACCAGGACCATAGCTTTCCAGGTGAGGAACTTCACAGGATTTGAGAGGCTCGAATGGATGCTGCATGAGCATTACCAGGACAATGTTGAGATCCCATGGGGTTGCCGGCTGGCGAAACGGGGGTTTCAGTTGAACTAGGCCCCGCATGAAATGCCTGATCAGTGGTTGGACTGAAATGGGTACCCAGGCGACCCCCTGGTAACAGGCGCTGAGGTGTACTCGGACCGAGCTGGTTTGGAGGCTAGACTTGGACAGGTGCCAAAGATAATCCAGCAGGCGGGGGAACGGACAGGAGAAAGGGTCCAGTCCGTGGCCGCCGCACCAGGTGGAGAAACACTTCCACTTCGAGCTGTAAGATCTCTGAATGGAAGGTTTCCGGAATTCAATCAAGACCCTGGAAACACCATCCAAGAGCTGTAAGGGCTGTAGGATCATGCGCTCAACATCCATGCCGTGAGGGCCAGGGCCCGGTGGTTCGGGTGGCGCAGGATGCCCTGGTTCTGTAATAGGAGGTCAGGAGCCGTCCCCAGCGGAACCGGTGCACTCATGGACAGGTCCTAGAGCAGAAGAAACCACACCTGTCTTGGCCAGGAGGATGCCACCAGGATCATGGCCCCCCGTCCCCTTGCAGATTCGTCAAGAGTCCACGAGAGAAGCGGAACAGGGGGGTATGCGTACAGGAGACCTTGTCCCCAGTGAAGGGAGAATGCGTCACAGGCTGGATGGTCCTTCCTCGAAATCAGGGAGCAGAACATGCTCACCTTGTGATTGTGGGGAGAGGTGAACAGGTCCATGTCCGGCATGCCCCAGTGATGGAATAGGTCAGCTGCTACCGTCAGGTTCAGGGTCCACTCGTGTGGCTGGAAGGACTAGCTGAGGCGGTACGCCAGCGTATTCAGGTGGCCCGGCAGGTAGGTGGCCTGTACATACACCCCCTGGAGAGGGCCCAATCTCAGACCTGTATTGCTTCCTAGCAGGGGGGGGGGGGGGAAGGAGCCCGTGCTGCCGTGCTTGTTGATGTACCACATCGTTACCTGGTGGTATGTTCTGATGAGGATGACCTTGGAGCACAGCCTGTCCTGGAAGGCCCACAAGGCGTACCGGATCACCCGCAGCTCCAGGAAGTTTATTTGGCAATGGGATTTGACTGCAGTCCAAAGGCCCATGGCATCAGTGGCAAGGGTCATCTGGGGTGACGCGGGCTGGAATGAGAATCCAATTTCCAGATTGGACAGGGCCTCCCAAGAGCTCAGGGAGAGACAAAGAGGGTCTGTGACCGTCACCGGTGCCTCCAGATTCTGGGATGCCTGCCACCACTGGAACTGCAAGGCCCACTGCAGGTCCCTCATGTGGAGGCAGGCCAAGGGGGTCACGTGAACCGAGGTCACCATATGGCCCAGCAGGTGGAGAAGCAGACGGACCGGCACCCTCTTTCTGTTGCGAACAAGGGTAGCCAGAGAGGAGAGGGTGACCGCTCGATCCCTGGGCAGAAAAGCTTTTGCTTGCGCCATATCCAACCTGGCGCCAATAAAGTCCAGCTGTGGAGATGGATTGAGATGTGACTTGGGGACGTTGATAACAAATCTCAAGATCTATAAGGTCTGAACCATCAAGGCCAGACCATTCAGAGCCCCAGAGTGTGATTCACTCCAGATCAGCCAATCGTCCAGGTACGGAAAGATGTGGACCGAGCGACGCCTGAGGTAGGCAGCCACCACCGCCACGTGAATATGGGTGGGGCTGAAGCCAGCCCAAAGGGCAGCACTTTGTACTGAAAATGTGCTGTCCCCACCAGAAAGCGGAGGTACTTCCTGTGGTTGGGGACAATTGCAATATGGACGTAAGCCTCCTTTAAGTCGAGGAAGTCTTCGGAGGAGCAGGATCAGTGTGCCCAGAAAGACCATCTTGAACTTTTCTCTTACGAGAAATTGGTTTAACGCCCTGAGGTTGAGAATGGGGCATAAGCCGCCACTCCTCTTCGGAATGAGGAAGTACCTCGAGTAGAAGCCGTGGCCTCACTGCTCGCTGGGAACCAGTTCTACCGCATCTGCCTCTAGAAGGGCGGAAAGTTCTGATTGAAGGACGAGCTGATGGGTGGGCGTACCCCACGATGGACATGGGGGCGCAGTCTCTGGGAGCCTGCTGAAGTTCAGACAGTAGCCCTGGTGGATAATGGAGAGGATCCAATGGTCCAAAGTGATCGCTTACCAATGGTGGGCGAAGCAAAGGAGCCTGCCACTGACTGGCGGTCGACTGCAGGGGAACTGGCATCTGGCTCATGCCCCCTCACCGCCAGTCAAAAACCGGCAGCAGGGGCCTGCTGGGGGGCTGGTTGGGCCCTTGGAACTCACTGCTGCCGGCCCCAACCTCTAGGGCTGGACCAAGACGGGCGAGTACAGGCAGCTAGAGGGAAATACTTCCTTGGCTGGTAGAACGGCTTGCGAGAGTCCAGCTTAGAGGACTTCCTAGCAGCAGAAGGGCCTTCAGAGGGGCTGGCGGAGAGTTGCTGAAGAGTATCATGCTGATCTTTCAGCTGCGCCATGACCTCTTTCACCTTATCCCCAAACAGGTCTCTCCTGTACAGGAGAAGTCTGAAAGCCTGTCCTGAACCTCCAGTCGGAGACTAGAGACCCAGAGCCAAGCCAGCTGTCTGGCGCCGACGCCTCTGGCGGCTAGGCAGGCTGCGGTTTCAAAAAAGTCATAGGTAGACCTGACCTCATGTCTACCCGCCTCAAGTCCCAGCGTGGCAATGGCTGCAATGGACTCCTGCTGTTGCTGGGGAAGCCCTCCACAAACTCCTGGACCTGCTTCCATAGGTTGCAGTTGTATAGGGTCATGTACAGCTGGTAGGCCGCAATACGGGCCCACCAGCATAGCCCCCTGGAACATTTTCCTCCCTATGCCATTGAGCTCCGTATGCTCGCACCCCGGAGGGGCAGAAGCGTGTGTCCAGGAGCATCTGGCCTTTTTAAGCTCGGACTCCACCACCGCAGACTGGTGGGGTAACTGCCACCATTCAAAGCCCACAGCCTGTTCAACCAGATAAGTCGCATCAGCTTTCCTGTTTACCGGAGCAACCGACACTGGGTGTTTCCACATACGGAGGAGGAGATCCTTAAAGATGTCATGGACTGGCACCCGCCACGATCTCTTTTGGAGCGTCAATGAATTGTAGGACCTCCAGCATCTTGTGACGGGTATCCTCCTCCAACAGGAGTTGGAAAGGGATGGCCTCTGCCATGGCCCTTACAAAGCTGGCAAATGACAGGTCTTCGGGCGGAAATCAACGCTACTCCTCTGGAGGGAAGGCTCTGAGAGGGGGTTGTTGGAGAACTCTGAGGATGCGTCCGAGGAGTCATCGCCCCATGGGTCATAGGGACCCTCCTCCTCGCTAGTGCCAGACGCCGAGGATGGGGACCGGGAGGGGCAGTAGGCCTGGACCCCAAGGGCTGTGGTTCGCCGGGGGGGAACCAACGGCAGCCCGGGGAACTGTGGGCATGGGCGCCCGGTCCCTGAGGCCTCATCCTCCTCCTTGGATCTGGGAATCTGTTGCGTCGGTAGGGCTCCAAGGACATCCAGATGCTCCAGCAAGGGTGTGAGGAGTGAAGGCGGAGGCTCGGGCGCAGGTATGGGGCCGGTGGTGCCAGATGCTCGATGCTCTGAAGTGCTTTGAGCACCGCTGATTGCACCCTGTGGACTAACTCTTCCTGAAAGTCCTGGGTAATAAGGATTGATGAAGGGGGACTAAGCGTCGCTGGCACACCATCGGAGGAATCACGAGGAGGCATGGCACTTAGCATCGTTGCCGGTGGGGAACGCCTCAGGCTAGTGGGGGCACCAGGGGATGGGGCCTCTGGTGGCCGGTGCTGCTTTGATGGCGGCTCGGCAGCCATCGATGCCGCTCCGGAACCGGGACCATGTCAGGATGGTGATCGGTGTTGATGCTTCCTGGTTTTCCGGTGCTCGGCCCGGAATTTCCCTGGTATCAAGGACAATGACGACTCCAAGGTTAGGGTGAGGGGTGAGACCACAGAGGATCGATCTCCCTCTCCCGATCCTTAGGGTACTGGACAGCAGGACCGCCAGGGGAAGAGATGGGGGTAGTTCCCCGCGGTCCTTAGGCGTGGAGAATACAGACGCCGAAGTGGTGGATTTTAGAGAGCCAAAAAGCTTCTTCATTTTATCTAGGTGCACAACACACCCTTTGGGGTTCATTTGAACGCACAAATGACACCCTCGGATGTTGTGCGAGGTCCACAGGCAGAGGATACACACCTCATACGGATCCGTGATGGACATGGTCCGCAGGCACTGGGGGCACCGTCGAAAACCTGACGCCATCGAAAAAAAGGCTGGCGAGTGGTCGATGACCGATGCAGACCCAAAAGCGGGCGTTGGGAATTGACCACAAATATCTAGGCCAAAAGCCAAGGATACCTACTGGAGAAACCAAATGCGAAGGGGGATCCAATGCAGAAAACCCCCCGAAAAAAACAGCAAACACACTTTCAAGAGTTTGGAGCTCCACAATTGCGAGGCTACTGCACCGCGGAAAACACCTTGTGTGGATGCACGGATAGCAGGAGGCTGGGCATGCTCAGTCTGCCTAGTCAAAGTTTCTAGAAAATCTGACAAAAGTTTTCCCTGCTGGGATCCATCTGATGTCACCCACATGCGAGTACTACCATCCTGCTTGTCCTAGGAGAAAGTATCATGTCCCCATCTCCAAAGACCATCAATAAAATGAAGGCCCCCATCCCCCCAACAGCTTAAAAAAATTAGGGTCCCAAGCCCTCCTTTGAATCTTACATTGAAGAAGGGGCTCCTGCGTTAGGGCCGGGTACACCTTTGCACTTAGCCCGATCAGGTCCATTTTCCAAAATGGCGCCAACTTGACCTTGCCCCAGCTATGTGACTGGGGTAAGGTCCAGGAATCAGAGTTGCGGCTCCGGGTTCAGCCCTAACCCCCCTGCTCAACCGCCTCTTTTTTGCGGCAATTCTTTTTTTTTGTTTGCCACCACTTTAAATGTGAAACAGGAGCCTCAAGACCCACTCTTCCCACCTCACATTTACTGCTTTTCCAAGAGGTGTAGTTTTTTTTTATCGTGGCTGACCACCTTCTTGGTCAGCCATGATAAAATATTTACATAGGATTGCTTAAGCACGACCATCTTTGCATGTATTTGCATTATTCATGCATGCAAATCGCATGCAAAGAAGATCATTGTAATAAGGGAGGGAATCTGGGTGGGGAGATGCAAAATATAAATAATCACACAAAATAACGTGTGTTAGAGCACTACCACCGCTTGATGCATTTCCCTGTAAGTTTGTACCTGAGGTAATAAAAGGAAATGTGACTTGCCCAAGGTCACAAGGAGAGGCAATGGGATTTGAACCCTGGTTTCCAAGGTTCTTAGCCCACTGCTTTAATCATTAGGCTTCTTGAAACTATGGAAAGTGTCTTTTGCCAGCATATCCAAAAACAGTTAGTAGCAGAGATCGTCCAGAAAGGATGTATGCTGAGGCAAATTTGGTAAGAATCTGAGAGAGTTTCCATGGCAGGAACTCAGAATGAAATGAAATGATCCCACTTTGTCCTCTTCTGATCAATGAAGGAATTCCCCAGAGGAGGTGAATCTACCACTTCAGAAAGAAGACTTACTCCCACTGCCAGAAGCCCTTGGGGTGAAGTATGAACCTCTGGGGGACTAAGTAGTTCTACTATGTGGGAAGATTTGGAGAGAAGTTCCAATATCACTCTCCGGTCTTCATGACTTAAGGAAGCAAAGAAATTCTTCACCTGCTCCAACAGATGGGCTATAGGACTCTTTGTGCTGAAGTCTGAGAAGAGATATCCTTAGAAATCCAGAAAGGTTCATTCTCATTAAGGATCACAGATGCTGGTGGCGCTGAGTAGTAAAATCTGGGCTGCAGGCACTCCACGCTGGTTGTACCAACACCTCTCGTTGGCCCGCACTAAATCTGGTTGGTGCTGTAACTTTTTTCTGTGCCATAGCAGGACTCTTGTGCTTATGTGCAGAGGTGCCTTGCTCCAATGTAGAAGCAGTCTTTGGCGGCCATGCCAATGAAGTTATCTGTGCTGATGAAACAGATGACACCCCGGTATGCATCTGATTCATCATGGGGATCTTCTGTGCCAAGAATGATGCACTTGTGCCAAAGAGGCAACCTCCAGCCATGTCGAGATGGCTCTGCTCTGGTGCAGCCCCTCACTGGCTTCCTTGATGCCAAGGAAGAAAACCCTGGAAGGGATCCCTCGAGCTACTAGAACACCTTCCTCCATGCTGTGTTCAACCTGACTTTGATGAAACAGGGAACCAGTACCATGAAGGGGAGTGTGCGCAGTGGGGAGCAGAGCCTTGCCAGACTTGTGGAAGAGAGGAGAAGAATCCTGCCTGGACTTTTTGCACCAAGAAACATACATAGAAACATAGAAATGACAGCAGAAAAAGACCAAATGGTCCATTCAGTCTGCCCAGTAAGCTTATGGTAGCACCAGCTTCGTCATACAGGTCTCTCCCATAAAGGTATCATTTGGGGGGGGGGGGGGGTGGCAACTGCCATGCCATACAAGTTACAAAGTCAGGGCCCCTTGTTGGTTCCTGTCTGAGTCCAATTCCCTGTTAACTCTTGCCATCTGAAGCATAAAGCAATGTTGGAGTTACATCACAAGTATAAGGCTTATTGGTTAAGGGTAGTAACAGCCGCATTAACAAGTTACCCCCATGCTTATGTTTTCTCAGTCTGTAGAATTCATGTCCTTGTTGATTGCTGTACAAAACTAATTCCCCTTTTCTGTTTTTTCCTCTGCAGTTAAAGCAGAGAGCAATAGTGAGTTGCCTCAACAGTATGAAGGCTTGTTGATTAAGGGTAGTAACCACCACACCAGCAAGTTACCCCATGTGTTCTTTTCCTCATTTCCACCCTCTAGTCTTTAGGGATCCACAGTTTACCCCATGCCCCTTTGAAATCTTTCACAGTTTTTGTCTTCACCTTCTCCAGAAGGGCATTCCAGGCATCCACCACTCTCTCCGTGAAGAGATATTTCCTGTCGTTGGTTCTGAGTTGTCCTCCCTGGAGTTTCATTTCATGACCCCTAGTTCTACTGTTTCTTTCCATCGGAGGTTTCTCAAATGTGAATCATTAAACCTTTCAGGTATCTGAAGGTCTGTATCATAACTCCCCTGCACCTCCTCTCCTCTAGAGTATACATATTTAGGTCCTTCAACCTCTCAGTCCAAGAAGAGGAGTGGCTCTGTGGCTCTACCTTATGCCACGGCTTCAGGCTCTTACCTGATGGCACCTTCTGCAGGACCTCCATTTTCCAGGCATGGTACTGTGCCCTCAGGACATCCTACTACAACTATACCAGTTGGATGTATCATTATCTGGACTCAGGAATCAATAGCAAACATAATAAATATCTGTAATGAACATCCAGCACCCAGAAACACAGGCCTTAACCACTGGCCAAACGTCTTGGCGATGAGCTTTTCCAGTCCCTTTTTTTTGTTTGTTTTTTAGTGCAACTGAAAAGTTCTGTTGAGGCAGCAGCAAAAACAAAAAAGATGAAATGAGGCAGAATCAGGCCAAGAATCAACCCAAACAAAATCTTGAGAGAGAGACTGGGAACACATCCAGAGGTAGCTTGGACAAAGAAAGACTGATAGGCTAATAAAGGCAGGGTGCACATGTGGGAACGCCCATACATACTCTGTAAAACTTTTACTGAGCTGAGAGCTGGGTCCGTGTTGGTACTATTTAACGACATCATCCAAATGTTATGGCTGATTCATACCTGCTTGTCAATGGAAGACACTATATGACAAGCATCCTGCTGCCCCAAGTTAGGAATGAAACTCAGCCCTGGTAAATTAAGTGGTGACAGTAGTACAGATAACTCACAATACCACATAGTTTCAGAGTCTGTACTCTAATGTTACTTGAGATAAGAAAATTATTCCTTACCTGCTAATTTTCGTTCCTGTAGTACCATGGATCAGTCCAGACGGTGGGTTATGTCCCCCGTCCAGCAGATGGAGTCAGAACAGAGCTCGAGAGTGTCACCTCATATGCTAGCGCACCCTCTGCTGGAGCTCAGTATCATGAATAACAAAGCTGAAAATAGCAAGGTAAAAAACAAGTTGGATCAAGGAACCTGACGTAAGTGAAACATCAAGAACAACAACAGAGACGACCTGCAACTCAGGTCGTAACAGTCAACTTGTGAGGAGCTATAACCCCAAACGAAAAGTAGATGAGGGAAAAGTAGCAAACAAGACAGCCATACAGTCGAAAACCCGAGCAGGAGCTTGAAATCCCAGAGTGGTGGGCGTCTGGACTGATCCATGGTACTACAGGAACGAAAATTAGCAGGTAAGGAATAATTTTCTTTTCCCTGTACGTACCAGGATCAGTCCAGACGGTGGGATGTACCAAAGCTTCCCTAAACCGGGTGGGCCCCTGAAAGCCCTGCTCGGAGAACCTGATCGCCAAAGTGACCAGATCCCGAAGGTGCCAGGTGCAACCGATAATGCCTGGCGAACGTATGCAGCGACTTCCATGTCGCCGCCCGACAGATCTCCTGAGGAGAGACGGAACGAGACTCAGCCCAGGATGTTGCTTGCGAGCGAGTAGAGTGGGCTCGAACGCCCCTGGGTGGGTCCCGACCAGAAACAATGTAGGCCGCCGAGATGGCATCCTTGATCCAGCGGGCAATGGTCGTCTGTGACGCGGCGGAACCCTTCTTAGGACCCGACCAGAGGACAAACAGATGATCGGAAACCCGGAAGTCATTGGTAACCTCTAAGTAGTGGAGGAGCACTCGCTTCACGTCCAGATGTCGAAGAGCTCGAGAATCCTCTGGAGAGAATGCCGAGAGCTCAACCGTCTGGTTCAAATGAAAAGGCGACACCACCTTCGGCAGAAAGGATGGCACTGTACGAAGCGAGATCCCGGCATCCGAAATACGCAGGTAGGGCTCCCTGCAGGATAGCGCTTGAAGCTCCGAGATACGCCGGGCAGAGCATATCGCTAAGAGGAAGACTGTCTTCATAGTGAGATCTTTAAGGGTAGACCCTTGGAGAGGTTCGAAAGGAGCACCCGCCAGTGCCCGGAGTACTAGATTAAGATTCCACGACGGGCAGGGATCCCTGACCGGAGGCCGGAAATGCTGAACCCCCTTCAGAAACCGGGCGATGTCCGGATGTAGAAGAAGCGAGGTCGTGTTCCGTACCAAGACATTCAAGGCCGCCACTTGTACTCGGAGAGAATTATAAGCGAGGCCTTTATCCAGTCCGTCCTGCAAGAACTGAAGGATTAGTGAAACAGTCGCCTCCGTGGGCCGGGCCTCATGACCGGCACACCAGGACTCGAAGACTTTCCACACTCGAACATAGGCAACGGAAGTGGAAGACTTGCGGGCCTTAAGCATCGTCGAGATCACCGCCTCCGGGTAGCCTCTGCGGCGGAGGCGACGCCGCTCAAAAGCCATGCCGCAAGACAAGAGAGTTCTGCCTGGTCGAAAAATACCGGACCCTGGTGCAGGAGCTGGGGAAGGTGACCCAGTCGAATCGGTCCGTCCACCACCAGGAGTAGCAGGTCCGCGAACCAGGGACGTCGGGCCCATTCCGGAGCCACTAGAATCACGAGGCCCATGTGGTTCTCTATCCTGCGAAGGACCTTGCCCACTAGGGGCCAGGGTGGAAAGACATAGAGCAACTGGTCCTCTGGCCACGGAAGTACTAGAGCATCTACTCCCTCCGCGCCGCGCTCCCTTCTGCGACTGAAGAAGCGCGGGGCCTTGGCGTTGGAAGCCGTCGCCATCAGATCCAACCGCGGCATCCCCCAGCGTTGAACTAGGAGTTTCATCGCGGCGTCTGAGAGAGACCACTCGCCGGGGTCCAGCTGCTGCCGACTGAGATAATCCGCCTGGATGTTGTCCACCCCGGCTATATGAGAGGCCGCGAGCCGCGCGAGATGGAGTTCCGCCCATGCCATCAGCAGCGTGGTTTCGGCAGAGACGTGCTCGCTCCTCGTTCCGCCCTGACGATTGATGTAAGCCACGGTGGTCGCGTTGTCGGAAAGAATCCGCACCTCCCTGTTCCGAACCAGAGGGAGAAAGTGCTGGAGCGCTAGACGTACTGCCCTGGTCTCCAGTCGATTGATCGGCCACCGAGCCTCCTCCGGAGCCCACAGTCCCTGTGTGGCGCTGCGATCGCAGACGGCGCCCCAGCCCACGAGACTGGCATCCGTGGTCACCACCACCCAAGTGGGGACCTCGAGCGAAACGCCGCGAGCCAGGTGAGCCGGAACCAACCACCACTTTAGGCTGTCCCGAGCCGCCGGAGGAAGAGGCAGAATCACTTGATACTCCTGTGAGACCGGTTTCCAACGAGAAAGCAGGGACGCCTGCAGGGGATGCAGGTGTGCAAATGCCCAGGGCACCATGTCGATCGTGGAAGCCATCACTCCCAGGAGCTGCAGATAATTCCAAGCGGTGGGCTCCGACAAGGCCGCGAAATGCCGTATGTGCTCCCTTAAGGAGAGGGCCTTGTCGGAACGCAGAAAAACCATGCCCTGTTGAGTGTCGACGGTCGCGCCCAGGAAATCCAAGCGTTGAGATGGAACGAGGGAACTCTTGAGAAGGTTCACGACCCAGCCCAGGGAGCGCAGGACCTCCAAGACTCTGGCAACCGAGGCCTGACCATGGGAGAAGGACTTTGCCCGTACCAGCCAGTCGTCCAGATAGGGATGCACTAAGATACCCTCCTTTCGAAGGGCCGCCGCCACCACGACCATGATCTTGGTGAAGGTCCGAGGAGCTGTCGCAAGTCCGAAGGGCAGAGCCCGAAATTGAAAATGCTGTCCGAGAATCTTGAAGCGAAGGTAACGCCGGTGGTCCGGACGTATGGGAATGTGGAGATACGCCTCCGTCAGATCCAAGGACGCCAGGAACTCCCCCCGGTGCACTGCGGCAATTACCGACCGCAGTGTCTCCATGCGAAAACGGCTGACCCGCAGTGACCGGTTGACCTCCTTTAAATCCAGTATGGGCCGGAACGATCCGTCCTTCTTGGGAACTACGAAGTAGATGGAATAATGCCCCGAGCCCACCTCGGCGAAGGGGACAGGCACAATAGCCTCTATAGCCTGAAGTCGGTCTAGAGTCTGTTGAACCGCCATTCTCTTGAGCTCGGAGCCGCACGGGGAGAAAAGAAACTTGTCCCGTGGCGGGCGGGCAAACTCCAAGGCGTAACCGTGCCGGATGGTGTCCAGGACCTACTGGTCTGAGGTGATATTTGCCCACTCCTCGAAGAATTCCGTGAGTCGGCCCCCGATGGGCGGACTGGAGGAGTGGGCCGCTCTGGCATCATTGGGTGGATTTGGCGGGGGGATTCCCCTGCCCCGAGCCCTCTCTCGCGGGCCTCTGCCCGCGAAAGGAACGCGACCAAGGCTGTGGTCTGCTGGGGGCGGCGCGAGGGCCCAGCTGTCGGTACGACCTGTAACGTCGCTGTGCCCTAGCTCTGGTTCTGGTGGAGGCAAACGTCCGGTAGGGTCGCTGTCTGTCTTCGGGTAGACGATGCACCGAGTTTTCTCCCAGCGATTTGATGATTTCATCCAGATCATTGCCAAAGAGAAACTTCCCCCGAAACGGAAGAGATCCTAAACTCGACTTAGACGAGGCGTCCGCAGACCAATTCCGAAGCCATAGGAGCCTACGAGCTGCCACCACCGAGACCATGGACCGGGCCAGCACACGGAAGAGGTCATACAGCGCATCCGCCCCGTATGCAATGGCAGATTCTAGGCTGTCGGCCAGAGCGGCCTCATCCGGAGGCAACTGCTGGGACGTCAGGAGCTGCTGAACCCAGAGTAGACTAGCCCTCTGAGTCAACAAAGTACACATGACGGCACGCATGCCTAAGGCCGAGACTTCAAACACTCTCTTGAGGAATGTTTCCAGCTTGCGGTCCTGCGTGTCCCATAGGGCCGTACCGCCAGTGACCGGGATTGTCGTCCTCTTCGTCACCGCTGAGACCGCCGAGTCCACCTTAGGAACCCGGACGAGATCTAAAAAATCCTCCGGCAACGGATACAATTTTTCCATGGCACGGGTGACCCTCAAAGACGCCTCAGGGGCGTCCCATTCTCCTGTAAGTAGCTGCAGAAAAGACTCATGAACCGGAAAAGCCTTCGCTAGAGGCCTGAGGGCGGCCAGGACTGGATCCCCTTTTTTGGAGCACGTCGCAACCGCCGGAACCACTGGTGCCGGAGGATCCGGCGGCGGATCCAAATCCAGCTCTTGCAGCGTCTGTTGAAGCAGATCCTGCAGCTCCTCCTTGTGGAAGATTCATAGGGCGCGCGGGTCGTCTCCTTCCGTCTGTCCATCCGCGTGCGCCGGATCCGGAGGGTCCGAGGGGTCGAATCCCGTGGAGGAAGCCGCTCCCACAGCTCGGGGCGGGGATGGCAATGCAGAGGTTCCTGGGACTGCCCCAGCCGGAATCAGAGACCCGGTGGGCGGCAATGCTAGCTTAGGGATCTTGGGAGGAGCAGGTCCTGCTGTAGCACCCCCCGGATCTGCTAGGCCCTGTAAATATGCCCTGTGCATTTTTAAAATAAAATCCGGGGAGAAAAACGGCAGACCGGGAGGCGCGCCAGAAGTAGAGGGCTCCTGAGGCAGACGATTCGGCAAGCCCTCCTCGGGGCTACACTGCAGGCGGGGGACGCCCCGAGCCGCAGCATCCTCCTCCTGGCCATTTGCCGCGCCGAGATCCCTCTCCAAAATGGCCGCCATTCCCGCCCTTGGCGAGGAAATGGCCGGCCCACGCTTCCCGGGCAGCGGGGAGGGGTGCGTCGGGAGCGAACCCGAGCCTTGCGCGGCGCCTTCCTCCTCGGGAAGGCAGCGCGGGCAAACCCCCTCCCTCGACAAACGAGACCCCTGCTCTCCGCAGGTCTCGCAACGAGAGAAACGCGGCATCGAAACGCCGCGACGAAAAAGACGCCTCGGGGGGGGGGGGGGGGGGGGGGAGGGGACCGAAACGGATCGCACCGCGGGGGGGCCGAAGTGGCCTTCACAACCCGCCCAACAAGTCCCCAGGCACCGGCGGGAAAACCCCCAGCCGGCGCGCCCAGTCCCGAGGAAGATGTGCCGGGCCGCGGGACTGTCAGTGACCGCGCGCAGGAGCCGGCTCCACCGGCTGACACAGCTGAAAGGCAAAGGCGCAAACAAAATCACACTTACCCAAAAGCGTAAGGAGAGAACAGCAGGAAGAGGCAGAATAGAGCTAGAAAGGCACGCCTGCTCAAAAATCTACGCGACAGAAATTTGTCTTAAAAACTTTTTTTTTTTTTTTTTTTTTTAAACTAACTTGATCCAAACTTGTTAAAAGAAGAAAAATGACAGGAAGAACTCAAAGAGGAGCAAAAAGAAAGTCGAAAACCTGTCCCTCTGGGAAAGCCTGATTTCCCCAACTCACATCTGCTGGAGTCAGAAAGATACTGAGCTCCAGCAGAGGGTGCGCTAGCATATGAGGTGACACTCTCGAGCTCTGTTCTGACTCCATCTGCTGGACGGGGGACATAACCCACCGTCTGGACTGATCCTGGTACGTACAGGGAATGAGTGAAAGGATTAAAAAAGGGGTGAGGAGATTATTTTGTTAGCATCTCTAGCCCTTCTTACTGTGCAGCAGTGGTTGATAAAGCGAGCCAGGTTGCCACACTTGGTGGCATCAATGATGGTATCATGGTCCACACGGAACAGGTAGCTGCTGCCGATGCCTTCCAATGCATATCGCTTCTCCCGCATATCTGCGACCACCTGGAGAAGACAAATAGAAAGCTGTCATGCTCTTCCACTGCCACAGTGACAAGGCAACCAATGCACAAAACAGTAAGGCAGAAGAGGAGTGAAGGGCTTGAATACAATTTTTAACTGTCAATTTTCTTTCTAGAAATTTTAAACAATGAGGGCTGATGAGAGAGTATGCTAGTTAAGGATATAGGGAGACCAAATCCACCAATAGGGCTGCTAAAGTGAAAGCCCATCAAAATCCATCAATCTTCCACTATTTGCCATACAGGTTTGCTCCCTCCAAACATATATATACCGAACAATGAGACGATAAGAACATATTCCTTTCCCAATAATCTTAACACAGGTTTAACTGAGCTATAGAGGAGAAAAATGGAGAGTACATCAAAAAAGTACATTTCTTAGTTGTCCCTAAAATCATGTGTTTGTAATTATCTGTCTAAAAAAAAGAAAATGAAAGGCAGACAAAACTGGAAAGGCGCCCTCTACAGAGCAGCAATTCTCAACCACTGTGTCGCGAAGCACAAGCTGATGTGTTGCTGCCTCTGCTTCAGAATACAGAGCTCCCTGGTCTCCTAATGAGTGGTCATCTATATAATAAAAAAGTGTCACAAAAGTAGGTGGGAGATAGAGAGCAGAGTTTGAAAGTATGCACTCATTTATGAATTTTATAAACAGAGTATGCATATAGACCAAACATGAATGTATTCTTATACACCAGTTAATCAAGTTGCAGATATTAAATCTAATTTCTCTTTTGTCTCAAGTTTTTGTGTGGAGTGTATGGAATGAGTGGTAGAGGGTGTATGTGAACTGGTGAAGGCCTCAGAGAACAGATGAAGACCTCAGAACTGGTTAAAAGCATTTTTATAAGTGAGATACCGTGTTTCCCCCGAAAATAAGACAGTGTCTTATATTAATTTTTGCTACCAAAGATGCACTAGGCCTTATTTTCAGGGGATGTCTTATTTTTCCATGAAGAAGAATTCACATATATTGTTGAACAAAAAAATGAACATTTATCATATTCTGAATAGTTGTCTGGTTATGCTGGTTTGTGATGACAACTGTGAATCCTGCAGGGTAAAAAAATCACAGCTGCATGCTCTGGTGTTCTGTGCGACGGGCATGCTCCCAAATAAAAACTTTGCTAGGTCTTACTTTCGGGGGAGGTCTTATATTTAGCAATTCAGCAAAACCTCTACTAGGTCTTATTTTCGGGGGATATCTTATTTTCGGGGAAACAGGGTATGTGCATACATTAGCCAACTTTTTAAAATAACTGCCTCTGCACAAACTAACCTTAAAAAACTAGCACATAATATACACACCCAGTAATAACCCTCTATGAAATATTTTACTCAAGATTTAAGTGCTCTTACCACCAGCTTACCATTAGCAGATGAAGATTCTGTAATCAGCACTTCCTCTGGGACTGTGCGTATATCTCAGCACATCAAACAGGTAAGTACTCCTAAAATGTCTGTATTTTACAAACTATGCAACAGGAACCACACAATTTATAAATACTGTGTTTCACTACCTCAAAAATGTGTGAATGGTTGAATACATGCACCTTTTTTAAATACAGGATCTGCATTATTTATATACCTATTTTATAAATGTGCATGCATAAATATTATGCATTAAATAATTGTAAATTATGTAAGTAATAGCCCTCAGTATGTTTGCAAGTGTTAATAAATGTATGTGTTTTGGGAAAATAGACTTTGGAGTAATTCTGTAAACTAGGAAAGTTTAGTATTTGTTTGCAAGTGTTTGAATTGCGAGTTTGCAAAGGTCACTTACTTTATCTGAGAAGAGGAGAGTACTGGCTCCTGAGCAACTAATCAGCAGTTTGATTCCCACCTTCCCTCTCTATCTCCCACCTACCTTTGTCACTTTTTTATTATATAGATGACCACTCATTAGGAGGAAAATCTTCAAAATAAGAGTCAATAATTTAGATCATAAAATTATCCCAAATTTTAGTGATTAACTAATTTTAGACCTCTTGTGGATCATTCACATAATAGTAGTCACCTATAAATCTAAGGTTTTAAATTAAATTACAAAGATACCTAATAAATAAATGTAAAATCCCATGTAATATTTAAAATCCTTAAATTGAAATACATACCTACTTCCTTAATCAGCTTTTAAAACTTTAGCAATTCAATAAAATTAAGATGTAGACAGAAGTCCATCAGTGAACTGGGGCTATCCAGTCTACTCGCCGGCTGTGAGTAGCATGCGACACACCTGCCAGTGCGTGGCGACACGCTGGTTGAGAGTCGCTGGCCTAGGTCCTGCAGCTGCCACCAGTGTCAGGAATCGGGACAAATATTTTTCACAATTCTGAGCAGGTCCAATGGAAGCAGTAGGTGGCTGCTGGGTCGCCCCTAAACCTGTGGCACCCTAGGCGATCGCCTAGTTTGCCTAGTGCTTCCACCAGCCCTGTGTGAGGGACAGTACACTTTCAACTCAGCTGTTAAGTAATTTGGAAAAAGGCCATGAAAGAATTTGAAGATTAATGGTAATGATCTTAAACTTGATATTTCAGGAAACCAGAAGCCAATGCAACTCAGCCAAAACTGGGGAAATATGTGCATGTAAAGGAAATCCAGACATAAAATGCTCACTGACATCTTAGAAGGGCCCAAAAATAATGAACTACAATAGTCCAATGAAGAAAAAATTAATGACTGGACTGCAGTATAGAAGTTCTCATTATTTAAGGGTTTCAGAGATCATAGCAGATGTAGTTTAAAAAACAATCTTGCACTTTAAATTATATGTGGGGGCAAAGAGATAATACTGGATCAACAAACCCCAAATTTCTAACCTGCTGTGCAATAGGAATAGTGATCTCTCCAAAAGTCCAAAAAGCAGGGCTGTCTGCTGATTCTGAATGAGAGAAACAATCTGTCTGTCTTTATTGAGATACAGAACCAGATGGTTCTCAGATAACCATGTGTGACTCACTGAAAAGCACATGGTAAGGCCTTGATTACAAGGCCTCACAAATGGAGGAAGTAACAGGAAACAAAAATTGTATGTCATCAGCATACAGTTTAAAAGAGATATCCAGCTGAGATACGATCCTACACAAAGGAAGAAGGTATGTATTAAAATTGGGGAGAGGGCTAACCCTTGTGGGCCACAAGTATCCAATGGAAATAAAGCTGAATGAGCAGCACTCATGGCTACTCTATACGAGTGATTAGTCAAAAATGATGAAAACCAAGCCAAAACCGAAGATGAAGAGGCGACACAAAAGATTGAATGCAACCCAACAAAACACTATGATTAAGAGTATCGAACGCAGCAGTTAGATCTTAAAAAACAAAAAAAAAAAACCAAACAAAAAAACAAATGCCTAACCTCTGTATCAAATCCAGCACGAATCTGGTCGAAAGCGGAGAGGAGAAATAACTCCGTATTGCGGCGAGGACAAAACCCAAACAGTCATGCATAAGGTAACTGTTATCCAAGAATTCCTGCAGTTGTTGCAATACAACCTTTTCAATAGCCTTCGCAATAAGAGGGAGGAAAGATATTGGGCGGTAATTAGAAAAGTCTTGTAAATTGCTATTAATTTTCTGGAGAATAGGTCACACCATTGCAAATGTTAAACTGATTGGTAATACTCCCAGATCAAGTGAAGTATGAACTATCGCAGTAATAAAGTGCCCCACATCAGAGCGCATAACTATTATCAAAGCATTAGAGTACAAGTTAAAAGCACAAAAACTATCCTTCATTTGACACAAAATAGGGCGAATTTCCGAAATTGAGGAAAGGGTAACCTCACTCTCAGGTCAATACAGTAAAGTGGGGCCACGGTTATCCCGCTCCTAACCCGCTTTCTACTCACTTTCCGGCCGCGTTAGCCCTTCCTGCGATACACAATCCCCTTTAACCGATTCTTACCGCCTCTTTAAATCACCGGGTAACCCCTTCCGCACGCGGCATGTATATTAAATGTAAACGATCGAATTAGCCATTCCCTCCCATACAGTAACGCGCGCCCCGACTATCGCTATTTTACCCTGCCGTTTTGCCGCGCGTTTAACCTGCTAACTTACCGCCTACCCTTACCCCTGCGTTAGAGGCAGGGGTAATGGTAGACTGCAAACTTTCCCCCAAAAGGAAACCTCTAAAAACCTAAAATCCCCTCCTCCCGAAGCGACTCGACATTACTTTTTGTTGCTTTCTTACTTTTTGTTGCTTTTCAGCCCCTTCCCTTCTCTGCCGCCCTCCAGAGGGGGCAGCCGGTGGCGAAAGCAGCTTGCAGCGTTCCCCCCCGCGCAGGTCCCGGTTCTCCTGGCTCGGCCCTCATCAAATTGTGAAGTCAGGTGAGAGTCCACTGTTCTGTGCCCTCTCCAGTGACAGCGCGAGCGGAGCGAAGCGTACTTTCATTGGCCTGAGCGCCCGTCAATTTGGGCGCTCCAGCCAATGAAAGCACATAGACGGGTATGCGTGACGCACGCCGTGACGTCACGCGCGCCCGTCCATGTGCGCCCAAATTGACTGGCGCTCAGCCAATGAAAGCACCTAGACGGGCATGCGTGACGCACGCCGTGACGTCACGCGCGCCCAAATTGATGGGCGCTCAGCCAATGAAAGCACATAGACGGGCGCGCGTGTCGCACACCGTGACGTCACACGCGCCCGTCCATGTGCGCCCAAATTGACGGGCGCTCATTCAATGAAAGCATGCCCGTCTATGTGCTTTCATTGGCTGGAGCGCCCGTCAATTTGGGCGCTCCAGCCAATGAAAGCACATAGATGGGCGTGACGCACGCCGTGACGTCACGCGCGCCCGTCTATGTGCTTTCATTGGCTGGAGCGCCCAAATTGACGGGCGCTCAGGCCAATGAAAGTACACTTTGCTTCGCTCCGCTCGCGCCGTGACTAGAGAGGGCACAGAACAGTGGGCTCTCACCTGACTTCACAATTTGATGAGGGCCGAGTCAGGAAAACTGGGACCTGCGCGGGGGGGGGGGGGGGGGGGGGGGGACGGACACCTGCTGAGAGCCGTTGTCGCCGCCGGCTGCCCCCTCTGGAGGGCGGCAGAGAAGGGAAGGGGCTGAAAAACAACAAAAGGTAAGTTGGCACATGTCGAGCCGCTTCGGGAGGAGGAGATTTTCGGTTTTTAGGTTTTCATGGGTTAAAGTTGGGATCCACTTCCTGGTGCCTGTCATTTCAAATGTCATTTGAAATGACATTTGAAATGACAGGTACCAGCGCACCCAGGATATTGTATAGGTGCTGTATTAAGTGCCTATACAGTAAAATGGGTTGCGCGGGCCTAACGCTTCGCAGACGCAGCTTGCATTTGCAAGCAATTTAAATAGAGTATCGAGCGGTATGTGATCAGAACTGTGCGTACAGCAAACGAGGGTGCGCCCAGCACTGCCGCACTCATTCTAACGCGGCCTTACTGTATCGACCCGACTATGCACTGTACTAGGTGCAGACAGTGATGTCAAAGAGGATGGTAAATTAGTTTTTAAGCTCACTGTTAACTGAGTGATCTTATTTTGGAAAAAGATAGTGAACTGCTCACAAGTCTAAGCTAAAGGGGACAGAGATTTGGTTGTGGCATCTTCACAAGATAATGAACCACGTGGAATAATTCAAATCCTTCTGCTTTCCTCTTTTTTTTTTTTAAACAGCTTTAACAACAAACATGAACCAGCCACAGCCACAGGACATATGAGAAGGGAGGAAAAGATTTTGAGGGAAGCTTTGTTTGTTTAAAAAAAAAAAAAAAAAGACTAAACAGAGGAGACCCCACAGAAAAGGAGATTAAAAAAATGGGGAGAGAGAAGGAAGAGGAGAAATTCCAGTGGCCAGAGCTGGGAAGAACCCTGTTCCAATAACTGGAAGCCCGCTGGTCACTGGCTGTGGTCAATCAAGGGAAGGAATACAAGAGTTTCACCTCAGGAGCTGCCATCTGGTCTCAACTCACAATAGGGGTTGCTTGCCTTCCATCAGCTGGAAACAGAATACTGGCAGGCTGTCAGCACAGACACCTATATAGAGTGATGTCAGCAAGCCCATTAGTCTCTCTCCATCTGCTGGTAGGAAGGCATAAACCCATGCATCTGGACTGGTCTGGCTGATTGAAGAGGAAATTTCTTTATTGACCTTTATTTCCAAATACTGTGAAATTTTTTTTTAAATTTCATATTTATTACATTTTTCACAAATGATAATAGTTATTTACAGGAACATGGAACAAACAAAAAAAATGTAATATAAACAAAACCAAGTCAAGCAATTAAGGTACATAGAATAACTGATTATCCCCTTTAAAGTCCCCAATGTAGAGGGGATCCTAGAATCTCAATAGTACTTTTGAGGAAGAGCAAGTTTGCTTACCGTAAACAGTGTTTTCTGCAGATAGGAGATGAATTAGCCATGCTGTCTGGGGCGTCCTCCGTGTCTCTAGGAGGCAGAGCTCTCAAAGATCACTGAACTTTGTCAGTGAGGTGCGCCTGTTTGTATCTTCCCCCGTTTCCCAGAGTCTCTTCAGTCCATGTCCAAGTAAGACGAGATGCAATGCTGGAACTGTCCGGGGAGGCAGGAGGGTCAGCATGGCTAATTCATCGGAAAACACCGTTTACGGTAAGCAAACTTGCTCTTTTCCCGTAGATAAGCAGCATGAATTAGCCATGCTGTTTGGGAGTCCCCAGCTGAAGTATTGAATGCAAATTCCCATATCATGTGTTCATGATAAAGCGAGGTAGTGCGCTCAAGACAGTAAACAAAGTGGACAGCTCTTAAATGCTATTGTCACTGTGTTCAAGACGTGCTCAACTTGAGAACTGTCCTTCCGATGCGTGCGTCATGAGCAGTTTGCCTGTCTAGACAGTAGTGGGATATGAACGTATGTAGCGAGGACCATATGGCTGCTTTGCAAATGTCCAGAAGAGGTACCTCGTAGAGATGAGCTGTTAAAGCAGCCAATGCACGGACCTGATGCACCTTAGGGGTGGCGGATAGGGTCTCTGATCACTTTTGATAGCAGAATTGAATGCAGTTCGAGGCCAGGACGAGAGCGTTCTTTTGGATACAGGGAGTCCTGGGGTATTTGGGTTAAAGGAGAAGAGCTGGGAGGCTCTGTGGTCAGAATGAGTGCGACGTTTATAATAAGCGAGTGCTCGTTAACAATCCAGTTTGTGGAGTCTACGCGCGCCTTCGTTGGCATGAGGCTTTGGGTAAAAAGTCCGTAAAGCGATGGATTGGTTGATGGGGAAAGCTGAAACCACCTTTGGGAGGAAGGTGGGATGCATACGCAGTGTAACTTTGTCATGGTAAAACTCCAGGTAGGGTGGGTAGTGTACCAGGGCTTGTAGCTTGCTGACGCGCCTTGCGGAGGTGAGGGCGACTAAAAAGAGTACCTTCCAGGAGAAGAACCTGGGATAACAAGTGCCCATTGGTTCGAAAGGTGGTAGCATTAACTGCTCTAGCACTAAGTTTATATCCCATAGAACTGGAGGTTTTCAGACAGGTGGTCAGAGACGTAGAACCCCTTTCTTGAATCTAGAGACGAGCGGGTGACAAGAGATTGGCAAGCGGCTATGGCACTGAGGTGAACTTGAACTAAAGCTGTGGCCAGCCCCTTCCGGTAGAGCAGATGGAGGTAGTCCAGGAGATGCTCCAGTGGGCAGGAGAGTGGGTCTGTGCTATTATCCAAGTACCAGGAGGTATAGCGTGCCCATTTCTGCTGATAGTTCAGTCTTGTCGAGGGTTTCCTGGATGAGACTAGAATATCCTGAAGCCGAGGAGAAAGGTTCAGGTGTTGGAATACGAGCCTTTCAACCTCCACGTAGTGAGATTCAGAGATGAACGAAGCGGGTGGAGCAGAGAACCTCCCTCTTGGGTGAGGAAGCGTGGGTTGTTGCCCAGGGGATCGGGTGGTTCACCGATAGTTGAACTAAGTAGGCATACCACAGTTGTCGTGCCCACACTGGGGCGATGAGAATTAGGTCAGCGTTGTCTGTGATGCACATCTGGACTATGCGGGAGATGAGAGGTATCGGAGGAAAAGTGTATAGTAGGCTCTCCGTCCAATCCACTAGGAACGCGTCCTGTGCTAGTTGTTATGCACTGGGATACACCGAGCAGAACAGTTCCACTTTCCTATTCTGTTCTGTTGCAAAGAGGTCGATTCGAGGAAGACCCCAAGTGTGAAATATTTGATTGGCCACTTCCTTATCGAGTTTCCACTCGTGGGGGTGAAATATCCTGCTCAGTTTGTTGGCCCTGGAGTTGTTGATGAAGCAGGTAAGTGGCCTGGAGAGAGATGGATCTGCTCTCTGCCCATTCCAGGATCCTGACAGCCTCTCTGCAGAGGTTCCAAGAACCTGACATTCCTTCTTTGTTGATGTAGAACATGGCGACTTGGTTGTCCATGTGGACCATGACAGTCTTTCCGTGGAGGGTTAAGCTTGAAGGCACGAAGAGTGTTTCAGATGGCCCAAAGTTCCAGGAAGTTTATTTGTTGTACTCGTTCCCAGGTGGACCACAGGCCTTGAGTCTGTAAGTGTGTGGTGAGATGGGCGCCCCGCCCCTTGGTGGAAGTGTCCGTGGTGAGTACGGTGTGATGTAGAGGGGGCCGGAGAGGTAAACCTGACGTCAGCGCCGACAGTATCAGCCACCACTCCAAATCCCTTTTCATGCTGGATGTACATGTGACAGGAGTGGAGAGAGGATGGAAGAACTGGTTCCATTGGGACTTCAGGCCCCATTGCAAATGTCACATATGTAGACATGTGTGAGGTACAACAGATTGAAGCTGCCATGTGACCGAGAACAGTGAGGATCTGGCGGGCCGGGGCAGTGGTGGCCGCTTGGAGCTGATCAGCGAGTGTTGTCAGGGCAAGCGCCCAGGTCTCCGGAAGGAAGTCCCTATCTTGAATGGTGTCGATATGAGCCCCGATGAACTGTAAGATCTGAGTGGGTTGTAGATTCGATTTCTCGTAGTTGACCATTAGGCCCAGATTTTCCAGGCCAGATATAGCTCGGAGAAGATTGCTTCATAGGGTAGACTGGTTGGGGGCCACCAGCAGCCAGTCTAGGTAGGGAAAAGCAAAATTGCTTACCTTGTAATAGGTGTTATCCCAGGAAAGCAGGATGTAGTCCTCACATATGGGTGACGTCACTGATGGAGCCCTATCGCGGGAAAAACTTCTGTCAAAGTTTCTAGAAACTTTTGACTGGCAGCCTGAGGCTACTGAGCATGCCCAGCATGCAATGATATTCTCTGCCACAGGGGTCTCACTCCAGTCTCGCATGTAGCAATAAGCTTTAGCAAAAATAAAATAAGAAAAAATCTGAGACCCAACTCCGCGGGGTGGCGGGTGGGTTTTGTGAGGACTACATCCTGCTGTCCTGGGATAACACCTATTACAAGGTAAGCAATTTTGCTTTATCCCAGGACAAGCAGGATGCTAGTCCTCACATATGGGTGATTAGCAAGCTAGAGGCTGAGTCATTTTGTATTGATGCAACAGTGAAGTATTGTTGTTGAAATGAGTCAACCGAAGATCATAGCAGGTTGGATGTAGAAGGAGTTGGGTTTAAACTGGAAACAAGTTCTTTAAGACAGATTGTCCATAGGCTGAATCTTGTCCTTGTTTGTCCAAACAGTAATGAGCTGCAAAGGTGTGAAGAGAACTCCATGTTAATGCTTTACATATGTTAAGGATTGGCACTGAACGATAGTGTGCTACTGAAGTTGACATTGCTCTTACTGAATGTGCCTTTACTCGCCCTTGGAGAGGAAGGCCTGCTTTTTCATAGCAAAACTGTATGTGTACGGAGAACCACTCTGTCATGTAGGAATTTTGTGTAGGGTGCGTATGTTACAAGTGCTTGTAACTCACTAACCCTCCTAGCTGATGTAATGACTATTAGGAAGAGAGTCTTCCATGTGAGAAATTTGAGATCACAGGAATCTATGGGTTCGAAAGGAGAACGCATGAGTCTTGTTAATACCAAATTCAGATCCCATTCTGTGACTGGTGGCCGAATTGGTGGTTTAAGCTGAGTTCAACCTCTCATAAATCTGACGAGAGGATGTGTGGAGACTGGTGCATCTCTAATTTTGTTATGGTAAGCTGAGATTGCACTTAAATGTACTCTTACAGATGAAGTCTGGAGACCAAATTCTGAAAGATGGTATAAATAGTCTAATAGAGAAGTAATGGGGCAAGTGAAAGGATCAATACTCTTTTGCCTGCACCAGAAAGTGAACCTTCTCCATTTCGAAGAATAGTTCTTTCGTGTTGAAGGTTTACGTGAAGCTATAAGCACTTGAGATACACTGGTTGAAAGATTGAGTGGTTGTAAGATCTGTAAACTGGATTTACTCAAAGAAAACAGCCACAGCTCATCAGCTTCTAACATTATTAGGCCACATGGCCTCCACAGTGCATGTTACTCCTATGGCAAGACTAGCCATGCGAATAACCCAGTGGGACTTTAAGATCGCAATGGATCCAAGCCATTCATCCACTTCATTCTCCAATTCAAGTCACACACCAGCTACGCTCATCTCTGCTTTGGTGGGTGAACAAGGACAATTTGTGCAAGGGCCAAACCTTCCAGCAACCAGTCCCACAAATAACTTTAATTACAGATGCATCCACCTTGGGTTGGGGAGCTCACATAGACAATCTCCAAACCCAAGGTACTTGGACAAAACTCGAAGCAACATTTCAAATCAATTTCCTAGAGCTTCGAGCTATATGTTATGCACTGCATGCTTCAAGGACTGCCTTTCACACAAGACTGTTCTCATCCAAACGGACAACACAGTAGCTATGTGGTACATCAACAAACAGGGAGGTACAGGCTCGTATCTCCTTTGTCAAGAAGCTGCACAGATTTGGGGTTGGGCCCTGAACCACTCAATGTTTCTTCGAGCCACTTATCTGGCAGGAATTCACAATGTAGTGGCAGATCGACTCAGTCGTCTGTTCCAACCGCACGAATGGTCCCTGGATCCCTCAGTAGTGACCAGGATATTTCAACGTTGGGGACAACCGACAATAGACCTCTTTGCGTCACATCTGAATCACAAAGTGGACAACTTTTGTTCCCTACACAAACAGAAGAACCAGCCAGCCAAGGACGCCTTTGCTCGCCCTTGGAACTCAGGCCTACTATACGCGTATCCTCCAATACCGCTCATAACCAAAACTCTAGTGAAACTACAACAGGACAAGGGGACCATGATCCTCATAGCCCCGTATTGGCCACGACAAGTATGGTTTCCCATACTTCTAGACCTCTCAGTCAGGGATCCAATTTGCCTGGGAGTAGCTCCCACTCTCATAACTCAGGATCATTGTCGATTGCGCCATCCCAACCTTCAATCCCTGTCCATGTCAATCCCTGTCAACCATCCCTGTCCATGTCCCTGTCCATGTCAATCCCTGTCAACCATTGTCGATTGCGCCATCCCAACCTTCAATCCCTGTCAGGGACAGGGAATGAAGGTTGGGATGGCGCAATCGACAATGATCCTGAGTTATGAGAGTGGGAGCTACTCCCAGGCAAATTGGATCCCTGACTGAGAGGTCTAGAAGTATGGGAAACCATACTTGTTGTGGCCAATACGGGGCTATGAGGATCATGGTCCCCTTGTCCTGTTGTAGTTTCACTAGAGTTTTGGTTATGAGCGGTATTGGAGGATACGCGTATAGTAGGCCTGAGTTCCAAGGGCGAGCAAAGGCGTCCTTGGCTGGCTGGTTCTTCTGTTTGTGTAGGGAACAAAAGTTGTCCACTTTGTGATTCAGATGTGACGCAAAGAGGTCTATTGTCGGCTGTCCCCAACGTTGAAATATCCTGGTCACTACTGAGGGATCCAGGGACCATTCGTGCGGTTGGAACAGACGACTGAGTCGATCTGCCACTACATTGTGAATTCCTGCCAGATAAGTGGCTCGAAGAAACATTGAGTGGTTCAGGGCCCAACCCCAAATCTGTGCAGCTTCTTGACAAAGGAGATACGAGCCTGTACCTCCCTGTTTGTTGATGTACCACATAGCTACTGTGTTGTCCGTTTGGATGAGAACAGTCTTGTGTGAAAGGCAGTCCTTGAAGCATGCAGTGCATAACATATAGCTCGAAGCTCTAGGAAATTGATTTGAAATGTTGCTTCGAGTTTTGTCCAAGTACCTTGGGTTTGGAGATTGTCTATGTGAGCTCCCCAACCCAAGGTGGATGCATCTGTAATTAAAGTTATTTGTGGGACTGGTTGCTGGAAGGTTTGGCCCTTGCACAAATTGTCCTTGTTCACCCACCAAAGCAGAGATGAGCGTAGCTGGTGTGTGACTTGAATTGGAGAATGAAGTGGATGAATGGCTTGGATCCATTGCGATCTTAAAGTCCCACTGGGTTATTCGCATGGCTAGTCTTGCCATAGGAGTAACATGCACTGTGGAGGCCATGTGGCCTAATAATGTTAGAAGCTGATGAGCTGTGGCTGTTTTCTTTGAGTAAATCCAGTTTGCCAACAGAGATAGTGTTTCTGCCCGATCCTCTGGGAGAAAGGCTTTTGCGAGGATGGAGTTCAATTCTGCTCCTATGAATTAGAGGAGATGAGAGGGAGTAAGATGGGACTTTTGATAGTTGATGAGAAATCCCATGTTGTGAAGTAGAGTAATGGTGTGATTTAAAGAAGTTAGAGCTCCTTGATGAGATTGACTTCTGATGAGCCAGTCGTCTATTTATTTTATTTTATTTATTTATTTAACATTTTTCTATACCGAACTTCATGACAAGCTTCATATCAGGCCGGTTTACATAGAACTAAGGGATTAACTAAGAAACATAACCATATAACAGGAAGGCCGAGGCGCAGTTACAAATAACAGGGGGAAGGAACTTGGGGGCTAGAGTAGCCTGGAAATAAAAGGATAGAAAAAACTAGAGACTGAGAAAGTATGTTTATGCTGTGGTTGGACCGGGCATTTTAGCCGAATGGTTGAGACTGAACGAGAGTGTTGTTGAAGTCTTAGCACTTAATGGTAGGCTTGGAGGAAGAGCCAAGCCTACCATTGAGTCTTGAGTTTTTTTTCGGAAGGTTTGCAGGCAGGGTTCCAGTCTTAGATCAGTCGGCAGGTTGTTCCAGATGGTGGGGCCAGCTGAGGAGAATGCCCGTTCTTTGGTGGAGGTTAGACGAGTGGATCTAGTTGGGGGGACTTGAAGGGTTCCTTTGTGAGCCTCTCTGATGGGTCTTGCAGATGTGTATAGTTTGAAAGGGAACTGAAGGTCTAGAGGTAGATGGTTGTGGATGGATTTGTGGATTATGGTGAGTGCTTTGTGCAAGATTCTGTATTTGATAGGTAGCCAGTGTAGATTTCTAAGTTTAGGAGTGATATGAGTTCTCCGGTTGGTGTTGGTTAAGATCCTGGCTGCTGAGTTCTGGAGCATCTGTAGGGGTTTGGTGGCAGAGATCGGGAGTCCTAAGAGGAGAGTGTTGCAATAGTCCGTTTTGGAGAACAGTGTTGACTGGAGGACAGTTCTGAAGTCCTGGAGATGAAGAAGGGGTTTGAGTCTTTTCAGAACTTGAAGCTTGTAGAAACAGTCTTCGTAACATTGTTGATTGATTTCTTTAGGTTCAAATGGTTATCGAGGATGACCCCTAAATCTCTAACTTGAGTGGTCTGAGGGATTGACGCAGTCTGATTATGGCTGGTTGAGTGGTCGGGAGAGATAAGAAGGATTTCTGTTTTGGTTGCATTGAGTACCAAGTTAAGGCTGGTGAGTAGGCGGTTGATGGACTTAAGGCAGTCTTCCCAGTAGGCGAGTGTTTTAGGAAGGGATTCTTTTATAGGGATCAATATCTGAACGTCGTCTGCGTATAGGTAGTGAATTAAGTTAAGGTTTGTGAGTAGCTGGCAGAGGGGCAATAAGTAGATATTGAAGAGGGTGGGGGATAGAGAGGAGCCTTGTGGAACGCCTAGAGTGGATTTGAAATTAGGAGATTCTTTATTATTGATTGTGATCTTGAAGCTTCTGTTATTGAGGAAGGAGTTGAACCATTGGAGGGCGTATCCGGATAATCCAATGTCTGCAAGACGATTTAGAAGGATGTTATGGTTCACGGTGTCAAACGCCGCAGAGATGTCTAAGAGGATAAGCAGGAATGAAATCCCTTTATCTAGGCCCATGAGGATGTGGTCTGTTAGAGAGATGAGGAGGGTTTCGGTACTAGATGACTTTCGGAAGCCGTACTGGGAGGGGTATAGGATTTTGTGTTCCTCCAGGAAGTCCGATAGCTGTGTGTTCACCACCTTCTCTGTGAGTTTTGCTAGCAACGGGAGGTTGGATATGGGTCGGAAATTGGAGAGCTCTTTTGTGTCCAGATTGGGTTTCTTCAAGAGGGGTTTGATAGATGCTGTTTTGAGGTCATCCGGGTATATACCTTGGGTTAGGGAGCAGTTAATGATGTCGGCCAGTGATCTGGAGATAGTGCTTGGGATGAGGAGCAGAAGTTTCATTGGGATATGGTCCATCGGGTGGCTGGATGGTTTCAACTTCTTGAGAGTTAATTCTATCTCCAGTGGGGTGGTGGGCTCGAAGGAGTCTAGGGTGGCTCTGGGGGAGCATGTGTTGGTGAAGTTTAGAGCTGGTGGTGTTGAGTTAGTAGGGAGAAGCGCTAGGGTGTTTGCAATTTGCAAGATCATTAGCTTTGGATTGAGCCTGATCGTCAGGAATGGTAGGGGCAGAGGGTTTAGTGAGTTGAGATACATAGGAAAACAGAGCCCTGGCGTCATACTGAATATCATGGATTCTGCTGGCATAATAGTCTTTTTTTGCTTGCAGAAGAGAAATCTTATAAAGATGCATGGTGCGTTTGTAATCTGACAATGTTGTGGTGTTGGGGGTCTTCCGCCAGGTGCCTTCCTTGTGACGGAGGTCTTGCTTCATCCGTTTAAGTTCTGGAGAGTATCAAGGTTGCTTCCTTTTTTGAGTCCAATTGATGGTTTTCTTCTCTCTGGGGCAAAGTTTGTTGGCTATCGACTCCGTGATATTGCGCCAGGATAGAAGGGCTGAGTTGGGGTTAGAGATGTCTAGATTTGGGAGTTCTTTGGAGAGATGTTCACTGAGAATGTCGGATGTACATTTTCTTCTGAACTGGATGGTGGAGTGAGGTTGCGGCTGAATAGGGTTTCCTCGTGTCGTGAGAGTAGCTGATATAAGAGAATGGTCGGACCAAGGGACTGGGGTGCAGTCTGGGATGTTAATGTATGATAAGTGAGAGTTTAAGATATGTCTAGATATGGAAAAACATGAACACCTTGTTTGTGCAAGTGTGCTGCTATTACTGCCAAACATTTGGTGAATACTCTGGGAGCAGAGGCCAGGCCGAATGGCAGAACTCTGTATTGGAAATGTTGATCGTTTACCATGAAGCGCAGATATTTGCGATGAGGGGGGAATATTGGAATGTGAGCATAAGCATCTTGAAGATCCAGAGAACAAAGCCAATCCCCTTTTTGAAGGAGTGGAAGCATGGTGCCTAAGGATACCATTCTGAATTTCTCTTTCTTGAGAAATTTGTTGAGATTTCTGAGGTCTAGGATAGGACGAAGGCCTCCGGTTTCCTTTGGAATGAGGAAATAATGGGAATAGAAACCTTTGCCTTGCTGAGTCCGGGGCACTCTCTCGACAGCCCTGGCTCTCAGAAGGGTGGATAATTCCAGCTGAAGTTGAAGAACATGATCTTTGCTGAGATGAGAATGTTTCCGTGGAAAATCTACAAGAATTGAAATGAAATTGAGTTGGTATCCTTGGTTTATTATAGATAGGACCCATTGATCCGTTGTTATTGATGTCCAATTGATGTGGAAGTTGGACAGTTTGCCTCCTACTGGTAGTGTTAAATGAGGATTGACAGAGGCATTGTTCCCTGGATGTACTTTCAAAAGCCGGTAGCAGGGCCAGTTTGCGGAGCTGGTGGTGCCCTTGCTGCCCTCTGTTGTCTCTGCTGAGATCTAGGATGTCTTGGTCTAGATGTGGGGGATAGTATTTACGTTGCCTGTAGAAAGGCCATCTGGCATCTCTACGTGGTGGCCTTCTGGTAACATCGTAGCAGAGTCATGTGGAAGTGAGGATAGTTGTTGTAAAGTTTCCGTATGATCTCGTAACTGGGAAACTGCATCCTGCACTTTGGAACCAAACAAATTATCGCCCAGGCAGGGAAGATCGACAAGTTTATCCTGCACTTCTGGTCTTAAATCAGAGGCCTTAAGCCAGGCCCAGTGTCTTGCAGCGATGCCAGATGCAGCAACTCGTGAGGCTGTCATAGGCTGCTCTTACCTCATGTTTCCCCGCATCTAAGCCCTTGTTTATAATAGTCTGTGCAGCTTCCTGATACTGTGTGGGTAAGGATGACACAAACTCCTCCATCTGTTTCCAGAGGTTCCTCTGGTATTGGGTCATGTATAAATGGTATGCTGAGATTTTGGAATTCAGCATTGACCCTTGGAACACCTTGCGGCCCATTTGGTCCAGAAATCTATTATCTTTTCCTGGAGGTATTGAGGAATGGGCTCTTGTCCTTCTGAACTTTTTCTGTGCCGACTCCACCACTACGGAGTGGTGGGGTAGCTGAGTTTTTTGGTACCCAGAGGTGGGTTGTACCAGATAAGTTGATTCTATCCGCTTGTTGACTGCAGGAACCGAGCAGGGGTGTTCCCAAATATGTTGCTGCAGTTGTAAAAGAATTTCATGAACAGGAATAGCCAGAGTGTGCTTTGGGGGATCCACAAATTGGAGCACTTCCAAAGTTTGCTGTCTTACATCCTGCTCCGTATGTATCTGGAAAGGAATAGAATCTGCCATTTCCTGAACAAAAAGCGGGAACGAAAAATCCTCTGGAGGTGATTGTTTTGTTGCAGGAGGTGGAGATGAGTCTGACATGAAGTCCTCTGATGAGGGATCGGAGTCAGTGTCAGACCAAGTGTCATACTGAGGTATCTGGTGAGGAGGTGTAACTTTGTGAAGAGGAGGTACACCAGAGGGTCCTGGTAAGGGTTCTTCCAGTGAAAGATCCTCAACTTGCTCTCCTTCTGGGCGAGATGGTAAGGAGGATAGTAAATCACTCACCAGAAGCAAACTCCTCTCAAATGATCACTCACAACAAAAAAGTGACACACTCTAGAGAGGGAAATAGTATTTTTAACTATTTACCATAAACACATTTAAACCAGACTAGAGACAATATCATCGGCATATGCTCAAGACAAGGTTTAATCCGCTGTCTCTCGCCCTCAATGGGCCGCAGGCAGTAGTCAGCCTATGAGCAAAGGAATTTTTAATCATCTATTGTCTCACGTCTACCATAACATAATTTTTTATAATTTTTTAAATTTTAGTTAATATGTTCTTTGAGTGTGTGTGTGTTTAATGTTTTCCAGGAATTCTAATAATTTTTGACCGGTAACAAAGAGCCGATATATCCATTCCCCTTGAAAAAGACTCTTGAGTCGAAACATGGCCCATGTCGGGTTGAATATTTGAATGATCTTCTATTGGCTAAGTATTTTTTACTAAAAATTTGGGTAATAAGCCGGTTTTGAGATTTTTTCAATAGATGCTTTATACTTGAATTTGATTAAATTTGAATAGTTGATATTTATAAAAATTTAAAAAATTATAAAAAATTATGTTATGGTAGACGTGAGACAATAGATGATTAAAAATTCCTTTGCTCATAGGCTGACTACTGCCTGCGGCCCATTGAGGGCGAGAGACAGCGGATTAAACCTTTTCTTGAGCATATGCCGATGATATTGTCTCTAGTCTGGTTTAAATGTGTTTATGGTAAATAGTTAAAAATACTATTTCCCTCTCTAGAGTGTGTCACTTTTGTTGTGAAGGAGGATAGTAAGTCATGATATCTTTTAGTTAGAATATCATGTAGTGCCCTTTCTTCTGAAGTTGGAAGCTTGGGCTGTGATTGAAGATGTTGAGTCATCGACGGTTTTTGCTTAATGGATGACTTAGGCTTCGATGCCTTCGATTTATGAAGTGGAGGTATGGTAGGTGCCGTGGTATAGATAGACATCGATTGTGATATCGATGGAATAGTCGATGCTGATGAAGAAAGAAAGGAAAACTCTGAAATAGGAATGGAAAATGGCGGTATCGATGACATCGAAGAGCTTGGCATTGATGGAATGTTTTCCATCGGGGTAGGCATCGAGAAGTATGAAGGCACCAGTGATGTAATCATCGAAGACTTCATCGGCATTGAGGTAGTTTGTACCATCGGTGTTATCTATGGTATCGGCTCGATGACTTGCGTTGGCATGACTGCCGGCATCGACGATGGCGCCGGAAGTTGCTTCTGCAAAGCCTCCATTACCATCTTCTGGATGAGGACCGTTAAGTCCGGAGTAGTGGATACTGGCAACGGTGTCAATGACGATGACGGCATGGTAGATACAGAGGTTTGCAGATCATCGGAGGATTTTTGCCGTTTCGCGGATGGTTCTGTCGAGGACGGAATTGACGGGGACGCCGAAGATCGACGGTGTCGATGCTTGTGTTTTGGTCTCGGTTCTGAAACTGATCTTGTCGATGACATAGACGCGGTCGGTGAAGTAGCGTCCCCAGATCCTTCGACGTGTCGTTTCTTTATTAGGAGTTTTTTGGTTACTCCTGCGGGAGAGGATTTCGTCGAAGTAGATGGCGATGGAATTAATTGTAGTTGAAAAAGATGAGCCATCTTTTGCCGCCGAAGTTTCCGACCCTTTGGGGTCATTTCTTGACATTGTGAGCATGAAGATATTTCATGCTTTTCTCTGAGACAGATCACACATTCTAGATGTGGATCTGTTACAGACATGGTTCGGTTACAAGTAGGACATTTCTTGAAACCGGATGCCATGTTGGTATCGACGTCCGGTGACAAAAGTGAAGTAAGACCCGATGTGGGAGAAAATTGAAATTTTAAGGTGTCTTTTCAGTCAAAAATGTGAGAAGTCTCACAGGGCTCCGGTAACCGCAATGCTGACGGCAGCGTGGAAAAATGAAGACTGGAGTGAGACCTCTGTGGCAGAGAATATCATGGCATGCTGGGCATGCTCAGTAGCCTCAGGCTGCCAGTCAAAAGTTTCTAGAAACCTTGACAGAAGTTTTCCCGCGATAGGGCTCTGTCAGTGACGTCACCCCATATGTGAGGACTAGCATCCTGCTTGTCCTGGGATAATAAGGGTTCTGTGTGTGGGGAAAAAAAGCGCATTCAAGTGCGCTCACAGACCCATGGTTTTTCTGCGCGAGTGCATGCTAATGGCATGCAAGAAAGGTGATTATTTACAGGCAATGCAGGGAGATCGGGTTAGTTCGGGTTTTTTAATATGGATTTTTAGCGCATGGATCAGGGCAGGAGGTAAGTGAAAGCGCTGGTGTGGAGACTGGTATTTTGATGTTTTTGCGGGTTAGCCAAGCGGCGGATGAAACAGATAGAGAGAAGGAAGCGTCTCAATGAGGCAGAATCACCAATCTAGTGGTCTGAATCTGATCATGAAGGGGTTAGATATTGCTCCACGCACCTTAACATCAACTTCTGGACCACTAATTTATTCATTTTTTTGAACAAGAAAGGCTTTTCCCCCCTAGAATCAATCACAGGCATTCACACACCGATGGGTGTCTGCATGGATGTCTGCATGTTTTACTACATAGGGCCATTAGTGCGCATTACTGCATGGATTATGGCGTGTATGTCTGGGAGCACAGATTTCATGCGCATACACGGCTGTTATTACATCCCGGATTTCCGCTGGTTTTTGCTATGCACGCCAAAAAAATCCATGTAGAAAAATCAGCAGGGATCTTATATTGGTACCCTTATCTTCCTGCTATTGTTACAAGACTCTCTGTTAGCAGTGCATTTTAAAGTATTATAAAGTTGGTCTCAAAAGAAACCCTCTGTCAGCATTCTGATTTTTTTTTTCTTTTAACCCTGCAGTTTCCTCTTGCTCCTTTGTACTTCCAGTTTAAATTAGAACCAAGGCTGAATCTGGCTCCATAAGCCTTCAGTTGCAACTACTAAGGGATTTTTTCCCTCTACCCACAATATGCCTAGTCTGGTCATGAGTCAGGGGCCAAGTATCAAGAATCTTTTCACAACTCTGCAATCATGGTCTCTGAATACAACCACCAACTGACACCCCTGAGCAATGACCACAATTTCTTTCCCCCTTCCCTCCCAAAGCTGTGAAAACTCCCTCTGCAGCATCCTGGAAACAGAAGTCCCAACTCGGGATTGAATTGGGGATCTTCCACATAGCAGTGCACAGCACTTTCTTCCGAGCCACTGGACTGGCCCCATTTGTCTCACTTCTAAAATATACCATAAGATAGAAAGCAGCTAGTTCTACTGAAGAAAAACAGTGGTGCACTTACCTGCCGGATATTCTGTCCAACATATTCGATCACCATCTCATCTGCAGCAATGGGCTCCATAGCAAAGAGACCCCACTCATGGATACGACTGCGACCAAAGCGCAATTTCTTCTTACGGAACTAGAAGGAGAAAATTGAACCCCCACACCAAAAAGCTCAAAATGAGGTCCTCAAAAGCACTTTTCCACAATCATAACTCTCTAAAAACAGCACAAACTTAACAATGAATATTATGCCTGCCCTATAGCACACCCATTTTATTATTACATCCCCAAACACAGAATTCTGTAAAGGAAAATTGGTTCTTACCTACTAATTTTTGTTCCTGTACCACCACACGTCAGTCCAGACTCCTGGGTTTTGCCTCCTTGCCAGCAGATGAGACAGAGAAAGTTTCACTGATACTGTACATAATCAGTGTGCCACCTGCAGTCCCTCAGTATTGACTTGTACCCAAGCCAAGGAGACAGTAACAACCATAAATTTCTAAGCAAACTTCTTCCCCTCCAATGAGCTGGAAGAAGGTGGTTGCTCAAAAAGACAATGGAAAACTTGTTTCTCAAATTTAACATAAGTGATCAGCATTGAAAACTTCCAACAACTCAGCACTATATAGAAAGCAACAGTACGAGCAGCAGACTCTCCCCCCCCCCCCCCCCCCCCCCAGTAAATGGGCGGGTCTCTGGACTGATCTGTGGTACTACAGGAACGAAAATTTGCAGGTAAGAACCAATTTTCCTTTCCCTGTATGCACCCAGATCAGTCCAGACTCCTTAACTCGGGTGGAACCTGGAGAGTTCAGCTCGTAGAACACTCAAAGCACATGGAAGCTGGAGCCCCACATCCAAGTGATAACACCTAGCAAAACAACTTCCCAGTAGCCGCCCAGCAAATTTCAGGCAGAGACACCTGTTGTGACTCAGCCCAGGAAGTCGCCTGAGAATGCATTAAGTGCGCCCCTAACCCCCCCCCCCGGCAGCGGGCACCCTTTAGAAATGTAAGTCTACTCAATCACTTCCTTCAGCCACCACACAACTGTAGCCTTAGACATCTTACTTCCCTTCTTTCGACCACTCCATAGTACAAAGAGGTGATCCGATCTACGGAAATCATAATTGACCTTTAGATTTCTCAATAATGCATGCCTCCCATCTAAGAGCCTAAGCTCCCCCACATGTGGCATAGAGGAAGCCAAATCCAGAAAAGCTGGAAACTCCACTGTCCAACTAAGATGGCATGCAGACACTACCTCAGGCAGAAAAGAAGGCACCAAGCATAAAGATACCCCCGAATCAGACATCTGTAGGAAGGAATCTTGACATGACTGTGCCTGGAACTCCAAAATTCTCCTGGCTGAACAAATAGCCACCAAGAAAACCACTTTAAGACTCAAGCCCTTAACCATAGCTCACTTTAGTGGTTCAAACTGAGGCTCACACAGTCCTCACACAGTCGAAGATGGACAAACGTTCCGCACCTGAGAATGCAAGCTATTAGCTCCCCGAAGGAACCGTATAATATCCGGATGTGTGGACAGAGGATACCCTTTCACCTTACCTCAGAGACAACCCAATGTCGCTACCTGGACTCTCAGAGTTAAATGCCAGTCCCTTGACCAGAACCTTTCTGTAGAAAAGCTAAAATATGCAACACCATAGCTTGAACAGCCTGAGGCTGCACTCTGTCAACAGTAGACCAGGACTTGAAGATCCTCCAAATTCGCACATACATCAAGGATGTAGAAGATCACCTAGCCTACAATAAGGTGAAAATAACCACTTCAGAATATCCCCTTCCATCTCAGTCGTCTCCTTCCAGAAGCGAAGGTGTGAGACAGAAGTGTGCAGCCTGACCCCAAAATATTGGGCCCTGGTGGAAGAGTTGACTGATGTCTGTACCTCAGAGGCCAGTCTATGGCCATGGTGATCGGATCTGGGAAGCAGAGTAGATATGGCCACTCTCAGGTTACCAGGATCACATTGCCCAGATACTTCTCTATCAGCCATAATCCCTTGTCCACCAAAGGCCAAGGAGAGAAGACAAAGAAGAATCCCTCGAGTCCACAGCAGCAGAGCTCAGATTCCTTCTGTATCATGTTCCGTTCAGTGGCTGTAAAACTGTGATGCCTTGGTTTCTCTTTGGTCAGTATACCCCCATCTTTCGTGAATGAGACACATTGCTGCCTTTGGCAGCTCCCATTCCCTGGGGTCTAATTTTCTCTGAGAAAATCCTCCAGAACATAGTTTACTCCGGCGATGTGAGATGCTCCCAGCCACTCCAAGTGCTGCTCTGCCCAGAGAATCAATTCCCGAGCCATTGTCTGATTCTTGGTTCCGCCTTGACGGTTGATGTAGGTCACTGTCATCGCATTGTCTGATAAAATCCATACTGGATGACCACATAACTTTAGCGGACAGGCAAGCAATATGAAATGCAACGCTCTCGTCTCTAACCAATTGATAGACCATGAGGCCTCCTGTTTTGACCACTGGCCCTGCGCAGACTGATCTTGCCACACCACCCTCCATCCTGAGATGCTTGCATCAGTGTAGAATATTACCCAATTCAAAACAATTCTACACCACGCTGGAGATTGGTGTGAGTAAGCTATCATGAAAGACTGTCCCTAGCTTCCCCCTCTAACAGAAGAATCATACAATAAAGGATTTCAGCAGGAGAGAAGAACCCCCTGCAGAGTCCGCATATGCATGAATGCCCAATGCATTAATTTCAATGTCGATGCCATAGAACCCAGGACCTGTAAATAGTCCCAGACTCTGGGCATCGAAAGCTCTAGCAGAAGCCTAATCTGACTTTGCAATTTCAAAACTCTCTCTTTGAGAAACACTCTCTCCACCAGCATGTCAAACAGAGCTCCCAGATACTCCAGAGTTTGAAAGAGAACTAAATGGCTCGTTGTTAGGTTCACCACCCATCCTAGAGACTTCAAGCGCATCGGTACCTTTTGTACTGATAGTAAACAGGAGTCCTCTGATTTTGCATGAATAAGCCAGTCGTCCAGATACGGATGCACCAAGACACTCTCCTTTTGCAATGGGAAGGTACCTTGGTGAAGGTATGTGAAGCCGTCGCCAGCCAAAGGGAAGGGCTCAAAACCAAAACTACTCCTTTAGGACCATGAACCTCAGGAATCTCTGGTGCTCCGGCCTGATGGCTATGTGCAGATATGCCTTTGTCAAGGCGAGAGATGCCAAGAACTCTTCCTTGTGTACCGCCACTATGATAGACCCCAGAATTGGACCTCAGAGTTTCCAATCTCTCTTGAATTGGATACAGGGGGGGAAAGAAACAGGAGCTTAACTTAAAATTGACCTCCGGCCACACTAAGCCTCGAACCATGCCGAACGTGTTCAAAGTCTGAGCCAACAAACTCAGCAAGACATCTCTGTGAGAAAAGAAAAAAATCTGAGTCGAGTCTGAAGTGGATCTCAATCATATGCAAAGTCTTCCTCTTCTAGAGGTGAGAAAGCAGAGTTGCTTACCTGTATCAGATGTTCTCCCAGGACAGCAGGATGTTAGTCCTAACAGATGGGTGACATCATCAGATGGAACCCTGTCACGAAACACTTTTTGACTGGCACACTGAGCATGCCCAGCATGCCACTAACCCTGTGGCCACACGGAGTCCCCCTTCAGTCTCCTTTTGTCCAAGGAGCTGTTGCCTCATGGTTTGTGGAGCTCTGTGAGAACGTTTTCCCCCACAATTTCCTCACGGAACAATTCGACGTTTTTTTCATCTGTTTCTCCTGCCATCGGGGTCACCCATTGCGAATTGCTCCTCCGGCATCCGGTAAGTGTCTTCCGTGTTCTTGCGGTCGGTTCCCGAGCGTCTACCTCCCAGTGGCCAACAGCCACCGATTGCACGCCGCCTCTTTTTTCAATGGTGCCCGGTTTTAGGAAGTGCACTGAGTGTCCGCAGACTATGCCCATCACAGACTTACACAACGTCTGCATCCTGTGTCTCGGGCCTTCCTATGACATCAGTCGGTGTCCTCGTTGCGCTCAGATGACCAAATGTCGTGCACTCGCCTGGACAAGATGGAGCACTTGTTTGGTTCCAAGCAATCTGCTCCATCGACCCCGGTGCCGGGTACATCAAGTCATGGGGATCAATTTGACTCGGGACCTTCGCCGCAATGATCAGGGAGCAGGAGATCGCCCCTCACCGGCATCGGGACATTCAAATACTTCTGCATCGTCGTCCTCGGCACCAGAGAAGGACAGGGCTGAGCATCGTGGGAAGCATAGACACCGGAGCAGCATTGGTCTTGGCCGAACTCCCTCCGAAGAGGCCCCGAGGGGAGGAGGCCCCATCCTCCTCCAGACCCGGGAGCCCAGGGCATTCCTCACAGATATCGGAGCCGGGCACCGAGCCTCCGCGGAACCCTGTGGACGCTCCGGTGATGCCCAGCCTGCCTCCTACTCCAGGGTCGGTCTTGTCCGCACCCGCATTCAGAGAGGAGTTAGACTGCGTGGTTCAAAAGGCAGATGTCACCCATCTGTGAGGACTATCATCCTGCTTGTCCTGGGAGAAAGCCAATTCCCCATTGGAATCCTCCGATGTCTCATGATCCACATCCCCTTGAACATTGCCAGGGACAGTCTCCCTGCAGCATTTGCTCACCGAGCCTGACAAATGGGGAAGCCCGAGAACATGATCCCTAAGTAGTACGTTGCTTCGCCTTTGCTGAGTGCCCCTGCAGAAAAGGTCTGCAGATCCTGGAAACATTCCCACCTAAGAGGAGGCGGCGGCGGGTGGACATATACCGGAGCTTACAGGCCCAACCTTGCTTTCTCCAACCTCTCTCAGGGAAGCTTCTGCCATCAGGAACAAGGGAGGAGGAGACCTGACCGTTGCCTACCTCCCAACTTCACTCCTCCCCTCCAGAGACACCATAGGGCGAGGGGGATGTCCCAACATGAGCAAAAGCTGTAGTAGTCTAATCACTTTGAGCATCTAAACAGCACTGACACCATTGCAGAGAAAGGACTGAAGTGCTAGCAACAGTAGACCAATGCCTTGGAAAGAGTTTTATTAAATATAGTAATAACTGCCCGACTCAGGGCAAGTTTCGCCCTTAGGGCTACATTAGGGGCTCTAAAAAATAAACATTTACTTTAATATAAATATAAAACAAACCATAAAAAAATAAAACAAATAAAATAAGAGTAAAAATTAGTAAATTAAGATACTATAAGGGCAATGTGCTTTAAGGGCACCTTTTCACTTAAATTTTTTCATATTTTTAGTATTTATGAGTTTTTAAGGATGTTATGTTTTAAGGGTACCTTCATCAATTTTCTAAACATTTTTTTAGAAACCTTATGTTCTAAGCATGTTTGGAACAGATCATTAAAAACATTTTTTTTGTCTCTCTTCTTTTACAGAACCTTTTATACATATAAACCTCAATCAAAATTTTATTTTAAATCATGCTTTATTAATACACCATAAATCTTACATACCGTATTTTCCGGCGTATAAGACGACTTTTTAACCCAAGAAAATCTTCTCAAAAGTCGGGGGTCGTCTTATACGCCGGGTATCGTCTTACAGGGCACACCTGCTCTCTTACCAGTTTCTCTCAATCACAAACACATGCTCTCAATCAAATGCATTCTCTCACTTACACACAGGCTGGCTGTCTCTCTCTCTCACCCCCCCCCCCCCCCCCCGAGCACAATTAGTAGCTGCAGCAGCTTCCTCCTCGAGCCCCCGCAGGCCAAGAAAGAAGAAACCCATCGGCCGCGGGAGGCTCATGCTGCCGTCTCCTTTCCCGATTACCGGCTCCTTCGACTGCTCGGGGCCGTTCCTGCTATCGCCGCTGCAATTTTTTCATGCGGCACGGCGCTGCCGTTGCCACTGGGCTATCAGCACGTTCAAGCCCAGCGGGAACGGCAGCAGTGCAAAAAAAAAAAAAAAAAGCTGTGGCATCCGCGGCTGCCCTTTTCTTCTTCCCGCCCCCCCCCCCCCCTTGAACCGGAACAGGAAGTGATGCGCGGGAAGAAAGAGCCGTGCCGCGTGAAAAAATTGCAGCGGCGACAGCAGGAACGGCCCCGAGCAGTCGAAGGAGCTGGTAATCGGGAAAGGAAACAGCAGCATGAGCCTCCCGCGGCCGATGGGTGTCTTCTTTCTTGGCCTGCGGGGGCTGGAGGAGGAAGCTGCTGCAGCTACTATTTGTGCTCGGGGGGGGGGGGGGGGGGGGGGAGTGGAAGTGAGAGAGAGAGAGAAGCAGCCAGCCTGTGTGTAAGTGAGAGAATGCATTTGATTGAGAGCATGTGTGTGATTGAGAGAAACTGGTCAGCGAGCTTGTGTGTGAGAGACAATGAAAGTGACTGCTCAGAGAGATGACTGATGTGTATGTGAGTGTGAGAGAGAAAAAAAGCATGGAAGTGAGAAATCTGGGTATGTGAGAAAGCATGGGAGTAAGAAGCCTGATTATGTGAGAGAGCATGGGAGCAGGAGGGCTGGCTGTGTGTGTGTGTGTGTGTGTGCGCGTGCATGAGAGAGAGACTGGTTGATAAGGTGACGGTGTGTGTGAGAGAAAGAGACTGGTGTGTGTGAATGTGAGAGAAAGAATGTGATTCAGGGAATGAGAAGCCTGTGCACGTGGAGAGTGAGCATGGAAATGAGAGAGAGACTGGTGTGTGTGTGTGTGTGTGTGAGACAGAGAAAGTGATTATGAGAGTGAGAAGCCCGTATATGTACGGTAAGCAGAACACGGGAGTGGGAAGCCTGTGTGTGTGTATGGCATGAGAGAAACTGTTCAGGAAGGTGTCTGGTGTGTGTGTCAAAGACTGTTTGGGAAATGATTGGTGTGTGAGAGACAGAAACTGGTCATGGGGGCATGACTGGTATGGTGTGTGTGTGTGTGAGAGACATGGGCCCTAAGGAAGAGGAAGAGGAATAGGAGAGCTGCTGGAGGGGGTAAGGAAAGGTGGCTTTTTAAGTTTATTTTTCTTGATTGACTGCCATTTTAATTATTTAATATTATGTGATGTGTCTGCTTTTTTGAAATATTTTATTGGTGTTTGGAGAATGTTTAATAGTTTTTATGAGTTTTTAATTGTTGGATGTTATTCTGTTCATAGCTGTTTTGAAACATTTATTCTGCTTATTAGTATAGTTTTACAATTATTTATGTGTGGGGATCTATAGCTGCTTGCTAGTTCTGTTTTCCTAATAAGAGGTATATTGGTTTTTAGGGCCTGATATACGGTATTTGTAGTGTTGCCTTTTCATAGATAGGGTTGCTCCTGTTTGAGTGTAAAATTATTTTTTTTCTTAAAAATATGTATAAAAAAGGGGGGGTCGTCTTATATGCCCAGTCGTCTTATACGCCGGAAAATACAGTATATTTTTCAATTATTTTTTTGTTTTACAGAAATCACTATATTTTAAGTTTTATTTTTTGATTTTTAGTATTAATACTAGTTACAATCCACAATAGGATCTAATACATAATTTAATTATTTTCCTCATTTTTCAGCATACAATTTGAACACTATACAGTGTGCCCGAGTACATAATCTATTACTTATCCAATTTCAAGGTAACAGTCGCCCTTATATATTTATATATATATATTTTTTTTTTTTTTTTTTAAGTTTCTTTTCTCTGTTCCTAAATTTAACACTTGATAGTTTGTCTCTTTTGTTCAATTATCTGTGTATTTGTATATATTTTTTACTCTTATTTTGTTTTATTTTTTTATGGGTTGTTTTATATTTATATTAAAGTAAATGTTTTTTTTGTTGTTTTTTTTAGAGCCCCTGATGTAGCCCTAAGGGCGAAACTCGGCCTGAGTCGGGCAGTTATTACTATATTTAATAAAACTCTTTCCAAGGCATCGGTCTACTTTTGTTTTTCTCACATCCGTGGCTACTTTAGACCGGCTACCACTTTGTTTTTGGAATCCTTCCCTATCTCTGAAGTGCTATCAGACAGCAAGCCTCACAGATAGCAAAGCCCTGGTGCCTAGCTCTCCTGAACTTTGGCTCTTGGCGGCCTCCTGCGTGCACACCAATGCCACCCGGGCATACACACACACCCCTCCAGGATGTGTGCTAATACACGCTGAAGACTAGGTTGCGGTCATACGCACATAACTACATGTGCAAATACGCCCTCATGTGATCATACGCACACAAGTACCTGCGCAAATACGCGTTCAAGTCTAGTTAGCAGACATACGTGCTCAAATCTAGACTGTGGCCTTATGCGCTCAGGTCCCTTTGCATGCAACAATCACGCAAGAATGCTTTCACACACCTATGCAGATGGGAAAAGAACTTTTGCCGTAGCCTACTACATGGCTAAGCAAAGCCTGCCTGCACCTTCAGTGTGTTTAGGCCTGGATCTCTTCAACATCCAGCACTGAAAATTATTGAAGGCCTGAAGAGCTTCTCAACAGCTCAGGCCTCTTGATGGGCTGAGAAGCCATGGAGAATAGGACACAGCCAGCATTCCCTGCTGCTTGTTCCACTTAACAAGTTTTGTGCACAAACAAATTAAAACCGGCAGAAGACCTTTACCATAACCAGAGACTCCTTGGTGGAAGTTCCTCTCTGCTCCTCTGCAGGACAGGGAACTACCGGCGATAGTTGAGGAGGGGATTCCCCTGCCTCTCCTGCCGACACTGCTAGGGAATCTAAAATGGCCGCCATTTTTGCGCTGACAGGGAAAGCCTCAGCGCTAGACACCATCACCCACAAGGCTCGTTCTACTGGTGCAGCCATGCTCAACGCAGACCCCCAAACACCAGGCTGCTTTCTTCCACATGCACATGCTGTTCCTCCCCTACCAGTGACTTCACCAGCATCTCAACAGCAAGCAAGAGAACAGTCCTTCAGCGCCACAAAGCCAACACCCGGTCTCCTATGCAGGCAGAGAAGCTGCTGAAAAAAACCATCACAGAGCTCCCTGAGCTGCTAAGGTAGCTCCCCCGCCCCCGGAACCCTGCTGCTGCACAGATTCCTCTAACTAGTTCCTTGTTCTTGGTTTTTTTTTTTACTCTGAGAACAAAAAAAGATATATAGAAACCAATATTTTCATTTGGTGCGGAGGTTCCAGTTCCAGAGCGCAGGCCACATGGCAGATCAGAAAAGAGCCAGACCATCGGTTATATCTATCTCCTTTTGCCAAACTTTAGTGGTGCAGCCCAGGACAAACTGTATAAAAGGGATACCTCCCTGCTTCACTGGGTTTGCAGTGCAGAACTGCCAGCAGATTCCAAGCTGTCTCATGAGAGGTGAGGGATGAGGGATCTGGACGACCAGATGTCCACCCCACAGCCTCCGGACCCAGCAATCAGAAGGATCACCAACCCCCTGGTCATCTGTCTCAAACCAGGGGGGGGGGGGAACCAGGACCTCACAACCCCCTGGGAGGATCCAGAAATTCTGTCTTTTAATCCTTTTTTTTTCTCTCTCCAAACTGCAAGTTTTTAACCATCTACCATCTGCTGGAAACAGAGAAATACTGAGGGACTGCAGGTGGCACACTGGGTTATGTAAAGTGTCAGAGAACTTTTTCTGTCTCCATCTGCTGGCAGGAAGGCAAAACCCAGGAGTCTGGACTGATCTGAGTACATACAGGGAAATATATTTCAACCTTGCTCTGCAGAACCATCTGCAGTTCTAATACAGAAACCCACATTTACAAATGCTGTTAAATACATCTTAGTCATGCACTGCAGCACCCTTTATTGTGTATGCTACATTCCCTATTTTACTCTGTGTGGATATTTACAGGACCATTAAGCAACACTTACCTTCAGCTGATTCAGCTTCAGCAGGTCACTATCTAGGACTGCAGAGGTTCCAATGGCACTCAGTAATCGCCGTTGTTCCGACCGTCTCTCCGATAACACACGGTTGGTGCCCTGCAGAGTGGGAGAAAATAGTGTGCGTTATTTTGATTTCTTTTCCATTAACTGAAAATACCAATCTAGACCAAAGGGTATGCAGTACCTCTCTCATGAAAGACTCCTTTTCAAAAAGTAAAATGTTTGTTTCCTCTGGGCCCAAACTCTTCTTAGTTCAAGTACTTTCAAAACTAAGAAAGCTAAGCTGCTTACCTAAATAAGTGGATTTTTGTTTTTTTAGAAAGCAGTTCACCAATTTTTATTATTTCTATATACCGACATTCGATCTGAGATATCACATCGGTTTACATTCAGGTACTGTAGGTATTTCTCTATCCCCAGAAGGCTTACAATCTAAGTTTTATACCTGAGGCAATGGAGGGTAAAGTGACTTGCCCAAGGTCACAAGGAGCGAGAGCGGGACTTGAACCCTGGTCTAACCGCTAGGCTATTCCTCCTCCCTTTTATACAATTTTATATCAATTATACAAGTGGGTGGCCCCAAATGGAAGGATATTTCCATAATGAGAAATTACTACTTACCTGATAATTTCCTTTACTTTAGTATAGTCAGATGAATCCAGAACTAATGGGGTTATGCATCGCTACCAGCAGATGAAGACAGAGCAAAGCTGACAACACAGTATATAGACTCCTGCAGTGACATCAGCTTGCCAGTATTCTCTTCAAAAGCCAACTGTCGACAGACTAGCAAAAACTTGATCAATAACAGATAATCATTTCAGTACTCAGCCAACAGGAAACACTAAGCTCAGACAAAGAATATATCAATCCTAGTCTAGGGACTGGACTAAAACCAGTAACCCCGGAACACGTAGCCACGCAGAACAACCATAGAACAATTATTCGGCAGTGAAGGGCGGAAAGATGGATTCATCTGATTATCCTAAAGAACAGGAAATTTTCGGGTAAGTTGTAATTTATCTTTTCTTAGCATCTAGTCAGATGAATCCAGAACCAGTGCAATGTATCCAAGCTACTCCCGAATAGGGTGGGAGGCTGCCAGCGGTCTAGTCAAAACCTCATGTGCAAAGACTGTGTCCTCCTGGGCCTGCAGATCTAGACGATAATACCTGGAAAAGATGTGCAAAGAGGACCAAGTCGCAGCTCGGCAAATGTAGACAGGAGACAATCTAACTTCCGCTCATGACACTGCCTGAGCCTTAGTGGAATGAGCTCTAACTTGACTAGGCAACAGCTGTTCAGCATCCACGTATGCGGCCGACCACCTCCTTAATTCAGCGAGCTATTGTAGCCCGTGAAGCTGGCTCGCCCTGTTTACTACCTACGTGGAGGACAAACAGGCTACCCGTCTTCCAGAAAGATTTAGATACCTCACGATATGTCTTTTGACATCCAAGGGTCGCAATATTGCTTACCTTGTAATAGGTGTTATCCCAGGACAGCAGGATGTAGTCCTCACATATGGGTGACATCACTGACGGAGCCCTATCCTGGAAAACTTTCTGTCAAAGCTTCTAGAAACTTTTGACTGGCATCCTGAGCCTACTGAGCATGCCCAGCATGCCATGATCCCTCGAGCCACAGGGGTCTCCCTTCAGTCTCGTTTGTAGCAATGAGCGCTAGCCAAAAATAAAATAATAAAACGTATCAGACCCAACTCCGCGGGGTGGCGGGTGGGTTTCTTGAGGACCACATCCTGCTGTCCTGGGATAACACCTATTACAAGGTAAGCAATTTTGCTTTATCCCAGGACAAGTAGGATGCTAGTCCTCACATATGAATGATTAGCAAGCTACAGGCATAACAACTGGTCTACTGTTGGGAAAAATGAGGCAGCCTGAAATCACGAAAGGTTGGATGTGGAAGGAGTTGGATCGTGCTGGAAACAAGTTCTTTAAGACAGATTTTCCATAGGTTGAATCTTGTCGTCCTTCCTTGTCGAGACAGTAGTGAGCCGCAAAGGTGTGAAGAGAACTCCATGTTGCGGCTTTAAATATGTCAACTATTGGCACTGAACGAGAGTGCACTACTGAGGTTGACATTGCTCTTACGGAGTGAGCCTTTACTCGCCCATGGAGAGGAAGGCCTGCTTTTTCATAACAAAATTGTATACAATCTGCAAGCCAATTAGATAGTGTTTGCTTGCCCACTGCTTTTCCAGGTTTGTTTTGATCAAAAGAAACAAAGAGCTGGGTGGATTTCCTATGGGCTGTAGTGCGATCTAAGAGTACGCAAGCGCACGCTTATAGTCCAAGGTGTGTAAAGCCCTCTCTCCCCTTGGTGAGAATGCGGTTTTGGGAACAAAGTAGGCAAAATGATGGATTGATTCAAGTGGAATTCCGTAACTACCTTGGGGAGAAATTTTGGGTGTGTACGGAGTACCACTCGGTCATGTAGGAACTTGGTGTAGGGTGACTATGTGACAAGTGCTTGTAACTCTCTAACCCTTCTAGCAGATGTGATGGCTATTAAGAAGATAGTCTTCCAAGTGAGAAATTTAACATCACAGGAATCCTTAGGTTCAAAAGGAGAACGCATGAGGCTTGTTAAGACTACATTAAGGTCCCATTCTGTGACCGGTGGTCGGTGTGGAGGTTTAAGTTGAATTAAACCTCTCATAAACCTACTAACGAGGGGTTGCACTGATATTGGTGCATCTCAGATGGTATTGTGATAAGCTGAGATTGCACTTAAATGTACTCTTACAGATGAGGTCTGGAGACCAGAGTCTGAGAGATGCCATAGATAGTCTAATAAAGATGATGTTGTGCAGGAAAAGGGGTCGACACTGTTTTGTGTGCACCACGTGGTAAACCTTTTCCATTTAGCACGATAGTTTTTGTGTGGATGGTTTACGTAAAGCTACAAGCACTTGAGAGTCATTTAGTTGAAAGATTGAGAGGTTGTAGAATCAAGCTTTCAACATCCATGCTGTGAGGGATAGGGATTGAAAGTTGGGATGACGCAACCTGCCCTGATCCTGAGTTATGAGAGTGGGTGCTGTGCCCAGGCGAACTGGGTCTCTGATCAAGAGGTCGAGGAGTATTGGAAACCATGCTTGTCGAGGCCAATATGGAGCTATGAGTATCATGGACCCTTTGTCCTGATGTAGCTTCACTAGAGTTTTGGTTATTAGCGGTATCGGAGGATACGCGTATAGAAGACCTGAGTTCAGTGGCGAGCAAAGGCATCCCTGGGTAAGCAGTTTCTCTGCTTGTACAGGGAGCAAAAATTGTCTACTTTGTAATTCAGTTGTGATGCAAAGAGGTCTACTGTTGGTTGACCCCAACGCTGAAAGATCTTGGTCGCCACTTATGGATCCAGAGACCACTCGTGAGGTTGGAATTGACGACTGAGGCGATCCGCCACTACATTGTGAATGCCTGCCAGATAAGTGGCCCGGAGAAACATTGAGTGTGTTAGGGCCCAGTCCCAAATCTGTGCTGCTTCTTGACAAAGGAGATACTAGCCTGTACCTCCCTGTTTATGTACCACATGGCTACTGTGTTGTCTGTTTGTATCAGAACAGTCTTGTGGGAAAGCCAGTCCTTGAACACATGCAGCGCATAACATATAGCTGGAAGCTCTAGGAAATGTATCTGAAATGAAGCTTCGAGTTTTGTCCAAGTACCTTGAGTCTGCAGATGACCAATGTGTGCTCCCCACCCGAAGGTGGATGTATCTGTAGTTAATGTCGCTTGCGTAACCGGTTGTTGGAAAGGTAGGTCTGTAAGCAAGTTGTCCATGTTTGTCCACCATAAGAGCGAGGACAGTAGTTGCTGAGTTACTTGAACTGGATAAGACAGTGGTTGAATGGCTTTTTTCCATTGGTTTCTGAGTGTCCATTGAGTAACTCTCATGGCTAATCTGGCCATAGGAGTGACGTGAACTGTGGAGGCCATGTGACCCAAAAGAGTGAGAACATTGATGAGCTGTTATTTGTGTCCATGTGCACAGAGAGCCTGCTAACAAGGCGAGTGTCTGTGCACGGTCTTTTGGAAGGAAAGCTTTTGCCGTTATAGCTCCGATGAATTGTAACAGATGAGATGGTATGAAGTGGGATTTCTGATAGTTGATGAGTAATCCCAACGAATGGAGTAGAGTTATTGTGAGTTTGAGAGAGTTGAGAGCTCCTTGGTCTTGTTTGGCTTCTGATGAGCCAATCGTCCCGGTAAGGAAACATGTGCACGCCCTCCTGCAAGTGGGCAGCTGCCACTGCCAGGCACTTTGTGAACACTTGAGGTGCTGAGGCTACACCGAATGGTAGCACCTTGTATTGGAAATGTTGACTTCCTACTAGGAATCGCAGATACTTGGAATGAGGAGGGAATATTGGAATGTGAGCGTAAGCGTCCTGAAGATCCAGAGAACAGAGCCAATCTCCTTTTTGAAGTAGAGGTAGCATGGTGCCCAATGACACCATCCTGAATTTTTCATTTTTCAAGTATTTGTTGAGTTTCCGGAGGTCCAATATGGGACGTAGGCCTTCTGTTTTCTTTGGAATGAGGAAATAACGGGAGTAGAATCCTCTGCTCTGCTGAGGCCGGGGAACTGGTTCCATGGCCCTGGCTCTCAGAAGGGTGGATAATTCTTTTTGTAAGAGTGTGGATTGATTGTTTACTTTCCAAGACAAGGTGGGTGGAGTATCGTTTGGTACAGTGAGAAAGTCCAGGTGGTACCCTTGAGATGTTATCGAGAGTACCCATTGGTCTGTGGTGATGTGCGACCAATTGTGTTGGAAGAAAGTGATCCGACCTCCTACTGGTAAAATTTGGGGTCGGATTGGCAGGTAGACTTCTGTTCTCCGGTGAGATTTCAAAATCCCGAAGTCGGGCCTGTCTGCGGAGGGGGTTGAGCTTTAGGTGCTCTTGGTTGTCGGGCCTGCTGTCTTTGTGCTGGCCTAGATGACCTTCCATGGGCAGGAGGTGGATAGTACCGCCGTGGCCTATAATATGGCTGCTTTGAATCCTTCCTTGGGAGTCTTCGTGAAGATGTTTGAGGAGCAGAGGAGAGCTGTCGCAAGGTTTCCGAATATTCCTTCAGCTGGGAAACTGCCTCTTTTACTTTATCTCCAAAGAGATTGTCCCCTGCATAAGGGAGATCAGCAAGTTTCTCCTGCACTTCTGGTCTCAGGTCGGAGGCCTTGAGCCAGGCCCAACTGTGGGCACTTATGCCAGTGGCCGACATTCTAGATGACGTCTCGAAGCTATCGAAAGCTGCACGAACTTCGTGTTTCCCAGCCTCCAGGCCCTTATGGATGATATTACTGAAGGAATCTTGGAATTGCTGGGGAAGAGATTCTGAGAGTTCCTGAATTTGTTTCCACAAATTACACTGATACTGCGTCATATATAGTTGGTAGGATGCAATTCTGGAAACTAACATGGACCCCTGAAACATTTTCCTGCCTATAGTGTCCAAAAACCTATTGCTTTTTCCAGGAGGATTGGATGAATGAGGCTTTATTCTTTTTGACTTCTTTTGAGCTGACTCAACTACTACCGATTGATGGGGTAGTTGAGTTTTTTGGACGCCTGGGATATGTTGGACTAGATACGTAGCATCAGTTCTTTTATTCACCGGTGGTATGGTGCAGGGATGCTCCCATGGCTTGTGTTGTAAGTCAACTAGGACTTCGTGAAGTCCTGGAATCGCCAGGACTTCTTTAGGTGGGTCCACGAATTGTAATACCTCCAGAGTTTTTTGTCTACTATCCTCCTCAGATTCCAGCTGGAAAGGGATGGTGTCAGCCATATCCTTGATGAAATTTGAGAAAGAAAGGTCCTCTGGAGGGGATTTCCTTCTTTCCTCTGGAGGAGAAGGTTCTGAGAGGACTTCTTCTAGGAAGAGTCAGTATTTGGATCGCTAATGGCAGTGGCTATTCTCTAAGTGAACTTAATAGCAGGTAATGGACTTCTCCTCCAAGAACTTATCCAATCCTTTTTTAAACACAGCTATACTAACTGCACTAACCACATCCTCTGGCAACAAATTCCAGAGTTTAATTGTGCGTTGAGTAAAAAAGAACTTTCTCCGATTAGTTTTAAATGTGCCCCATGCTAACTTCATGGAGTGCCCCCTAGTCATTCTACTATCCGAAAGAGTAAATAACTGATTCACATCTACCCGTTCTAGACCTCTCATGATTTTAAACACCTCTATCATATCCCCCCTCAGTCGTCTCTTCTCCAAGCTGAAAAGTCCTAACCTCTTTAGTCTTTCCTCATAGGGGAGTTGTTCCATTCCCCTTATCATTTTGGTAGCCCTTCTCTGTACCTTCTCCATCGCAATTATATCTTTTTTGAGATGCGGCGACCAGAATTGTACACAGTATTCAAGGTGCGGTCTCACCATGGAGTGATACAGAGGCATTATGACATTTTCCGTTTTATTCACCATTCCCTTTCTAATAATTAGGTTATTTCCTCTTTCGTATAATAGAAGGACTAGGGGGCACGCCATGAAGTTAGCATGTGGCACATTTAAAATTAATCGGAGAAAGTTCTTTTTCATTCAGCGCACAATTTAATGCTGGAATTTGTTGCCAGGGATTGCGGTTAGTGTAGCTGGGTTTAAAAAAAAGGAGTGGATAAGTTCTTGGAGGAGAAGTCCATTACCTGCTATTAAGTTGACTTAGAAAATAGCCACTGCTATTACTAGCAACAGTAGCATGGCATAGACTTAGTTTTGGGGTATTTTCCAGGTTCATATAACCTGGATTGGCCACTGTTGGAAACAGGATTCTGGGCTTGATGGACCCTTGGTCTGACTCAGTATGGCATGTTTTTATGTGCATTCACAGACTTATACAATAACTTGTGCACTGAATTTCAATTTTTTTTTTTTAATTTCTGCTGCGGTAAGATAATGCTATGCTAATGCACTGGGAGTTAAAATATGGGTATACCGAGTCAATATGTGTAGTCATCACAGGCTGAATGCACATTTCAACTGAGGAGTGGCTGAATGGGAGAGTGCATATAGGAGCATATATTTTCTTATGTTCCCAATTTGGGAGCGCATCTTTTGCCGGGCACCCAATTTGGGAGCCCATCTTTTGCCGGGCGCCCAATTTGGGAGCGCATCTTTTGCCGGGCGCCCAATTTGGGAGCGCATCTTTTGCCGGGCGCCCAATTTGGGAGCGCATCTTTTGCCGGGCGCCCAATTTGGGAGCCCATCTTTTGCCGGGCGCCCAATTTGGGAGCCCATCTTTTGCCGGGCGCCCAATTTGGGAGCCCATCTTTTGCCGGGCGCCCAATTTGGGAGCCCATCTTTTGCCGGGCGCCCAATTTGGGAGCCCATCTTTTGCCGGGCGCCCAATTTGGGAGCCCATCTTTTGCCGGGCGCCCAATTTGGGAGCCCATCTTTTGCCGGGCGCCCAATTTAGGAGCCCATCTTTTCTTGTGCTCCTAGTCGGCTATCTGGCCGCAGTTAGGCTTAAAAACAAATACACTATCGAGCTGCTGCTGCTTGTTCTCTCAGGAAGTGGGGGAGCCCTGGTGCAGATCCAGCGTTAAAAATTTTATTCCACCTCTGACCAGGAGCAAAGTTTCTATCCCTAAGAAACTGTGCACTCAGCCAGCATACCCCTTTGCATTGGGAGGAAATGCATGGAATTTCCATGTATTTATTTTATTTTTATATTCTTTTTGGCACTTCAAAGTGTATTTCTCTGTCCCCACAGGGCTTACATTCTAATTTTGTACCTGAGGCAACGGAGGGTAAAGTGACTTGCCCAAGATCACAAGAAGCAACAGTGGGATTTGAACCCTGGTTTCCTTGGGTCGTAGCCCGCTGCTCTATCTACCAGGCTACTCCTCCACTCTTGAGGGTATTGATATGAATGCACGTTTTTAAACACATTTTGTGCAAATAAAACTCTTTTCTGCATTGGGAATATTTGCCTGCCCAAAATATGCACCAAGTATGGGTAAAACCATGCGTTCAGCTGAACGCACTTTATGCATTAGCCTCTAAGTAAAAATATTTTTTTTATGGTTTTAATATGCTACTTTCTAACGTCATGGGCTGTCCCCAAGTCATTGTATTTTTTGAAAGAGTAAACAATCGATTTGCATTTACCCTTTCTACTCCACTTCTGATTATATAGACAATCAACTTCCCTTAGCCTTTTGTCCTCCAAGCTGAACAACCCTAACCCTTTACCTTTTCCTCATAGGGGAGCTGTTCCATCCCCTTTATCATTTTGGATAACCTCTCTGTACCTTTTCCAGTTCATCTATATCTTTTTTGAGAAACACCACTACAATATTCCAGTCGCGGTCTCGCTATGGAGCAATATAGAGGCATTATGACATTCATTTTATTCCTATTCCATTCATAATAATTCCTAAAATTTTGTTTGCTTTGACTGCTACTGCATACTGAGTCAATGATTTTAAAGTATTGGCCACAATGATATCTAGATCCTTTTCTTGGATGGTAACTCCCAATATGGAACCCAATATCTAACTACAGTTTGGATTACTTTTCCCTTTGTGCGTCATTTTGCACTTGTCCACATTAAATTTGGATACTCAGTGTCCCAATCTTCCAAGGTCTTCCAGCAATTTCTCACAATCTGCTTGTGACAACTTGGAAACATTTTGTGTCTGCAAGTCTGATCACCTCACTCATCATTCCCTTTTGCAGATCATTTATAAATATATATGATCTGGAAAAGGGAATGAGTGAGGTGAGAACCACACGTGCAGGCCACCATCTAAGCAGATGATCCCCTAATGTAGGTTGTCTGGAGATATGTGTTTTGATGACCGACCCATGACTAGACTCGTAGGGCACCACTGCAATGGACATACGAGTCTGTGCACACTTGCGTGTTTGCACAGAATATGGCCATCTGGATCAAGGTTCATTTGCTCGAGAGCAGATGAAAGAAAGCCCTTAGTACATAAGAGAGTGCTTGCAACTTCTGAATGCTGATTTTCTGGTGACTCTCCACTAGAATCCACATCCCCTGGGTCCAAGTGCCACCGATATACACTCCCCAACCTCTGGTAGAGGCATTGGTGGACAGTCATTTGATGCGCTAGAAAGCATAGTGAGATCCACTGTCAGAACTTCTGAGTTCATCCACCACTGGAGGGACATTATTTGCATCTCGGGAGTTGAGAGAGAGATCTGATGAGATTATGGTTGGAACAACTGAACCTGCTGGCCTTGGAGCACTCACTAAAGACTTTGCACATGCAGACAAGTCAGAAGAACCAAAAGATTATTAATATCCAGCTAGAATTTTGCCTATTCATTTTCCATTAAAATTAATTTTGATAATTTAGAATGCCAGAACTTCCCACTGAGGCTGATTGGTAGTAAATTCTCAGTTTTCTATGTAATTACTGAGGTAACTATTAAAAAAAACAAAACAAAACCCAACCCCAAGGAAATTAGATCATCATATTCTTTAGATTCTATTCCATCAAAATGTGTGAAAAACTTGGAAGTGGGATTTACTCCTTATTGCGAGAAAGTCTGAAGTTAGGATCTTTTCCTGCTTTAAAGAAACATCAGTGAAGCCTTTGTTAAAAAAAAAAAAAAATTCTGAAAAGCAGGAAACTACAGGCCAGTTTCTAATTTGCTTTTCTTTACAAAATGGTAGAAAAAGTGATGTCTTTACAGCTAGTTTCTTAGACAAAAGTAACTCTCTCTACTCTGAACAAACTGAATTTAGACAAGCACATAGCATGGAAATGCTACTCTTTTCTACCTTAAATGAGATTAGAATTTATGCAGAGGAAAAGATGCTCTTATTTTTATTGGATATGAGAGTGGCCTTTGACACTGTGAACCACAATCTTCTAATTCAATATTTAACGTAATTAGATGTTAGTGAAATTGCACTAAAACGGTTCAGTGCCTTTTTATTAGACCATGTATATAGGGTTGCTTAGGGACAAATCCTTCTACATCTAGGCCCCTATTTTGTAGTATCCCTCAGGGCTTGGTGTTAATTTCCAATTTTTTAAAATCTTTGTCTTGCTCTATTTGCTACTAACATCCAAATTTTGGGATTTAGTTATATTTTGCTGATAATATCGAGATGGTAGCTTATTTACACTCAGAGCAATCAGGATTATCTAGGCTGAAAAAATGCTTAGAGGCTATTCATATATGGTTGCAGAACATATGTTCTTATGAGTGATCCACCACCTATGCCTACTATTGCATTTGGTGTTAATGCGCCGATGGCTAGAGTTGAGCATCGATTTCAGATGCTAGCATGCAGTATGCTGAGTCATGACAAGCCCGGCTTGTAGACAGGAGGCTCAGGGTCGTCGCCTTACACATCAGAATAGTTTGGCTATGAAGAGGATTACTTTCTTGACTTCCTGCATAACCTTCGCTCCTTCACAGGCTATGAGCAATTCCCCACCAGAGGATATCTCCTTTATCACTTTTGTTCGGGTAATGGCTAAGGCCACTACCACTGAACCGTAGATTAAGGGTGAGCTCATGGTCCCTTCTTTTTGGCCTCAAATGAAATTGTGGCAATACCCATCCATTCCATCTTCCAGGATGTACATAAGAGAATATGAGAAACCAAGCACTCTGCTTTTCATTAGTAAGAAGTCAGATGAAAAATATTGTGTTCAAGCAGCTGAGGGATTCTACAGGTCCAATCTGTGGTGGTTGAATCTGCCCTAAAAAGAGCAAATAAATCTTCCACTCCCAATGCAGTGAATCCTGGGGGGTGCATGCAAGACTCTGTTTGGGAGAAGGCACGATTTGGGAGTAGGTCAAGACAGCCTAAAAAATGAGTGGCAGCTCTCAAAAGCTCATCTGGTTTTGGTAACAAAGGAGAAATTACTACGTACCTGTTAATTTCCTTTCATTTAATGAAGGATAGGTCAAATTCCAACAAGTGGGTTATGCATCTCAGCCAGCAGATGGAGTCTGAACAAAAGCGGACGTCACGGCTATATAATCCCGCTAAAACATCAGCCCACCAGTATTCTCCAGAAAAGCCAAACTGTGGACAAACTTGATTAAACTTGATTATTAGCAACAGGCAACTATTCATATTTCTCAACCAACAGGAACACTGAGCTCAGTCAAAAGAAGAAACATATCTAGCAAACTAAGGGCTGGAGAAGCCACTTACCATTTATCAATGAAGAGCAAGAATCATACTCTGCATAGCTTGCCCTAAGAAGGCTAAACACAAAATCCAAATCCAGCAGCCGAGGGTGATTCTGAGACTGAACTACCCTTCAGAAAGGAAAGGAAATTATCAGGTAAGAAGTAATTTCTCCTTCCTTAGCGTTTGGGTAGGTCAATCCCAATGAGTGGGAAGTGCAAAAAGTAATCCCAAAAAGGGCTGGAGGTTGCCAGTGGTGCAGTCAAAACTGCCCTTGCAAAAGCGGTCCTTTCTAGCCCTAACATCCAAGTGGCAATGCTTGGAGAAGGTTGCAAAGATGTCATCAATGCTCAGCAAATTTCAGCAGGAAACAAACGAAGCTCAGCCCAGGATACTGCCTGAGCCCGCGTGGAATGGAGTCTAATCTGCTTTGTTAAGGCAACCTCAGCAGCCACACAGGCTGCCATAATGACCTCCTTAACCCAGCAGGCAATTATTGCCTGCGTCACTGGTTCTCCCCCTGCTTACCTCCACCATGGAGCACAAACAGGCGATCAGACTTCCGAACAGTCTTAGTCATCTCCAAGTACCGCAGTAAATGACACTTAACGTCCATGGAACGCAAAAGATGGTACCTCTGCTTCATGCGTCCCTATCTTAGGCAAGCAGAGAAATGAACTGATTCAAATGTGAAGTCCGAAACCACTTTGGGCAAAAAAGGCTGCACAGTCTGAAGCTGAGCCACACCTGGAGTCATACGGAGGAAAGGCTCATGGTAGGAAAGAGCCTGCAGCTCAGAGACATGTCAAACAGCATGTTACCAGAAAAACTGTCTTCAAGTTAAGCAGCCGTAAGGAAAGAGTACGCAGCAGTCGGAAAGTCAGACCTGCCAAGAACTCGAGGACCAAATTAAAATCCCACAAAGGCACCAGAAGTTGCAACAGGGGTTGAAGATGTTTAACTCCCGCAAGAAACAGGATCCGTCAAGATGGGAAGACAAAGGCCTTCCATTGACTCTTCCCCTGTATCAAACCACTGCTGCAACTTGAACTTCAAGATGTTAAGGGCCAAACCCTTAAGCAACCTGTCCTGTAAAAATTCCAATATGAAAGGAATATCCACTTTAAGCAGTTGAGTAACTCGCTCAGAACACTAGGCCTTAAAGACCCTCCAAACTCTAACTTAAGCTAGAGAAGTAGAAAATTTCTGGGCCCGAAGAGTGGAAATTACAGAAGGTGAATAACCGCACTTCAACAACCAAGCCCTTTCAATGGTCAAACCACAAGATGGAATCTACCCTGATCCTTGTGCAGAATGGATCCCTGGCATAACAGATCCACACAAGACATTAGCTGGAGGGGACTGCCCACCAGAAGTCTCTGGAAATCCGCGTACCATGGCCTTCGAGCCCAATCCGGAACTACTAAGAGGACGGTGTTGGTTTGATTTGCAATCTTCTGTACCAGCCTGCCTATCAAAGGCCAAGGTGGGAACGCATATAGCAGGATTCCAAGTGGCCACTCCTGAACAACAGCATCTATGCAAATCACTTTTGGGTCCCGACAGCGAATGAAGCAGCATGGAACATTTGCATTGTTGAAGTTCACCAACAAGTCTAGATCCGGTAGGTACCATTCTCCTGGGTCCAAGCTGCTCCTGCTGAGGAAATCGGCTCTGATATTATCCTTTCCGGCAATGTGAGAGGCAGATATGCTTAGGAGATGCTCCTCTACCCATACCAAGAATGCATTTATCTCCTCTGACACCTGTGAACTCTTAGTTCCACTCATGATCAATGTAAGCAACTGCTGTCGCATTATTGGACATTATCTGGACTGCCTGAGCCTCTAGCCACTCTGTGAACTGCAGGCACGTCAACTGAACAGCTCGTGCCTCCAGTCTGTTGGTGTTTCACTGCCACTCCCACTGCGTTCCAGCGCCCCTGCACCACCAACTCCTGACAGTGAGACCATCCAGCCACGAAGGCTAGCATCCATTGTAAGTACCATCCAATCCGATGTCATCAGGGATATTCCCTTCCTGAGATGGTCCGCATGTATCCATCGATTCAACTGGGATTTCACCTCTAAGGGAAGGAGCAGCCTCACCGCATAGTTCTGCGACTGCAGATGCCATCGGGAGAGCAAGGTGCGCTGAAGGGGTTGCATATGTGCCCTTGCCCAGGGAACAACTTCTAATGTGGCAGCCAACCACCACAGGACCTGTAGATAAGATCACATGGTCAGATGAACAGAGTTCCGCAGGGATTAGACTCGCAGCAGACACGAGAGGATAAGATACTCCAGCAGAAACACAATGTCCTGCCTTATATCAAATCGAACCCTGAGATACCCAAGGGTCCACGACTGCTGCAAAATTGCTCTTGGCCAGAATCACCACCCAGCCTAGTTCATGTAGCAAAGAAACCACCCTGCAGGAAACATGAAGAATCTCTTCCAATATTTTGGCTCGAATCGACCAGTCATCCAGATAAGGATGAACTAGAATGTGAAGGGCCGTCGTAACAAAGACCATGACCTTGGAAAATGTCCTGGGTGCTGTGGCTAGTCCGAAAGGCAAGGCCTGAAACTGGTAATGATGATCCAGGATGGCAAATTAGAGGAACCGCCAATGTTTCTGCCAGATGGGAAAATGCAGATCACCTCAGTCGACAGTTCCATCCTCACAAATGGTCTCTGGATCCTGTGGTAACGAACAGAATCTTCCAACACTGGGGTCAACCAATAGACCTCTCTGCACCTGAACTGAATCACAATGTGGACAGATTCTGCTCCCTGCACAGGCAAAACGAGTTACCCATGGATGCCTTCTCTCGCCCCGGAACATAGGCCTCCTATACGCGTATCCCGTGATACCGCTGATAGCCAAACTCTCGTGAAGCTACAAGAGGACAAAGGGTCAATGATATTCATACCCCAGTACTGGCCTTGACAAGTGTGGTTTCCCATGCTTCTCGACCTCTCGATCAGAGAACCCATTCGCCTGGGCACAGCGTGCCCACTTTCAGAACCAAGGCATGTTACGCCGTCCGAACCTTCAGACCCTATCTCCCACAGCCTGGATATTGAAAGCTTGATCCTGCAACCGCTCAACCTTTCAACTGATGTCTCTCAAATGCTTGTAGCCTCACGAAAGCCTTCCACACGAAAATCCCATCGTTCTAAGTGGAATAGATTCACCATATGGTGCATGCAAAAAGGTATCGACCCTTTTTCCTGCCCCACTCCATCTCTATTAGACAATCTCTGGCACCTTTCAGACTCTGGTCTCCAGACATCTTCGGTGAGGGTAAACCTGAGTGCCATCTCAGCGTATCACAAGGGAGTTGGGGATGCCCCGGTAACAGTGCAACCCCTTGTGAGTAGGTTTATGAGGGGCCTACTACAACTCACGGCCACCAGTCACTGAATGGGACCTAAATGTAGTACTTACAAGGCTCATGCGCTCCCTGTTTGAGTCTTTGCACCCTTGCGATGTTAAATTTCTTACTTGCAAAGTTCTCTTCCTAGTAGCCATTACATCTTCTCGAAGGGTTAATGAGTTACAAGCACTTGTCACATACTCACCCCTATACCAGGTTCCTACATGACCCGTACTCACCCTAAATGCCTTTCCAAGGTGGATACTGATTTCCACTTGAATCAGTCCATAGTCTTGCCCACCTTTTTCCCAAGGCCTCACTCTCAACAAGGCGAGAAGGTTTTACACACCTTGGACTGTAAATGTGCACTTGCATTTTACCTAGACCGCACTGCAGTCCATAGGAAATCCTCTCAACTCTTGTTTCTTTCGATAAAAAACAAACCAGGAGTTGCAGTGGGCAAACAAACTCTCTCCAATTGGCTAGCACACTGTATTGAATTCTGCTATGACAAAGCAGGCCTTCCTCTCCAGGGACGTGTGAAGGCACACTAAGAGCCATGGCAACATCAGTAGCACACTATCGTTCAGTACCAATTGCTGACATTTATAAAGCTGCAACATGGAGCTCTCTCCACACATTTGCAGCACATTACTGCCTGGACAAGGAAGGACGTCACGACTCTGCCTTTGGCCAATCCATCTTGAACTTATTTCCAGTATAATCCCAACTCCTTCCACATCCATCTGCTGTGATTTTCAGGCTGCCTCATTTTTTCCAACAGTACACCAGTTGTTGTGCTTGTTGCACAAGTTGTACGCTGCTGGTCCAAAACAAATATGAGTCAGCCTGTAGCTTGCTAATCACCCACATGTGAGGACTACTATCCTGCTTGTCCTGGGAGAAAGCAGAGTTGCTTACTTGTAACAGGTGTTCTCCCAGAACAGCAGGATGTAGTCATCATGAAACCCACCCTCCACCCCGCGGAGTTGGGTACGAAACGTTTTATTATTTTATTTTTTCACTCGCATCTTTTGCTACAAACAAGACTGAAGGGAGACACACATGCTCTCTTTCACACACTTACACAGATGATCTCAATCAAATGCTCTCACTTACACACAGGCTCTAAATCACAGTTACACATACACACTATCAATCACACATACATTCTCTCACTTACAGACAGGCTGGCTGGCTGTCTCTCTCTCACTTCCTATCCCTCCCCCCCCCGAGCACAAATGGTAGCTACAGCAGCCTCCTCCTCTAGCCCCCGCAGGCCAAGAAAGAAGAATCCCATCGGCCACGGGAGGCTAATTCTGCTGTCTCCTGTGCTGATTTCTGGCTGCTTCTGATTTTGCTCGGGGCCCATGCTACTGCTCGGGGCCGATGCTGCCGCCGATACTTTTTCATGCAGCATGGCTCTTTCTTCTTCCCGCGCACCACACTGCACATCACTTCCTGTTCCGGGCCAGGGAGGCAGGTGCGGGAAGAAGAAAAGGCCCAGCCGCAGTAGCCAGCCTCCACTAACACTGCTGCTGTTCTCATCCAGGTTTGAATGTGCTGATAGCCCGGGCGGCAACGGCAGTAGTTGAAGATTGTCCAGGAAATTGGCTTCTTATTTTCCGACAAACGTAGGACCTGGGTCTCTCCCCATTTACTTGACATTTTTTCCAATTCACTGCCAAACAAAAGCGAGCCTTTGAAAGGAAGCTTTGTCAGACTGGATTCTGAAATAGTATCTGCAGACCAGTTGCACAGTCACAACTGTCAACTGGCAGCAATTTTTGAAGCAGTTCCTCTGGCAGCTGTGTGAACCAAGTCACAGCCCGCATTAGCCAACCAATCACAGACCCCATGCCACCAGTCTCTTGACAAAGCTGCAAGGTGGCCTGAGCTACCAAGGTGCAACAATAAGCAATTTACAAATTCATGTTATTGCCGCAAAAGCTTGCTTCAAGATAGCCTCAATCCTCTTACCCTGAGCATCTTTCAGAGCCACACCTCCCTCTACCAGGATGGTGATAAGTTTCATGACAATACACCAAAGCATCCACCTTAGGGAAACCCAACTGCTCTCTGTCTCTGGCTTGTGGATCCAAGGGGTATAAACCTGATAAGACTTACCCTCCTTTAAAGGAAGCTTCTGGCACATTCCATCCAGATCAATCTACTCCTGGATTGCATCCAAGAGGGGAAAAACAAGAAGCCTTGCACAGGGTGACCAAAATGGGGACACAGAAGAAGGATCCTAAGTACCAGCCACTCCAAAGGTCTGAGATATCAGACCTGGCAACACATCTCTCTGGCTCCAAATCTAGGAGACTATTCCCCTTTCTCACCAGAAAAGCCCCCACTGTCATCATCGGTAGCATCCTGATCCATCTGCATTTGAGCTCTGTCAAACCGCACTGTGCTGTGGCATTTGACCATGGAGACAGGCGGAGGAGCACTTGGAGCATCTGGACCTACCTTAGTAGGAACAGTTGCTTTGGCATTCCAGCCCTGTAGAAATGTCTGCAATCCCTGGAAGAATTCTACTCAGGTAAAGAAGGCCAGGTCCATTCCAAGACTCGACCTGCTGACCAATCAGGGGAGGATACACCCGCCTGCTGTATCTTCCTCGGTTCCACTCCCCTCAGACCGAGGAGATGGACCATCATTGGTAAAGTTGGAAGGTGGCAAATCTTCATAAGAATCCAGGCAGCACTGACACAAGAATCCAGGCAGCACTGACACAAACTCTGGTTGAAAGGTTCCGATGTGGCAGGCAGCACAGATATATACACACTAAAGTTTCTTCGCTGCAGGCGCCATGCTGTAAGCACACAGCCTGATAAAGGCTCGCGTCTAGCTTTCCTGCGCATACAAATGCGCACAATATGGACGCACAATAAATGTGCATCCAAGCACTATTGGACGCCCAAACTGGATGCCCAGAACCAACTCCTAAACTGGGCGCACAGGATGTTTGGTGCTCTCATGGACAACACTACTCATATGTGTGATTACCTGAATTGCCTGTCTTCAGGAAACAGGAAAATTCAGACTTTATACATAGAACATTTTAACTTTTTAATCTTTTATAGTACAAAATCCCCTTTTGCTAGGTCTCTTGGTTTGCCCCCTGGACCTCTACTCTAGTATATATTTTTTTAAATCTCTTTTCTAGTGTAAATTATGAGATAGCAGGAGCGTAGCAAATATGATTTGTCTCACGAGATAAAACACGAACTAGGGCAGGAAAAGGGGTGGGTCTGAAAAGTTTCCCTGTGATAAAGTGTTCACAGACATTTGCTTTTCTGCAGATAATTTTTGCAAGGAAAATAAGTTGTGTAGATTTGAAGTTATAATCTATGTGCATTATTTTCCTTCCCTAAGCTAAAAATGCCCCCAGGAATACCTACTTCTAATGCATCTAAAGTATGCAGGTAATGGAACCCTGCATGTTTTTAGCCAGGTTAAAAGGGTGAGACATTTTCAGACTACCCTTTTATCTAGGTAAATGGCTTTTTAAAATTGTTTTCTCCAAGATATGTTTCATCTCAAAGAACAATCATTTCATCATACAGGAACGCGCAACCCTTCTATAGAGGCCTTGCTGTTTCACAGCAGATGTGCTGCAGAAAAATGGGACTGGCTTCTTACCTGTGTGTCCAAGGCTTCCAATTCTTGCACAGACACAGGGTATGCATTCAGGTATTTGTCTTTGTCCTTCTTGCTGATAGGGTAGTACCCCTCACTACGGGCAGAACCAGTCTGGTGCTCTCGCAAGCCATCCTGGCACTTTTTCTTCTTCTTGGGGTTGAGGATATTGGTGAGTGAAAACAGATTAAGGAAAATAAGATTTTACATACACAAACACACATATATAACTATATATATATATACCTATATTAAAAACAGCACAAGCTGAAGGAGGTTAAAGAGAGGTTAGAATTGGACTGAAAAGTCTCTAAATGCTAATTCCCAGCACTGCTATCAACACTGATTTTTTCAGGGTAACCCACAATCTCCCAAGTGTTTCAACTTTAATCCCTGCATCTGCTTCTGTGACTGAGATGCATCATGTTATCTTCCCTGTGTCTCATTTTTAATCTTGGTTCTAAGAAGTTTGCATAACTATCTCCCTTGAAAGGATATTGGTGTGATGCACCCAGTGTGTATCATTCAGCCAGTCTGTGCTGTGGTCTTCTTGCAGTAGCTTCTCATAGGTATGCTTCAGGTAATACATGTCCTCTAGATCAATGCCACAGTTCCAGATATCATAGAGGATGGTCATCTGCTCGAATTCACTGCGTGCCTCAAAATGCTGTGGCAGTGGAAGTCCTTGCTTAGCCTGTGACCTTAGCAGTCTTGTCGAACCTACCTCCTCTTCCTGATGAAGAACCTCACCTGGCTCTGCAGGGAGAACTACAGCTGCCTCTACTTCCTTTTCCCTGTCCCTATGTTTCTTCTTTTTTGACTTGTCCAACTTAGTCTTTACACTCTTTGAGGACTCAGCAGTAGTATCAGCAGCTGGCAGTAGCAAGCGAAGCTCCCCAACCTCCAAATCTGGTTTCACAGCAGTGACGGTTGAGTCGGAGATACACACCACCTCCTCAGGTGCCTCCCACACCTCTTGAGTTCGGTCAGTGAATAGCTCTACATGGAAGATATCCACAGGTTCCTCCAGTCTGGCTGTCTTCCTCACAGCAGGCATAGGTTTTACTGCCATGGCATAACTGTGTTCCAGAAGGATTAAGTTGCATCGGCGCAAGTTTAGAACCTGCTCCTCAGTCTCATCTGAGGTTTCCATGCTTTCAGAGTCTTCCTCCTTCAGTCGGTCCTTCACCTGGTCCAGTGGCAGTGGACGCGGGGAGAAACTGGAAGTGTTGGCAAGCTCCAGCAGAGAGGAAGCACTCAGCTGTTCTCTCACTCTCAATGGGTCTGGGCTTGGGGGTTCTTCAGGGACCAGGCAGGACTCTGCCATTTCAGAGCTTCGGGAGCGGGAACGTGAACGGCCCCGAGCCCCAGGTATCTCTTCTCCCCAAGCTTTCACCAGGGAGGCATGGTCAATGGGCAGGTTTCGTATAGTCCTCTGGAGCGGCTTTGGACTCTCCTTTTTCTGGGGTGCTGACCTGCCAAGAAGTGGTGAGCTAGGCACCTCAGGGGAGGAGGAAGGAACATTGGGAATGGCATCTACTTCATCTGGAGGTTTTGCGAGAATCCTGGAGCTCTGTATGCTTGGGGGAGATGCAGGCACAGCAATGTTGACAATTTCTGGAGGGAAGGGTGTAGCCAGCACTGAAAGAGGTGGAGACAAAGGTGGCAAGGATGCTTCAGGCTTGTGGGGGGCTTTGGCCAGAGATGGCTCCAGAGCTTCACTATTCATGCTAGGCAGGTCCTCGGGAGGTTTCATGACAAGAGAGAGAGGAGGTGGAGCTGCAGCAGCAGAAGGAAAAAGGGATGGACCATCAGCCAACTTTTCAGCTGTGTCATCTTCAAAGGCTGCCGAGAAGGAAACTGTCTTCCGCCTCTTCTTGGGGGGTGGAAGGAGAGGAATTGAGGGGGAGGACAGGGGCTCATCAAGCTTTAAGATGGGTGGCTCTTCAGGTATAGGCATAGCTGCTTCCACCTTATCCTCCTTTAGAGATGTCTGACACACTGCATTATCTACAAGAGATGGAGAAACAAAGAGGGCTGGAGAGGAAGCCAGAGGTGTAGTTACATTTTCATCATTCACAAGAAACCCTCATTATCAATTGCCAAGATAAAAAGAGCAGAATTGCTTACCTATAACAACTGTCCTCCAAGGATAGAGGACACAGTCTTTACACATGGGTGAAGGCATCAGATGGAGCCCAGGTCAGAGGTTTAACTGAAGCTCAAACATTTTTGAAGGCTCTACTGAGCAAGTGTGACCTTCCCACATCAGTGGAGCATATGAGGCCCCTCTTAGTTCAGTATAAAGCTATAGAACTTCCACCAACTCCTAGAAGAGGAGGGTGGAATTGTGAAGACTATACATATATATATATATATATATCCTGCTGTTCTCTGAGGTAAACAATTCTGCTTTTTCCGAGCAGGATATGATAGAATTCATGTATGGAAATCTCTAATCACAAGCTGACCCAAAATAAAAAGGAACAAACAATGCCAAACGTAAAACAATATTTTGTAATTTCTAATTTGTTTTAAGGCAACCAGGGAATCATAAGAACGGGCACTACAAAGGGATGGAGTTGGATTCTAAACCCAAATAAACCATGCAAGATAGACTGAACAAACAGACAATTCCATCTGGAATCTCTATTCAAAAACAATGAGATGTGAATTTGTGGATCGAACTCCACATCACAACTCTACCAATCTCTTCCATAGAGGTTGATCTCAAGTAGGCTGCTGACACTGCTGTGGTTTTGACATGCCTGTCTAAAGTCAGACCTCTCTAGGCATGACAAAAAAAGATATAGGGTTTGCTAAGCATAAATAGTATTCTCCATAGACAGAAGAATAAATGTAGAGATTACTTACCTGATAATCTCCTTTTCCTTAGTGTATGCAGATGGACTCAAAACAAGTGGGTATAGTGTGCTTGTGCTAGCAGTTGGACACGGATCTGATGTCAGCACGGGTACATATACCCCCACAGGAAGTGCAGCAATTCAGTAATCTTCCTTGCAAAAGCTTTATGGATATATGTGTGACTGACCGATCGATTAAATGAACAGGATTACCCTAACCGATTGATAGTGTTGACAGTGTTCTCAACCGGAAGGCGTCGACACCCAGCAGGGTGGATGCCCTATATAAGAAAAACATGGCTTACCGTGAGTCGGTGAATCCCCATGTATGCCGGCAGCCGGGCGGGATGCTGAGTTCATCTGCATACACTAAGGAAAAGGAGATTATCAGATAAGTAATCTCTACATTTCCTAGCGTGTAGCAGATAGACTCAAAACAAGTGGGATGTACAAAAGCTACTCCCGGACTGGGCGGGAGGCTGCCCGAGGTCCGTTTAGGATTGCCCTCACAAATGCTGTGTCCTCCCTGGCCTGAACGTCCAGACAGTAGAATCTGGAGAAGGTATGGAGGGAGGACCACGTCGCTGCTTTATATATCTCTGCAGGCGACAGCATCCTAGTTTCTGCCCAAGAGGCCGCTTGCGCTCTGGTAGAATGAGCCTTGACCTGTAGAGGCGGTGGCTTTCCTGCCTCTACATAGGCCGCCTTGATAACTTCTTTGATCCAGCGGGCGATGGTTGGCCGAGAGGCCGCTTCCCCTTGTTTCTTCCCGCTGTGTAGGACGAACAGGTGGTCCGTCTTTCGTACTGCTTCTGACATTTCCAGGTATCTGGACAACAGCCTGCCGATGTCGAGATGGCGCAGTATTCGACCTTCTTCAGACTTCTTCAAACCTTCCGTGGTTGGCAAGGATATGGTTTGGTTGAGGTGAAAGTGTGAGACTACTTTGGGTAAGAAGGAAGGAACCGTGCGAAGATGGATAGCCTCTGGAGTGATTCTGAGAAACGGATCACGGCAGGACAGTGCTTGTAGCTCTGAGATGCGGCGTGCTGAACACACAGCCAGCAAGAACACCATCTTCAAGGTTAACAAACGGAGAGACAGGCCTCGAAGGGGTCTGAAGGCGGATCCCGCTAGAAATTCCAACACTAGGTTGAGGTTCCACAGGGGCACCGGCCACTTCAGTGGCGGACGAATGTGTTTGACTCCTTTCAGGAAATGTGAGACGTCTGGGTGTTTGGCAATGGTGTTGCCGTCACTCCTGGGACCGTAACAAGACAGCGCTGCCACCTGAACCTTGATGGAGCTGAGGAACAGACCCTTCTGAAGTCCATCTTGCAGGAAATCCAAAATGATAGGGATTTTAGTGGCGTGTAGATTGGTGCTGTGAGTGTCACACCAGGCTTCAAAAACTCTCCAGACCCTTATATATGTGAGTGATGTCGAGAACTTGCGTGCTCGGAGAAGTGTATCTATTACCGGCTCCGAGTATCCCCTTTTCTTCAGTCTAGCCCTCTCAATGGCCAGACCGCAAGAGAGAATTGAGCTGGATCCTAGTGTAGGATGGGACCTTGCCGCAGCAGGTCCCTGTGTGGAGGCAGGGGTAGAGGATTCCCTGCCAGTAGTCTTCTCATGTCTGCGTACCAGGGTCTTCTTGGCCAATCCGGGGCCACTAGAAGAACTACGCCTCTGTGCCACCGAATCTTGTGTATAATGGCGCCCAGCAGGGGCCATGGAGGAAAGGCATATAGCAGGATCCCCTGAGGCCATGGCTGTACCAGGGCATCGATGCCCTGGGATAGCGGATCCCGCCTGCGGCTGAAATATCTGGGTACTTGAGCGTTGGACCTGTCTGCTAATAGGTCCATGCCCGGCGTCCCCCACTGATCCACAATCATCTGGAAAGCTGTGGGCCACAGCTGCCATTCCCCTGGATTTAGGCTTTCTCTGCTGAGGAAGTCTGCCGTGGTGTTGACCTTCCCGGCGATGTGAACGGCGGAGATGTCCTGGAGATTCGCTTCCGCCCAAGTCATCAGGGGGGCTATTTCTAGGGATACCTGTTGGCTTCTGGTTCCGCCCTGTCGGTTGATGTATGCCACCGTGGTGGCGTTGTCTGACATCACTCTGACCGCTCTGTTGCGAAGTCTGTGGGCAAATCGCAGGCACGCTAGCCTGACTGCCCGTGCCTTTAGTCGGTTGATGTTCCACCTCGACTCTTCTCTGTTCCACCGCCCTTGGGCGGTCAGTTCTTCGCAGTGTGCTCCCCATCCATTCAAGCTGGCATCTGTAGTGAGCAGGGTCCAGGTTGGGGAGGACATTCTTGATCCCCCGGCTCATGTGGCCGGGCTGCAACCACCACCGTATCTGATTCCGCACTCTGGCTGGTAGAGGTAGGTGTGTGGTGTAGTTCTGTGATCGTGGGCTCCACCGAGATAGGAGGGCGCGTTGTAATGGTCTCATATGAGCCCGCGCCCATAGTATCACCTCCAGAGTGGATGCCATAAGGCCGAGGACCTGTAGGTAATCCCAAGCTGTGGGCCGGGTGGCGCTCAGCAGGGCCTGCAGACGATTCCGGAGCTTTGATCTTCTCTTGGAGGTCAGGCTGACCTTGTCTTTCTGGGTGTCGAATTGGACCCCTAGGTATTCCAGCGACTGAGAAGGTAGTAGGGAACTCTTGTTCAAGTTTACTACCCATCCTAGGCTTTCCAGAAGAGCAATAACTCTGTTGGTTGCCTGGTGGCTCTCCTCCAGTGACTTTGCCCTGATCAGCCAATCGTCCAGGTAGGGATGGACAAGGATTCCTTCCTTCCTGAGTGCCGCCGCCACTACTACTATGACCTTGGTAAAGATCCGCGGCGCGGTGGCCAACCCGAAGGGTAAAGCTTGGAACTGGAAGTGCTGATTCAGGACTTTGAAGCGTAAATAGCGCTGGTGATCCCGATGGATTGGGATATGCAAATAGGCTTCCGACAGATCTAGGGAGGTGAGAAACTCCCCTGGCTGTACTGCATTCTTGACAGACCGCAGAGTTTCCATGCGAAAGCTGGGGACCCGTAGGTGTCGGTTGACTGACTTGAGGTCCAGGACGGGCCTGAAAGTGCCCTCCCTTCTTGGGTACTATGAAATAAATGGAATAATGCCCAGAATTTATCTCCCCTGCAGGCACTGGGATTATGGCTTTTAGGGCCACGAGCCTCTGCAAGGTAACATCTAGTGCCGCCCTCTTGAGAGGTGAACAAGGAGATTCCACAAACTTGGCCGGCGGGAGCCGAAGAAAATCCAGGTAATACCCTTCTCGGATGATGGCGAGGACCCACTGGTCCGAGGTAATCTCGAACCACATGCGGTAGAAGAGGGTTAGCCTGCCCCCTATGGCTGCTACCCCCGGATGGGTTGGCTGATTGTCATTGTGGATTGCGGCCGGGACCAGAACCCGAGCCGGTTCTCCTCTTGTTGTGCTTAGCCCGAAAGGGCTGGTTCCTGGCCTGAGAACAAGGTGCTTGGTAGCGAGCCCTGTAAGGGTTGAAGCACTGAGAGTTTCTACCTCTGGATGGCCTAGAAAAAGAACGCTGGCTCCTCCTCGACCTGTCTTCTGGTAGACGGGGTAATGGAGAGGCACCCCATTTATCAACCAATTTCTCGAGATCGCTGCCGAACAGTAGGGATCCCTTAAAGGGCATTCTTGTGAGGCGCGTCTTGGAGGAAGAGTCGGCCGCCCAATTACATAGCCAGAGCTGTCTCCTGGCTGCCACTGAGGATGACACTCCCTTGGCTGCCGTACGGACGAGGTCGGAGGCTGCGTCAGTGAGGAATGCGAGAGCTGATTCCATGTCTTCTCCCAGGGTGTTGTTTCTAGGTTGCGATAAACAGGAACAACGCGTCACCACGGTGCAGCAGGTCGCGATTCGAAGGGACATGGCTGCTACCTCAACGGCTTGTTTCAGAATGGTGTCCATGCGCCGGTCATGTGCATCCTTGAGGGCCGCTCCCCCCTCAACCGGAATGGTGGTGCGCTTCACAATTGCGTTAACTATGGCGTCTACCTTGGGGCACACCAGCAGCTCCTTGGACGCCGGGTCCAGAGGGTACATATGCCTGACAAGGCCCGACCCCCTTTAAATGCGGCCTCCGGCGCAGTCCATTCCAGATCGATTAGCTGCTGTGCTGCTTGTAGGAGGGGAAAATGGTGAGCCGTTTGGCGGAGGCCCTCTAACAAGGGGTTCATTTTAGGGTCCCCTGGGGTGTCCTGGCCCGGAATAGCCAGTTCTGATAGGCATTGTGAGACCAGGCCTGGAAGATCCTTTTTCCGAAAGAAGCGTCTCATGGTCCGATAGGGTTCTATCTCCGAGGGAAGTTCTCCCTCCTCAGGGGGCTCCTCATCTTCCTCGGAGCAATCCGAATCCCCATAAGTGGGGCTTCTGGGTGGCGAGTGGCAGTGCCTAGGTCTCGAGGGTCCAGGGGCCGGATCATCTGGAATGGAAAGACCCATTCGAGGAGCAGACTGCATCTGGACAAAGGCGTGGATGCCCTTGAATAATTCCACCCAGGAAAGCGAAGCCGGATCTGGCCTTAGGGGCACCAGGTATCTCGGGTTCCCTGGCTGCTCACCGCAGCCTGCTAAGTCCGGAGTGTTCCCTGAGGAACCGCTGGGCTGGGACCGGTCCTGGCCTGGAACTCCCATGGCCTCCTCACATTGGGCACATAGTGAGTCTGCTTCCTCGCTCTGTGTGGCTCTGAGGTTGCATGCTGAGCAGAGGCTTAGAGCTCTTATGCCTGATTCTGGAGGTGCCGGCTCTGCGGACGTATGGGCTCTCCTATGCTCCATACGCTTTGCAATATGTATCGCCTACTAATATGCGCTTGTCTTATGAGTGTGCGCTTATCAACCTGCGCTTAGCTGCATGCGCCTATGAACGGGCGTCTTATGGACGTGCGGCTAAGAACGTGCGTCTTATGAACGGGCGTCTATGAACGGGCGTCTATGAACAGGCTTCTTATGAACGTGCACCTATGAACGTGCGCCTACCCACGGGCGTCTTATGAACGTGCGCCTACCCACGGGCGTCTTATGAACGTGCGCCTACCAACAGGCGTCTTATGAACGTGCACCTATGAACGGGCGTCTTATGGACGTGCGCCTATGAACGTGCGCCTAACCTAGCGGCGTGTGCTTAGCCAGCCTGCGCCTATCCGCATGCGCTTAGCAACGGGTGCCTATCTCAGCGTGCGTACAGCAACGTGCGTCTAGGTGGCGAAGGCGAGTAGGCAGGTAAAATGGCGACCTCCTTGGCGGGCTGCCACTTAGGCAGGCCCCGCAAATCCTCACTTCCTCGGAGACCACAGTAAAGATGTACGCCGTACCTAGTCTTCGGCACTTCCCGGCTGCGACCCGGGCGGTCTCCGGATGCGGGGGGAGAGGGTGAGTACCTTCACCGCCGCGCTCGAGGAAGTGCACCCGCTGCCTCTAGGCCGCGCCCGAACTCGTCTCGCTCGGGGGCCAAGTCCTCGCCGGGACAGAGGCTGCCTCTATGCCACGCCCGAGCCCTTCTCACTCGGGGGCTAGGTCCCTGCCGCGAGTCGGCCACCGGACCGAGGCTCCTACCTCCGAGGGACCACGGAAGTCAGCTCGGGAAACTCAACTGGGGGAGGGACCGAATGGTATCACAGCAGGAGTGCGGGGCTCGTCTTCAGTAGGTTTCTTCTAGGAATTTAGTAGTTTAGAATTTGGAAACACGCTCAGCGAGCATGAGGTAGCTCCAAACTGCTTTGGAGATGGAAATTACTGAATTGCTGCACTTACTGTGGGGGTATATGTACCCATGCTGACGTCAGATCCGTCTCCAACTGCTAGCACGAGCACACTATACCCACTTGTTTTGAGTCCATCTGCTACACGCTAGGAAATTAGCTATAACATATGGATGAAATCATCTGTTGGCACCACATGGAACTTTTTTTCTTAGCTCATAGAGTTTTTGTTCTACTGAGAATGTGCAAGAGTTCCTGGGTAGGCATTGCTTCATGAGCCACTCAATTGATTTTACAGCTAAATCTAGCTAAGTAGTTGACTTTCCAGGGAAGCAGGTGGGTAATTAGTATGGCTAATTTATCCCACTGTCTATGGAGAAAGCAGAGTTGCTTACCTGCAACAGGTGATCTCCGAGGACAGCAGGATGTTAGTCCTCACACATAGGTGACATCATCAGATGGAACCCCGACACAGAAAACTTATGTCAAAGTTTCTAGAACTTTGACATTGCACACTGAGCATTCCCAGTATGCCCTATACCACGCATCTACACGGGGTCCTTCTCCAGTCTTATAATAGAATAATATATAAATGAAAAAAATAGGAGAAACCCAACTCCGTAGGTTGGCAGGCGGGTTTCATGGAGGACAATGAAAAGAACCAACTGATCCGAGGTTACACTGAGCCAATGGTTTGCGAAAACCCCAGCCTGCCCCCGACCTGTCACTCCAGCGTCCCAAGTACGGGTGACAGCTCTACACTCCCTATGACTCTGTCAAAACTCCGCACCTGGTGTACACTGAGGTGCCAGCTGGGGCTTGGGGGGCTTTCTGCTTCCTGGGAAAGCCGCAGGAACCCTGATGCTGCTGACGGGAGCAAGGGGGCGAAGAATAGTAATTCCTCTAACAAAAGAAAGATTTCCTCTGCCCAGATCTGGCTGACCTCCTAGAGGAGGACGACGGGTCTGGAGTGGTGGAGATTTGTTGGAAGGTTTCATGGTGGTCCCGGAGCTGGGCCCAGGCATCCCTTATCCTATCTTTGAAGAGATTCTCCCCAGCACACGGCATGTCAGAGAGTCGTTCCTGTACCTCTGGTCAGAGATTCGAGGCCCATAGCCATAAGAACATGAGAAATTGCCATGCTGGGTTCAAGGCCAAGGGTCCATCAAGCCCAGCATTCTGTTTCCAGAGGTCAAACCAGGCCACAAGAACCTGGCAATTACCCAAACACCAAGAAGATCCCATGCTACTGATGCAATTAACAGCAGTGCCTATTAGCTAAGTAAACTTGATTAATAGCAGTTAATGGACTTCTCCTCCAAGAACTTATCCAAACCTTTTTTGAACCCAGCTTCACTAACTGTACTAACCACATCCTCTGGCAACAAATTCCAGAGCTTTATTGTGCGTTGAGTGAAAAAGAATTTTCTCAAATTGGTCCTAAATGTGCTACTTGCTAACTTCATGGAATGCCCCCTAGTCCTTCTATTATTCGAAAGTGTAAATAACCGATTCACATCTACTCGTTCAAGACCTCTCATGATCTTAAAGACCTCTATCATATCCCCCATCAGCCATCTCTTCTCCAAGCTGAACAGCCCTAACCTCTTCAGCCTTTCCTCATAGGGAAGCTGTTCCATCCCCTTTATCATTTTGGTTGCCCTTCTCTGTACCTTCTCCATTGCAACTATATCTTTTTTGAGATGCAGCAACCAGAATTGTACACAGTATTCAAGGTGCGGTCTCACCATGGAGCGATACAGAGGCATTATGTCATTTTATTAACCATTCCCTTCCTAATAATTACTAATGGTGAGATTACTTACCTGATAATCTCGTTTTCCTTAGTGTAGACAGATGGACTCAGAACAAGTGGGTATAGTGTGCTCGTGCTAGCAGTTGGAGACAGATCTGACGTCAGCACGGGTACATATACCCCCACAGGAAGTGAAGCTCTTCAGTAATCTTCCTTGCAAAAGCTGTTATGGATATATGTATACTGATGATCAAAGAAAAATAGTGAAAACAGGATTCCCCTGACCGATTGATAGTAGCTGGAGACCGCCAGCATTCCCAACCGGAAGGCGTCGACACCTGGCAGAGTGGACGCACTCATGTAAGAAGTGATAAGGCTTACCTTGAATCGGTGAAACCAATGACTGCAGGCAGCTGGGCGGGATGCTGAGCCCATCTGTCTACACTAAGGAAAACGAGATTATCAGGTAAGTAATCTCACCATTTCCTGTCGTGTAGCCAGATGGACTCAGAACAAGTGGGATGTACAAAAGCTTTACTCCCGGACTGGGCGGGAGGCTGCCTGAGGACCGTGTAAGACTGCCCTCGCAAATGCTGTATCCTCCCTGGCCTGGACATCCAGACGGTAAAACCTGGAGAAGGTATGGAGGGAGGACCATGTCGCCGCTTTACATATTTCTGCAGGTGACAGCATCCTAGATTCCGCCCAAGATGCTGCTTGGGCTCTGGTAGAATGGGCCTTGACTTTCAGAGGCGGTGACTTCCCGGCCTCCACGTAGGCCGCTCTGATGACTTCTTTAATCCAGCGGGCGATCGTGGGCCGAGAGGCCGCTTCTCCTTGTTTCTTCCCGCTGTGAAGGACGAACAGATGGTCAGTCTTTTGAACCGTTTCTGTCATTTCCAGATATCTGGGCAGCAATCTGCCAATTTCGAGATGGCGTAGCAAACGCCCATCTTCAGATTTCTTCAGACCTGCCGTGGTTGGCAAAGATATGGTCTGGTTGAGGTGAAATTGTGAGACTACCTTAGGCAAGAAGGATGGAACTGTGCGAAGATGGATAGCCTCAGGAGTGATTCTGAGAAAGGGATCACGGCAGGACAGTGCTTGTAGCTCTGAGATGCGGCGTGCTGAACATACCGCCAGCAAGAACACCATCTTCAAAGTGAGAGAACTGAGAGACAGGCCCTAAAGGGGTCTGAAGGTGGATCCCCCGAGGAAATCCAAAACTATGTTGAGGTTCCACAAAGGCACTGGCCACTTCAGTGGCGGACGAATGTGCTTGACTCCTTTCAGGAAGCGAGAAACATCTGGATGCGTGGCAATGGTCTTGCCATCCCTCCAAGACAGTGCAGCCACCTGAACCTTGATGGAGCTGAGGGAGAGACCCTTCTGAAGCCCATCCTGCAGGAAATCCAGAACAATAGGGATAGTAGTCGCATGTGGATTGGTGCCATGAGTGTCGCACCAGGCTTCAAATACTCTCCAAATCCTGACGTAGGTGAGGGATGTGGAGAACTTGCGAGCTCGGAGGAGTGTATCCATCTCTGGCTCCGAGTAACCTCTTTTCTTCAGTCTAGCCCTCTCAATGGCCAGACCGTAAGAGAGAATTGAGCTGGATCCTCGTGAAGGATGGGACCTTGACGTAGCAGGTCCCTGAGCGGAGGCAGGGGGAGGTGCTCCCCTGCCAGTAGTCTTCTCATGTCCGCGTACCAGGGTCTTCTTGGCCAGTCTGGTGCCACTAGAAGAACTAGGCCCCGGTACTTCTGGATCTTGTGGATAAGGGTGCCCAGCAGGGGCCACGGAGGAAAGGCGTATAGCAGGGCCCCTGGAGGCCATGGCTGAACCAGGGCGTCGATCCCGTGAGAGAACGGATCTCGCTTGCGGCTGAAGTATCTGGGTACTTGAGCATTGGACCTGTCCGCTAGTAGGTCCATGTCCGGAATCCCCCAGTGATCCACAATCATCTGGAAGGCTGTGGGGGACAGCTGCCATTCTCCCGGATTTAGGCTTTCTCTGCTGAGGAAGTCTGCCGTGGTGTTGTCCCTTCCGGCGATGTGGATGGCGGAGATGTCCTGAAGATTTGCCTCTGCCCAAGCCATCAGCGGGGCTCTCTCGAGGGACACCTGTTGGCTTCTGGTTCCGCCCTGTCGGTTGATGTATGCCACCATGGTGGCGTTGTCCGACATCACTCTGACTGCTCTGTTCCTCAGTCTGTGAGCATATCGCAGGCAGGCTAACCGGACTGCCCGTGCCTCTAGTCGGTTGATGTTCCACCCTGACTCTTCCCTGCTCCACCGTCCTTGGGCGGTGAGTTCTTCGCAGTGTGCTCCCCATCCGCTCAGGCTGGCATCTGTGGTGAGCAGAGTCCACATGGTTGGACTGCAACCACCACCGTAGCTGAGTCCGCACTCTGGCCGGTAGAGGTAGATGCATGGAGTAATGCCGGAAGCGGGGGCTCCATCGAGAGAGCAGGGAGCGTTGTAGAGGTCTCATATGGGCCCTTGCCCAGGGTACCACTTCCAGGGTGGATGCCATGAGACCGAGAACCTGCAGGTAATCCCAAGCTGTGGGCCGACTGGCTCCCATCAAGGACCGAAGACGCGTCTGAAGTTTTAATCTTCTCTTGGTGGTGAGACTGACTGTGTCTGCCTGGGTGTCGAACTGGACTCCCAGATATTCCAGAGATTGGGAAGGCTGTAGGCAACTCTTGTTTAGGTTGACTACCCATCCCAGGCTTTCCAGAAGGGCGATCACTCTGTTGGTTGCCCGATGGCTCTCCTCTCGCGATTTCGCCCTGATCAGCCAATCGTCTAGGTAGGGATGGACAAGGATTCCTTCCCGTCTGAGCGCCGCTGCTACCACTACGATCACCTTGGTGAAGGTCCGCGGTGACGTGGCCAGCCTGAAGAGCAAAGCCCGGAACTGGAAGTGGCGTCCCAGCACCTTGAAGCGTAGGTAGTGCTGATGATCCTGGTGAATCGGGATATGCAGGTAGGCTTCTGATAAATCCAAGGCAGTGAGGAATTCTCCTGGCTGTACTGCGTTCTTGACTGAGCGCAGAGTTTCCATGCGAAACCTCGGGACCCGTAAGTATCGATTGACTGACTTGAGGTCCAATACGGGCCGGAAAGTGCCTTCTTTCTTGGGTACCATGAAATAAATGGAATAATGCCCAGAATTCATTTCCCATGCAGGTACCGGGAGTATGGCTTTCAAGGACAGGAGCCTCGCCAAGGTAGCTTCCAATGCTGCCTTCTTGTGGATCGGACACGAAGATTCCACAAACCTGTCCGGAGGTAGATGATGGGTCCAGAAAATAACCCTCTCGGATGATGGCGAGGACCCACTGGTCCGACGTAATCTCGACCCATCTGGGGTAGAAGAGGGTTAACCTGCCCCCTATAGCCCCATCCCCCAGATGGATCGGCTGAATCTCACTGGGAGGCGCAGCCGGGGCCTGCACCCGAGCCGGCTCCCCTCTTCTGTTGCTTGGGCCGAAAGGACTGGTTCCTGGCCTGAGGACGAGGTGCCTGGTAGCAACCCCTATAGGGAATGAAGCATTGAGAACTTCTGCCTCTGGAAGGCCTTGGAAAGGCGCGCTGGTTCCTTTTGAACCTGTCTTCCGGCAGTCGAGGTATTGGAGAGGCACCCCATGTGCTGGCCAGTTTATCAAGGTCACTTCCGAACAGGAAAGAACCCCTAAAGGGCATTCTGGTGAGGCGTGTCTTCGAAGGAGCATCGGCTGACCAGTTCCGTATCCAGAGCTGCCTCCTGGCAGCTACAGAAGATGAGATCCCCTTGGCTGTTGTACGGACTAGGTCTGATGCAGCATCCGTGAGGAACAAGAGAGCGGACTCCATGTCTGCCGCCGGAGCATTGTTCCTGACCTGTGACAAACAGGAACGTATCACCACTGTGCAGCCGGTTGCGATTCGCAAAGACAGAGCTGCCACCTCAAATGTCTGTTTCAGAATGGCATCCAGTCGCCGGTCGTGAGGTTCCTTGAGGGCCGCCCCCCCCCCCCTCAACTGGAATGGTAGTGCACTTGACCACCGTGCTAACCAAGGCGTCCACCTGAGGGCACGCCAGCATCTCCTTGATTGCCGGATCCAGGGGGTACATGCCTATCAGGCCCCGACCCCCTTTGAATGAGGCCGCTGGTGCAGCCCATTCCAGATCTATCAGTTGCTGTGCGGCTTGCAAGAAAGGAAAATGGCGGGCTGTAGGACGAAGACCTTCCAGCAGAGGGTTCTTTGTAGATGGCACCGTAGTGCTGGGGCCTGAAATATCCAACTCCACCAGGCACTGAGATACTAGGTCGGAGAGATCTTCCTTGGGAAAGAACCGCCTCATGGTTCGATATGGCTCCATCCCCGAGGGAAGTTCCCCCTCCTCGGAGGGTTCTGATTCAGTCTCCGAGACATCAGGGTCCGCCTGAACCGGGCTGCCCGGAGGCAGGTGTACTTGCCCACGATAAGGGCGCGAAGGTCCAGGGGCAGAATCCGCTGGAGCAGCAACCGGAGCCGCAGCAACAGGAGCAGCAGCCACAGCAGCAGGGCCTGGACGGGAAGCTGATTGCATCTGTACAAAGGCATGGATCCCCTTAAAGAGATCCACCCAGGAAATGGAAGTGGTCTCAAGTCGTCGGGGTACCAGGTCCCCCGGGATCCCAGGTTGTCCGAGACTGCCTGCGAGATCCGGGGTGGCCCCTGGGGAACTTTCAACAAACCTCGGTTGAGACTGGTCCTGGCCCGAGGCTCCCACTGCCTCCTCACATTGGGCACAAAGGGAGTCTGGCTCCTCGCTGTGCGTGGCTCTGAGCTGGCATGCTGAGCAGAGGCCGAGAGCTTTCATGCCGGAATCAGGAGGCGCCGCCGCCGGAGACGCCTGGGCGTTCGATTGTTCCATTGCACGCTGATTAATATGCGGCAGCAATATGCGCTTAATGCAATAAGCGCTCAAATATAATATGCGCTCAATACAATATGCGCTCAATACAATATGCGGTCAGTAATATACGCTAAACACAATATGCGCTCAATAATATGCGGTCAGCAATATACGCGAAACACAATATGCGCTCAATAATATGCGGTCAGCAATATACGCTTAATACAATACCTGAACAGGGCCGACAAAATGGCGACCTCCGCGGCGTGCCGCATACAGGCAATGCCGCTAATCCTCGAACTTCGGAGACCAAAAGTAAAAGTTTTGCGCCTTACCTGATCCTCGGCGTTTCCCGGCTGAAACCCGGGCGGTCTCCAGCTTGTGGGGGGAGAGGGGAAATACCTTCACCGCCGCGCTTGAGGAATGCACCCGCTGCCTCCCAAGTCCACACCGGGACCGAGGCGCCTCTTAGCCCGACCCAAGCCTTCCTGCTCGGGGGCTTGGTCCCTGCCGCAATTCGGCCACCGGACCGAGGCCTAACCTCCGAGGGACCACGGAAATCACCTCGGGAAACTCAACTGGGGGAGGGACCGAATGGTATCACCGCAGGAGTGCGGGGCTCGATGTTCCTGTAGAAATTTGGGAAGTAGAAAATAGAAAGTAGATTGGAAACACGCTCAGCGAGCGTGCAGGCTCTCCAAACTGCTTTGGAGACGGAAATTACTGAAGAGCTTCACTTCCTGTGGGGGTATATGTACCCGTGCTGACGTCAGATCCGTCTCCAACTGCTAGCACGAGCACACTATACCCACTTGTTCTGAGTCCATCTGGCTACACGACAGGAAACATTTTTTGCTTTTTTGACTGCTGCAGCACACTGAGCTGACGATTTTAAAGTATTATCCACTATGATGCCTAGATCTTTTTCCTGGGTGGTAGTTCCTAATATGGAACCTAACATCGTGCAACTACAGCAATGGTTTTTTTCCCTATATGTCCACATTAAATTTCATCTGTCATTTGGATGCCCAATCCTCCAGTCTTGCAAGGTCCTCCTGTAATGTATCACAGTCCGCTTGTGATTTAACTACTCTGAATAATTTTACATCATCCGCAAATTTGATAACCTCACTCGTCGTATTCCTTTCAAGATTCCCGCTGCAGAGACCCTCAATGCATTCTTGAAAACATCGTAGGTTGCTCAGACCTCATGTTTTCCGCATTCCAGGCCCTTATGCACTAGTAACATGAGGGTGTCCTGATGCTGTTGAGGCAGCTGCTCAGTCACCTCCTGCACCTGCTTCCAGATGTCCTATGAGTACTGGCTCAAGCAGAGATGATAGGAAGCTATGCAGGCAATGAGCATGGCCCCCTGAAACACTTTCCTCCCAAGAGCATCCATTGCCCTGTGGTCTTTCCCCAGGGATGCTGAGTAATGGGTCCGAGAATGCATGATGGGGCTGCTAACACTTAACAAATCCAGCAGCCTTCTAGATGAGGTAGGCCCCGTCAGCCTTCTTATTAACAGGAGGTGTTCCCATATCCTTAGCAGGAACTCCTTCAGGATATCATCTACCAGGAGTGCCACGATCTCCTTAGGAGGCTCCGCAAACCCGAGGATCTCAAGCATTTTGCACCTGGCATCCTCCTCAGTCAGTTACTGAAATGGGATGGCTACCGCCATCACCCTCACAAACCCTGCGAAGGTTAAGCCCTCAGGCGGAGAAGGATCAAATGGGAGATCCTCGGAGGACGATTCCATGGATTCATCCCCCCCAGTGGACACAGGGATCCTCATCCTCTATGTAAGCAACAGGGAATGGGGCCCTAGGCATTCTGTCTTCGTCCAAAGGTGCAGGCACTAGCAAAGCTGAATGTGGGGCTACAGGCCTCAGTGTCTCTGCTGGCCTAAGTGGAGCTTCCTCCTCTGAGGAACTGACAATGACCGCCATATCGGTAGGGGGAGGCTGCAGTGTCCCAACAGGCACCGACACCATCCCGGTAACAGATGCCAGCTGGGTCAGTGACACACAGATGAGTGCACTGAACTTCTCCAGCAGCAGTTGGTTCTGTTGTTGCCACAGGACTGATGCCTTGCATCGCCCGCGCCACGGCCAGCTGGACTTGCGCTCCAGCTCCTTCTCGAATGGTGCCGATGCTAACACTGACTGGGAGAAAGGAAGGGTGGCCAGATCCTCTTCGGATCTGTGAGACGGATCGGTGACTGGCAATAGGACTGGTGGAGACAGTCACGGTACCCCGGCATCAATGGAAAAACGGGTGCTCCTTGCTGCAGGGTTGCTTTGGGGGCATCACGCTCCCACCTCAGAGGCCTATTGGGAGCCGTCTGGAGCCCTTTAAATTTCATCAGCGATCCCAGCGGCATTCCTTTTGGCCCGACGCCCTCCCTCCTTCCTTCGTTAGCTCTCTACCCTCCCTTCCACTGGGGTTCGCGCAGCCCATTTGGGGGGTGAGCCGTGCGGAAAGGGAGAGGGGCGAAACCGACCGACCCCCTGAATCCAGAGGGAGGAGGAGAACCACAAGCTTTACCGAGAAGGGAACCGCATGGTGAGTTAAGCCGCGCCCCCACCTCAGACGGCCTATTGGGAGCCGTCTGGAGCCCTTTAAATTTCATCAGCGATCCCGGTGGCGTCGCGCACCCGAAGGAGCATGACCTAAGGGGCCTGCCCCTTAGTGTGCCCCTTTGTGAGCCCCAGGGGCTCACTACCTTACACGCGGATTCCCTCATCCTCTCTCTAACTCTTTCACTCCAAACCTCTTCAGACAATCAGACTAATTGCATTCCTTCAATCGCCAACTCCAACTCATAATCATCTAGACAGTTCCAGCAGTCATCCATCCCAGCATTCCTCGAGCCTGATCTAGCACTCATCCTGCCAGCATCCACTCCGCTTGTGCCAGCACTCTCTCAGCGTGACCCAACAGTCATCCATCCAGCAGTAGAGGAGGACCGGAAAGCTCATCTGCATACTGCTCCCAGCATCCCCCGGGAGAGGAGTCCAGAAGTCACCGCAAGCGATCCAGGGATTGATTTCCACGCCCCAGCTTCCAGAGGCCCCGCAAGGTTTGCAGTAGAGGAGGACTGGAAGGCTCATCTGCATACTGCTCCCAGCATCCCCCGGGAGAGGAGTCCAGAAGTCACCGCAAGCGATCCAGGGATTGACCTCCACGCCCCAGCTTCCAGAGGCCCCGCAAGGTTTGCAGTAGAGGAGGACCGGAAGCGCGCGCCTAACGGTGCGCGAATCTCAAATCCCTCCTTTGACTGAGTGAAGATTAATTTAACCATGGTTTAAGAGGGTTGGTAAGTATAGTTTTCAGAAATCTTTGGGCTTATAAAAGTTTGGTGAACGGTGAAATTAAGGGATATATTCTTTAGAGTTTGTGTGTGTCTGAAGTAATAAGCAAGCCAGAGATAGTTAATTCTAGTATCTGTCTTTCCCACCCACTCAACCCCTGATTTTTAGGCACAAGACACTTTCTCATTAAAAATCAATCAGGGTCTTATCTAAAACATAATATTGTACCAGCCCTTATTGAAAGTTTAATTATTCCCTTGTAGGACACTAGCTGATTAAATTTACAGGTGAATTTAGTAATTAAAGTACCTTGCGGGGCCTCAGGAAGCTGGGGCGTGGAAGTTTAGGATACTAAGGGAGTTGGAATGAGAGTACTTGGAGGAGCTGAGGGAGACAGAGAGGTACATGGACGAGACCTTCAGGGACATAGTAGCCAAATCCCAAATCCATTCTGGCAGCCCCAGTGCTGCCTTGGATCAGAAAGGTCTCCCAGTAGGAGAACATCACCCTGGTATAGCAGGAAGTGATCCTGTAGCAAGGACCTGCTCTCCAGGTGAAGTATTGTCATCTCGCACTGAGGACAAGTCTCCCAGGGCTACTGCCCAGGAGGGAAGGGTTAGGCCGGCCATCATAGTTGGTGATTCAATTATTAGAAATGTAGATAGCAGGGTGGCTAGTGAACGTGAGGACCGCCTGGTAACTTGCCTGCCTGGTGCGAAGGTAGCAGACCTCACGCGTCACCTAGATAGGATTATAGACAGTGCTGGGGAGGAGCCAGCTGTCGTGGTACATGTGGGCACCAACGACATAGGAAAATGTGGGAGAGAGGTTCTGGAAGCCAAATTTAGGATTTTAGGTAGGAAGCTGAAATCCAGAACCTCCAGGGTGGCATTCTCTGAAATGCTTCCTGTTCCACGTGCAGGTCCCCAGAGGCAGGCAGAGCTCCAGAGTTTCAATGCGTGGATGAGATGATGGTGCAGGGAAGAGGGATTCAGCTTTGTAAGGAACTGGGGAAACGTTTGGGGAAAGGGGAGACTTTTCCGAAAGGACGGGCTCCACCTTAACCAGAGTGGAACCAAGCTGCTGGCACTAACTTTCAAAAAGGAGATAGAGCAGCTTTTAAACTAGAACAAGGGGGAAAGCTGAAAATCACTCACCAGTGCATGGTTTGGAGAAATGTATCCTTGAAGGATACTAATGAAACAGGAGAGTTAGGGCATCCCAACAGAGAGGTTCCGTCAAAAGCAAACATAGTTCATATGCCTATATGTAAAAAATCACCAAAGCTAATGATTTCCGAATTATCCCAAACAACTGAAAAGCAGGTTGTTAAAACAAGCAAAAACCACACTTTGAAATGTCTATATGCCAATGCCAGAAGTCTAAGAAGTAAGATGGGAGAGTTAGAGTGTATAGCAGCAAATGATGAGATTGACATAATTGGCATCACAGAGACTTGGTGGAAGGAGGATAACCAATGGGACAGTGCTATATCAGGGTACAAATTATATCGCAATGATAGGGAGGATCAACTTGGTGGGGGTGTGGCACTTTGTCCGGAAGGGTATAGAGTCTAACAGGATAAAGATCATACAAGAGAGTAAATGCTCAGTAGAATCTATATGGGTAGAAATCCCATGTGTGTTGGGTAAGAGTATAGTGATAGGAGTATACTACCGTCCACCTGGACAAAATGGTCAGACAGATGATGAAATGCTAAGAGAAATCAGGGAAGCAAACCAATTTGGCAGTGCAATAATAATGGGAGATTTCAATTACCCCAATATTGACTGGGTAAATGTAACATCAGGACTTGCTAGAGACAAAGTTCCTGGATGTAATAAATGATTGCTTCATGGAGCAATTGGTTCAGGAACCATCAAGAGAGGGAGCTATTTTAGATTTAATTCTTAGTGGAACGCAAGATTTGGTGAAAGAAGTAATGGTGGTGGGGCCACTTGGCAACAGTGATCATAACATGATCAAATTTAAACTAACAAATGGAAGGGGGACAATAAGTAAATCTGCAGCTCTAATACTAAATTTTAAAAAGGGAAACATTGATAAAATGAGGAAAATAGTTAGACAAAAACTGAAAGGTGCAGCTGCAAAGGTTAAACGTGTTCAACAGGCTTGGACATTGTTTAAAAATACAATCCTAGAGGCGCAGTCCATATGTATTCTGCGCATTAAGAAAGGTGGAAGGAAGGCAAAACGATTACCGTCATGGTTAAAAGGTGAGGTGAAAGAGGCTATTTTAGCCAAAAAAAATCCTTCAAAAATTGGAAGAAGGATCCATCTGAAGAAAATAGGATAAAACATAAGCATTGTCAAGGTAAGTGTAAAACATTGATAAGACAGGCGAAGAGAGAATTTGAAATGAAGTCGGCCATAGAGGCAAAAACTCATAATAAAAACTTTTAAAAATATATCCAAAGCAATAAACCTGTGAGGGAGTCGGTTGGACCATTAGATGACAGAGGGGTTAAAGGGGCTCTTAGGGAAGATAAGGCCATTGCAGAAAGACTAAATGAATTCTTTGCCTCCGTGTTTACTAACGAGGATGTTGGGGAGATACCAGTTCCAGAGATGGTTTTCAGGGGTGATGACTCAGACGAACTGAACGAAATCACTGTGAACCTGGAAGATGTAGTAGGCCAGATTGACAAACTAAAGAGTAGCAAATCACCTGGACCGGATGGTATGCATCCTAGGGTTCTGAAGGAACTCAAAAATGAAATTTCTGATCTATTAGTTAAAATTTGTAACCTATCATTAAAATCATCCATTGTACCTGAAGACAAAATTATTCAGAGTAGTTAAATCACAAGCAGACTGTGATACATTACAGGAGGACCTTGCAAGACTGGAAGATTGGGCATCCAAATGGCAGATGAAATTTAATGTGGACAAGTGCAAGGTGTTGCATATAGGGAAAAATAACCCTTGCTTTAGTTACACGATGTTAGGTTCCATATTAGGAGCTACCCACCCAGGAAAAAGATCTAGGCATCATAGTGGATAATACTTTAAAATCGTCAGCTCAGTGTGCTGCAGCAGTCAAAAAAGCAAATAGAATGTTAGGAATTATTAGGAAGGGAATGGTTAATAGAACGGAAAATGTCATAATGCCTCTGTATCGCTCCATGGTGAGACCGCACCTTGAATACTGTGTACAATTCTGGTCGCCGCATCTCAAAAAAGATATAGTTGCGATGGAGAAGGTACAGAGAAGGGCAACCAAAATGATAAAGGGGATGGAACAGCTCCCCTATGAGGAAAGGCTGACGAGGTTAGGGCTGTTCAGCTTGGAGAAGAGACGGCGGAGGGGGAATATGATAGAGGTCTTTAAGATCATGAGAGGTCTTGAATGAGTAGATGTGACTCGGTTATTTACACTTTTGAATAATAGAAGGACTAGAGGGCATTCCATGAAGTTATCATGTAACACATTTAAGACTAATTGGAGAAAATTCTTTTTCACTCAACGCACAATAAAGCTCTGGAATTTGTTGCCAGAGGAGGTGGTTAGTGCAGTTAGTGTAGCTGGGTTCAAAAAAGGTTTGGATAAGTTCTTGGAGGAGAAGTCCATTAATGGCTATTAATCAATTATACTTAGGGAATAGCCACTGCTATTAATTGTATCAGTAGCATGGGTTCTTCTTAGTGTTTGGGTAATTGCCAGGTTCTTGTGGCCTGGTTTTGGCCTCTGTTGGAAACAGGATGCTGGGCTTGATGGACCCTTGGTCTGGCCCAGCATGGCAATTTTTTATGTTCTTATGTTCTTATCCATCCCAGCATCCCTCGAGCCTGTTCTAGCACTCATCCTGCCAGCATTCACTCCGCCTGTTCCAGCACTCTCTCAGCGTGATCCAGGAGTCATCCATCCCAGCATTCCTCGAGCCTGTTCTAGTACTCATCCTGCCGGCATTCACTCCGCCTGTTCCAGCTCTCATCCAGCGTGATCCAACAGTCAGCCATTCCAGCATTTATCAAACCTCCCCAAGCACCCATCCAGCTCACTCAAACTCTCAACCACTTCCTCCCTGGCACAAGTCCAGAATGACTCTGAGCTTTCCAATCCCTATTCCTCAACACAACCTCTTCACCACAGGAAAAGCAACTATGCTACACTGATCCTGCAACTTCAAGACCCTCAACCCAATTATGATCTCACCTCTTACCTAATTACTAGGCCTAACACTATTCTCCCTGACTCTATTTAATGCACAATCCCTCACAAAAAAATCACTAATTCTCAATGACTATCTCCTAGACTCTAACACGGACATTTGCGCCATAACAGAAACCTGGCTTAAACCGATGGATATAGCAATAATAAATCAACTCCCCACCCACCTCTACGACTTCTTCTCTCTCCCTCGTCACAAAAAAAGGGGAGGTGGCATTCTGCTGGCAGCTAAAAAAAGATCTGAGATTTTCCCAACTCCCAGTAAAGTCTGACTCTAAACTAGAAATAGGACTTTTCAAAACAGCCCAACTCCAAGTCCTCCTCGTCTACACCCCACCGGGCCTTCTTGAATCAGATGCCTCCCCCATCGTAGAAATAATTGCAACACACTTGAATCTGGAATCCCCGGCTATAATTTTAGGAGATTTCAACTTGCATGTCGACAACCCTACTCTCATTACCAACTGCGAGGCTTTTCTCACTGCCCTCTCAGCCATGGGCCTCAAGCAGATCGTCAACAAGCCCACCCACAAAGCTGGCCACATTCTGCACCTCATCTTTGTAAACTCTGGAATCAAATACGCTTCCCCCCCTACATGTACTCAGGTCCCGTGGTCAGATCACTCATTAATCACCGCCACCTTCACTCTGATAGAAATCAGGAAAACTCTCCCTTCGCAATCCTCATTTCTCTACAGAAGACCCTGCTCTTCCGATGACCTCAGCATCCAGCTCGCTTCAGAACTCCCACTCATAGACCTCTCTGAGCCTAACTCAGCCATCCTTTCCTGGAGCAACATCACGGAGGCAGTAGCAAATAAACTATGTCCTCTTTCAACAAAAAAACTAAACCCCAACTCCTCAAAAAGACAACCGTGGTTCACAAACGAATTTCGCAAACTCAAACAGAGCCTAAGGCAGAAAGAAAGTAAATGGCGTAAGGACCCCTGCCCCAACACTCTATCTGCCTACAAACTAGCTCTCCATCACTACAGGAACTCCACCTTAATATCTAAAAGGGATTACTATGCCCACAAGATCCATGACCTTGTCTTCGACGCGAAAGCTCTTTTTGCTTACGCATCTAACCTGACACAAATCAATGCACCAGATATTCCCAATGACCAAGCACAATCTAAAGCTGACGAATTGGCTCTTTTCTTCCAAGGCAAAATCTCCAACCTTCTAACGCGATTGCCCCCCAGCACCACCTCTCCTACTAATGCACTTCAGCTACTAAACAAAGGAATCTCCTTTGAATCATTCGAATCCATCACTGCCTCAGAGATCCATTTGTTACTAAAGAAAATGAAACCTTCCTCCCACCCCTTCGACCAAATCCCAACTAAGCTTCGCCTGCTAATACCGGACATTATCTCCAAAACACTGGCTGACATCATTAACTGTTCATTATCTTGGGGACTCTTTCCAGACGACCTTAAATTAGCCTCTCTCAAACCGCTCCTAAAGAAACCTAATCTAGACCTAAAGGATCCCAACAACTACCGCCCGATTTCCAATCTTCCGTTTATAGCCAAGATCATGGAAAAACTCGTCAACATGCAACTCTCCAACTATATCAAAGATCACAAAATACTGTATCCCTCTCCCAATATGGATGCCGTAAAGCATTAAGCACGGAAACCCTACTCATATCCCTGACAGACCACATCATCATGGGGCTTAACAAAGGCAAATCCTTCTTACTTATTCTCCTAGATCTTTCGGCTGCATTTGACACCGTTAACCATTCCATCCTCCTCAACCACTTGTCAGACATAGGAATAACAGGAACTGCACTTTCCTGGTTCAAAACATTCCTCAGCAACAGAGGCTACAAGGTTAAAATCCACAATAAAGAATCCCCCCGCTATACCTCATCTTTAGGAGTTCCGCAGGGTTCCTCCCTATCCCCCACGCTCTTCAACATATACCTTCTTCCACTATGCCAACTGCTAACCCGCTTGAAACTAACACACTTCTTATATGCCGACGATGTGCAAATCTTGATCTCCATTAAAGAATCCATCATTAACACACTTGAATTTTGGGAAAACTGCCTCCGAGAAATCAATCTCCTTCTCGCTAGCTTAAATTTGATATTAAATACAGCTAAGATGGAACTCCTTCTCATCTCCCCAGAAAATAGTAACCTCTCTTTATGTCCACCAACCAACCTACCCACTACTCAAACAAGGGACTTAGGAGTAATAATCGACAACCATCTTAACTTAAAATCCTTCAAACAACAAAAGACTGCTTTTATAAACTACAGGTCCTGAAAAGAATCAAACCTCTCCTTCATGTGCGAGACTTCAGAATGGTCCTTCAAGCAGTAATATTTTCTAAGATAGAATGAATTACAGTAGTCTATCTTACTTGGTCTCCCTTCTATCAAACCTCTTCAGATGCTCCAAAACTCAGCTGCGAGAATACTGACAAACACCAGGAGAAGAGATCACATCTCCCCCATTCTCAAAAACCTACACTGGCTGCCAATACACTTCAGAGTTATTCACAAGTCCATCACCATCATCTATAAAGCAATCCATCACCATGCTCCACTCGATCTACAAAATCCTCTCAGATGACATACCTCTACCAGACCCATCAGAGAAGCTTACAGAGGATCACTACTCGTTCCTCAAACCAAATCCACACACCATCTAACGTTCAGAGACCGGGCCTTCTCCACAGCCGGACCCTCGATATGGAATTCCATTCCCCCAGATCTGAGACAAGAACCATGCCTACTAACTTTCAGAAAAAGGCTTAAGTCTTGGCTGTTTAAACAAGCCTTTCCAGATCCTAACTGAAGTACAGCAACAACTTCAATGAGACACTACAAAATAATGTAAATAATTAATCCTATAATTGCTCAGTTCATCTAGATCTCATTCTTTCCCCAGTTAGATTAACCCTGTTTTAATGTAACTTTATGGCTTCTATGCACATGTTCAATGTTCTGTTTTTTACACCCCGTTATCTGTAAACCGGCCTGATGTGGTTGTATCACAAATGCCGGTATAGAAAAACTCTAAATAAATAAATAAATGTGCCGGGTGCATCGATGGGGACCGGTGCTGATGCTTCTTCAACTTCCCTCGATGCTTGCCTGGAGATCTGATCTGGGGAGTGGACCGAAATGGCCCTCCCCAGACCTGAAAACAAAATGGGGAGAAAAAAAAAAAAAAAAGCTATGCACTCCCCTAATTTGCTCCAAAAGACGCCCAGACGCAGAGCCGGTTTAGCACAAATTTTTTTATTTTTTTTTATTTTCCCCCTCTGAATCCTAGGTGCGTCTTATGGTCAGGTGCATCTTATGGAGCAAAAAATACGGTACTTTACAAATCTCTGTAAAATTTACAGCTCCTACTTCTGCCAAACATGAATGTGAGCTTGTTGAATAGGCTTCGATTATGTCAAGTACCTGTCTGCCTTTCAATATATATGCTGAAATAATGGACTCCTTTATCCTTCTCACAATGGTAGCTTTGGATCTGCCTTGCCTTTGCATGATCCTTTGAATAAGGTGAACAATTTAACAGATTTACGAAAAAAATTTTGACACTTCTAAGTAACTTAGTAGTACTCGTACATCCAGATATTTTAAGGTTCTATTTTTCCCTTCACATTCTTCCTTTGAAAATGCTGGTATAATAATACTTTGATTTATGATCAGAGGTTGGCAACTCCAGTCTCGGAATGCCACAAACAGATCTGGTTTTCAGGATATCGCCAATGAATAGGCATGAGATACATTTGCATACAATAGAGGCAGTGCGTGCAAATATACCTCATACCTATTTATTGTGGATATTCTGAAAACCAGATATCTGTTTGTGGCACTCCAGGACCAGAATTGCCTACCCCTCATTTAGATAACAGCAGAGATTACTTCTGGCAAAAAAAGAAGGAACTGGTTTTATTATTACTCAATCTGTGTTAAATTTTAAAAACTAATCTCTACACAATAAGGCCTCAATTTCAGATATATATCTGACTGATGTGATTGACTGATGTGATTGATATTAAAAAAACCTGTCTTCAAAATAAGATCTTTAATTGAAGACTGTTTTATGGGTTCAAAAAGCATAGATATTAGAGCTTTCAGAACTAATTTTAAATTCCACTGATGTACAATTGGTTTAAAAGAACGACGTAATCTCTCTACCCAGCTCAAAAATCGGACATCCAGATGAGAAGCTACAAAAAACTTTCCCAAGTAATAGGAAATGGCTGCTACTTGCACTTTTAAAGAATTGTGCGCTAAATCTTTCTTAAACCCCTTTTGTAGAAAGATTTAAATATTTGATATATCTGCCTACTAAGAAGATATTGACTCATCTATACAATGTGCTTTAAAACAATGCCACACACAAATAAATAATGATGTAGAACCTTTTCTAAACTTTAGTAAAGTAAATACCACTGAGGGAGGATAACCTTTTCTGATTTGTCTTGATCTTTTAAGAGCTATGCCATAAGATAATAATGGAGGACCCATCTCCATTCTACTGAATCCTGCCTTAGAAGCCCTTAGACTCCTACAAACTGAAGTGGTTGATCTTTTCTTAGTCTCATCATATCCATATACCACGATCTCCTTGGCCAATCTCGTGCTACTAGTACTACTTGAGCTTTGTCATATTCTTTCTTTAGAGTATGTTCTATTAATAGCCATGGAGAAAAGACATTAACTTCTCCTTTGGACAAGACTGTACTAGTGCATCTATTCCCTTACTTCCTTACTTTTACTACTGTAAAAGAGTTTCATCTTGGCATTCTTGAGAGTTGCCATTACATCTATCTGAGGAGTGCCCCATATTTGAACTAGTATCTGGAACAACTTGATGCTTAGCTCTCACTTGCCTGGATCAAGTAGATTTCTCCTGAAAAAATTGTCTTACATGTTTTCTTGACCTGCAATATGAAGATTTGTCTTCTTGGAAATGCCTTGACTTAAGAGTACCTCCTTGTTTGTTTATGTAAGCCACCACTTTGAATTGTCGCAGGGAATTCTTACAGCATTTCCTTTTAACAGATGAAGAAAATGAAGCAATACTAATTTTATTGCTCATGTTTCTAGTCTGTTGACTGACCATGAGACTTTTGTTTCAATCCATAGTGCAAACTGTGTTTAGTATGCTCCCCTTCCTGCCAAGCTCGCATTTAAGGTTACTATTATCTATGATGAAGGTTCCAGTAATTCCTTTTAATTATTGGATCCCAGTCCAGGGTCTCCTCAATTTTGTTTTCAGATAACCTTAGAGAAGAATTCACCTGTGAAATTAAAGCACTGTAATTTCATCCTTATAAAAAAGGCAGATAATGGAATATCCCCTCCCCCCCCCAGAATAAATTTCTTCTTCCTCCAAGAATCATAGCGACTACCCCCTAAGATTTCTTCCATATCCTCATTAGAATGATCAATAGGATGTGTAACATTCAAATCCACTGGCTGTGTTTTAGACTTTATTCTCTTTGGAGGTTTTCCTGGAAAGGAAAGATACATTTGGGTGCATCTGAGATGATAAAACTAAAGCTTCCGCTGCTTCACTTTGTTTTTGTAATGAACACACATTTTATATATATATATATTTATATATATATATATATTAACCCATCTTGAGGGCCCCTAAACAAGTGCATACATGGAAGGGGGCCACAGCTAATAAAGTTTGCTCACCCCTGATTTAAGGAATGAAGGGCCTTTTTCTCTTCATGAGTGAGTGGTCTTGGAAAGAATGCAGGTAAAACAATGGCTTGATTAATAAAGAAAAGTCAAGACTACTTTTAGTAGGAACTTTGGGTGGGTGTGGAGCACCACTTTATTGTGGAAGAATTGCAGATAAGGCAAGCAATGAAACAAAGGCTGAAGGTCATCAACTCTTCTGGCTCAAAATGCAACTTCATAAGTTGTTTCAGAACCATATTAAGGTCCCTTGGAACAGGTGGCTTGACTATTGGAGGTTTAAGTATTCCATAAGCAATTCATGAATTTTGATACTAAAGGATGAATGGAGACTGACTTATTCTCAATACATATGTAGTAGGCTGCTATGGCACTGAATTGAACTTGCACTGATATGGTACTAAGACCTGAGGAAGAAAGGAAGAGCAAATACTGGAGAAACTCCTATGGAAAAGTCCAAGAAGCTTTGTTGACATCAGGTTGAGAACCATTTCTATTTAAAGCCGTAAGCTCTTCTAGCTGAAGGCTTTCTAGCAGATACTATGATGTCTTCACATTCCTAGGGTAAAGAAAATGGCACATTCAGTGAGCGCTCAACATTTAGACTATGAGATTGAGAGAGAGAAGGTTTGGATGAAATAGACATCCCTTTTCTTGAGATAACAAGGATGGATCTGCCACTAAGGCAATTAGGGGAGGAGGGGTGCTATTGGATAATTGCACTAGGTACACAAACTACACTTGTCTGGGCCATATTGGTGCAGTAGGTATCAAACAGGCTCTGATTTTGAGCAGTTTCTATACCATCTTGGCTATCAATGGAATCGGTGGAAATGCGTACATAAGATCTGCATTCCAGTTGAGCAGAAAACTATCCTGTGTAGAAACGAATTTTCTGGGAAGACAAACAAAAACTTTCCACTTTTCTGTACTACTCTGAGGTGAAGAGGTCAATTGAGGGATGTCCCCATAGATTGAACAGTCTGTTGGCTGTTGACTGATGTAGGGACCATTTGTGCAGGTGAAATATTCTGCTGAGGTGATCCGCTAGAGTACTATCAATTCCCAGGAAGTAGGGTGCTTGAAGAACTGCTTGTGATTGCATGCCCATTCACATATTCTTATTGTTTCTTGGCAGAGAATCCATGACCCTCTGCCTCCTTGTCTGCTGTCATAAAACATGATTTCTTGTTTGTTGGTTTGAATGAAAAAGCAAAATTGCTTACCTTGTAATAGGTGTTATCCCAGGACAGCAGGATGTAGTCCTCACATATGGGTGACGTCATTGAACGGAGCCCAGGCGGGAAAACTTTCTGTCAAAGTTTCTAGAAACTTTTGACTAGCCCAGTGAGGCCACTGAGCATGCCCAGCATGCTATGATATTCTCTGCCACAGGTGTCTCTCTTCAGTCTAGTATGTAGCAAAAGCTTTAGCAAAAAGAATAATAAAAATAGAAGGCCCAACTCCGCGGGGTGGCGGGTGGGTTCTGTGAGGACTACATCCTGCTGTCCTGGGATAACACCTATTACAAGGTAAGCAATTTTGCTTTATCCCAGGACAAGCAGGATGCTAGTCCTCACATATGGGTGAATAGCGAGCTAGAGGCTGAGTCATTGTGTAGTGCTATGTTTTTGTTGAATGAGTCAGCCGAAGATCACAGCAGTTCGGTTGTAGTAGGAGTTGGGTTTAAGCAGGAAACAAGTTCTTTAAGACAGACTGTCCATAGGCTGAATCTTGTCGTCCCTGCTTGTCCAAACAGTAATGAGCTGCAAATGTATGAAGAGAACTCCATCTTGCTGCTTTACATATGTCAAGTATTGGCACTGAACGATAGTGTGCAACTGAAGTTGACATTGCCCTAACTGCATGTGCTTTTACTCGCCCTTGGAGAGGAAGGCCTGCTTTCTCATAGCAAAACTGTATGCAATCTGCTAACCAGTTTGATAGAGTATGTTTACCCACTGCTTTTCCTGGTTTGTTTGGGTCATAGGAAACAAAGAGTTGATTGGATTTCCTGTGAACTGCAGTGCGCTTTAAGTAGAAAGATAGAGTATGCTTGCAATCTAAGGTGTGTAAGGCCCTTTCTCCTTGGTGAGCATGAGGCCTTGGAAAGAAAGTGGGTAAAACTATAGATTGGTTTAAGTGGAATTCCGTAACTACCTTAGGGAGGAATTTAGGATGAGTACGGAGAACCACTCTGTCATGTAAGAACTTAGTGTAGGGTTCATATGTGACTAGTGCTTGTAATTCACTAACCCTTCTAGCTGATGTAATGGCTATGAGGAAGATAGTTTTCCATGTAAGAAATTTCAGGTCACTGGAATCAATGGGTTCAAAGGGAGAACGCATGAGTCTAGATAGAACCAAATTTAGATCCCATTGAGTGACTGGGTGTCTAATTGGTGGTTTAAGAAGAACTAAACCTCTCATAAATCTTTTTACGAGAGGTTGTGTAGAAATAGGTGCATCTGATACCTGATTATGGTAAGCTGAAATTGCACTTAAATGTACTCTTACAGATGAAGTCTGTAGACCAGATTCTGAAAGATGGTACAGGTAGTCCAATAAAGACTTTGTGGGGCAAGTGAAAGGATTGATGTCTTTTTGCCTGCACCACAAAGTGTATCTCTTCCATTTGGAAGCGTAGTTCTTCCTTGTGGAAGGTTTACGTGAAGCTATAAGAACTTGGGAAATGTTAGCTGGAAGATTGAGTGGTTGTAAGATCAAGCTTTCAACATCCAAGCTGTCAGGGATAGGGATTGAAGGTTGGGATGGCGCAACAGACCCTGATCCTGAGTTATGAGAGTGGGAGCTGTTCCCAGACGAATGGGATCCCTGACTGAGAGATCTAGCAATGTGGGAAACCATACTTGTCGAGGCCAATACGGGGCTATGAGTATCATTGTCCCCTTGTCCTGTTGTAGCTTCACTAGAGTTTTGGTTATGAGTGGTATCGGAGGATACGCATTTAAGAGGCCTGAGTTCCAAGGGCGAGCAAAGGCATCCTTGGATGGCCTGTTGTTCAGGTTGTATAGGCAACAGTAGTTGTCCACTTTGTGATTCAGATGTGATGCAAAGAGGTCTACTGTCGGTTGTCCCCAACGTTGAAATATCCTGGTCACTACTGTGGGATCTAGTGACCATTCGTGTGGTTTGAATTGACGACTGAGTCTGTCCGCCACTACATTGTGAATGCCTGCTAGGTAAGTGGCCTTGAGAAACATGGAGTTGTTCAAGGCCCAACCCCATATCTGAGCTGCCTCTTGACAAAGGAGGTACGAGCCTGTCCCTCCTTGTTTGTTGATGTACCACATGGCTACTGTGTTGTCTGTTTGGATCAGCACAGTCTTGTTTGTAAGGCAGTCCTTGAAGGCATGCAGAGCATAATGTATAGCTCGAAGTTCCAGGAAATTGATTTGAAATGTTGCTTCGAGCTTTGTCCATGTTCCTTGTGTTTGGAGATTCCCTATGTGAGCTCCCCAACCCAAGGTGGATGCATCTGTAGTCAGAGTTACTTGTGGGACTGGTTGTTGAAAGGGTAGGCCCTTGCACAGATTGTCCTTGTTCACCCACCATAGTAGAGAAAAGCGTAGTTGGTGGGTTACTTGAATTGGAGAATAAAGTGGTTGAATGGCTTGGATCCACTGTGATCTTAAAGTCCATTGAGTTACCCTCATGGCCAGTCTTGCCATAGGAGTGACAAGAACTGTGGATGCCATGTGGCCTAGTAATGTGAGAAACTGATGAGCTGTTGCTTGTTTCTTGGAGTGAATCGAGCTTGCCAGTAGAGACAGTGTGTTTGCTCGATCTTCTGGTAGAAATGCCTTTGATAGGTTGGTGTTTAAATCCGCTCCTATGAATTGTAGGAGATGGTTTGGAGTTAGATGTGATTTTGGATAATTGATGAGAAATCCCATGGAGTGCAGTAGAGCAATAGTTTTGTTGAGAGACTGTATTGCTCCTTGTTGAGATTGGCTTCTGATGAGCCAATCGTCCAGATATGGGAAAACATGTACACCTTGCTTGTGTAGGTGTGCTGTTATTACTGCCAGACATTTGGTGAACACTCTGGGAGCAGAAGCTAGTCCGAATGGCAGTACTCTGTATTGGTAATGTTGATGGCCCACCTTGAAGCGTAGATACTTGCGATGAGGAGGGTATATTGGTATATGGGCGTAAGCATCTTGAAGATCCAGAGAACAGAGCCAATCTCCTGTTTGAAGAAGTGGTAGCATTGTGCCTAGCGAAACCATCCTGAACCTTTCTTTCTTTAGAAATTTGTTGAGATTTCTGAGGTCTAGGATGGGACGTAGGCCTCCAGTTTTCTTTGGAATGAGGAAATATCTGGAGTAGAATCCTCTGCCCTGCTGAGACCTGGGCACTGGTTGAATGGCCCTGGCTGTCAGAAGGGTGGATAATTCTATTTGTAACTGAATTATTTGGGAATTTTGTTGTGGGTAGGAAGTTGGTGGGAATTCTGGAGGAATTGAGAGAAAATTTAGTTTGTAACCGTGAGCTACAATGGAAAGTGCCCATTGGTCTGTGGTTATGTTTTCCCAATTTGAGTGGAAATAGGAAATCCTTCCTCACACTGGTATGTGTTGTTTGGGGTTTTGGAGGGTGGGTCTGATCTCTGGATTTGTGTTTTCAAAAACCCGTAGCTGGACCAGTCTGTGGAGGAGGGTGAGCACGGGCTGGTCTTTGTTGTCTGGCCTGAGAGCGCTGGGTAGGCCTAGAAGGTCTAGTTCTGGTAGGCTGATTATAGTACCTTCTTGGCCTGTAATATGTATGTCTAGGTTCCCTTCGGGGAAAACGTCTAGGGGCCTGGGTGGTTGGTTCTTGAGGCAGTTGTGATAGCTGTCTTAAGGTCTCCGTATGATCCTTAAGTTGTTGGACAGCATCCTGTACTTTCTCTCCAAACAAGTTATCCCCACGGCATGGCAGATCTACTAGCTTGTCTTGCACTTCAGGCCTGAGATCTGATGCCTTCAGCCAGGCCCATCTTCTTGCTGTAATGCCAGCTGCTGCTGTTCTTGAGGCTGTGTCAAAATTGTCATAAGCAGCCCTTACCTCATGTTTCCCAGCCTCTAGGCCTTTGGTGATGATGGATTGTGCAGATTCCTGGAATTGTTGTGGGAGAGAATTTGTGAAGTGCTCCATTTGCTTCCAGAGATCCCTTTGATACTGTGTCATATACAGTTGATAGGCAGAGATTCTGGAAGATAAAAGTGCACTTTGGTACACTTTTTTGCCCAAAGAGTCCAGAAAGCGATGATCCTTTCCTGGGGGAGCTGAGGAATGTGGACGTACCCTTTTTGATTTTTTCTGGGCAGATTCCACTACCACAGATTGATGTGGTAATTGTGTCTTTTGAAAACCTGGTGCCTGTTGCACTAGGTAAGTGGTATCTACCCGTTTGTTCACAGCTGGCACCGTGCAAGGGTGTTCCCATACTCGTTGTTGCAAATCCAATAGTACTTCGTGGATGGGAATAGCCAAAACTTGTTTTGGTGGGTCCACAAATTGTAGCACCTCCAGGGTGTGTTGTCTCGAATCTTCTTCTGATGAGAGTTTAAATGGTATTGTATCCGCCATCTCTTGGACAAAACTTGAAAAGGATAAGTCCTCAGGTGGTGATCTTTTCCTTTCTTCAGGAGGTGATGGTTCGGACATGAACTCCTCAGAAGAAGTATCTGATCCTGGATCATCCCAAGAATCTTCTTCCTCTGGCTGTTGATAGGGAGTTCTTGGGATTTTCCTTGTAAAAACACCCGATGGCCCGGGTAAAGGGTCATCGATAGAAATTGTGGGAGGAGTTACTTCCATGGCTTTTTGAGGAGCTGTCTCGACAACTTTGTGATATTTCTTCAAAAGGCGTTGAAAAAGTGCCAATTCCTGAGTGTCACTAGTGTCCTGCTCTGTTATTGTCGAGGGAAGGATGGGTGTCCTCGATGATGTTGTCGAGGGTGGTGCCCTTGGTGTCGATTCCGTCGACGGTGGTAACATCGAAGGTAAGGGTATCGATGAAATCGCCGGAATTTGAGCATATATCGACGTCGATGACGTGATGATCTTCGGTGTCGACGTCGAGTCCCTGTGTACAGTCGGGGTCAAGAATGGCCCCGGCATCGGTGTGCCCACCGGCATCGGCAAATTTGCTGGCATCGATGTGGAAATCATCGGCATCGACAATGAAGTCGGCATTGTAAATTGTTCTTTGAAAGCCTGAGAAATCGCTTGTCGGATGAAATCGGACAATTCCGGCCGCACAACCGTTGGAAGCAGAGCGGTTGCGGGCGGTGGCGCAGGCTGAGGTACCAGTTCCTGACACGTAGTTTGCATAGGATCTGGTGTCATCAATGGAGTCGAGGTAGGCCGAGGCGTTGAAGACTCCGACGTTTCTTGGGTTCTAGGCCGCTTCGCTGTCGAGGGCTGCTGGGAAGCAGAGTCAGACAACGGGGGGCTTCTGTGTCGATGTTGATGTTTTGACTTCGATTTTTCAGACGACTTTGTTGACGTCGAAGACGAGGAAGGAGAAGAATGATCTCCCGACGGTCCCGGGCGAGGTTTTTTAAGTATTACTCGCTTAGTCGCTCCAGCCGGAGACGACCTCGACGACCTCGACGGGGAAGGTATAAGTTGCAGGCTGAACAAATGTTCCATTTTTTCAAGCCTGGTTTTCCTCGATTTCGGCATCATTTCTGCACATTGCGGACAATTTTGTACATCATGTTTGTCACCCAAACACATCACACATTCGGTGTGCGGGTCTGTGAGTGACATTTTCCTAGTACAAACAGGACATTTTTTAAATCCTGTCGACATTTTTATCGAATGACGGCCGTCGATTCGACTGAGGTAAATTTTTTCTACTCTCCGAAAAATAAATCCAAGACTGGGTTACTTACCGGCCGGTAAGGAGAGACCCCGAGAGATTTTTTGTGAGAGAGAATATCACTTTTTAGACTAAATAGTCACGAGAAGGTTGAGAAAACTCAACGGCTCCGATTCCGCGATGCTGGCTGCAGCGCGGAAAAAACGAAGACTGAAGAGAGACACCTGTGGCAGAGAATATCATAGCATGCTGGGCATGCTCAGTGGCCTCACTGGGCCAGTCAAAAGTTTCTAGAAACTTTGACAGAAAGTTTTCCCGCCTGGGCTCCGTTCAATGACGTCACCCATATGTGAGGACTAGCATCCTGTTTGTCCTGGGATAATGCTTTTTCATTTGAACAGATGGGAGAAAGTTAAGGCATATCTGATTGCTCACAGCTCTAGAAAACTGACCTGAAACTGCTTTTCTGCTAACGACCAAGTTCCTTGGGTTTTGAAAGGACCCATGTGGGCTTGGTGGAGGTATCTGTTGCTAATATTATCTGATGAGGAAGTAGCCGAACTGGTGCCCCTTCCTGAAGGATGTAGGGTTCTAATCACCAGTGAAGTTCTTGCTTCATATCCTGTGACATATTCACGAAAGTTATTAAAGTTGAGTCAGCTGATCCCATTGGTAGCTGAGGCCCCATTACAGAAGTTGCACGTGGAGGCATGTTAGTGATACTACATGAACCGCCAAAGCCTTATGGCCTAGAACTACTAGCACTTCCCTAGCTTTTGTCTGATTCATGTTCATCAATTGTCAGGGACCTGAGTGCATGTGCTTGATTTGAAGGGAGAAATGCTTTCTCCTGTAGTGAGTATATCCACGATCTGATGAATTTTATTTTCCGAGATGGAAGGTGAGTTGATTTTTCAAAAGTTATTAAGATTCCTAGGGATTAAAGGAGTTGAATTGTCTTCTCTAAGTGGGGCAAAACTCTCTCTTGGGAAGTCATGGTTACCAGCCAGTTGTCCAGGTAAGAGAATCCACAGATGCCCTGATGTGCTGCCACCATAGCAAGGCATATGTAAAGATCATTGGTATCGCTGACAGACCAAATGAGCACTCAGGACTGGTAATAAAGAGGATTCAACCAGAAAGCGTAGGTAATGCCAGTGGGAGGGAGGGATGGATGGGTGTGTGAACATAGGAATCCTTTAGAGCAGCGCTTCTCAACCGGTATGTCGAAACACACTAGTGTGTTGCCAAACACCGGCAGGTGTGTTGCGTCTCCCGGTGTCCTACTACCCCGTTCTACTTTCCTTCTCCCTTTTTCCAGCCCCCGCAGGCCAATTGGAAGCCTCCTTTCTTCCTACCCCCATTGCCCAATGGGAAGCCTCCTTCATTCTGCCTGCCCCCGTGCAGGCCAATCGGAAGCCTCCTCCCTTCTACCTACCAGTGGGAGTAGAAAGAAGGGAGGAAGCCTTTGATTGGTTGGTGAGGCAGGCATCAGAATGCCCGGGGAGTGGGGTGGGAGGAATACAAGTGGTGAATTCCGATGAAGCAAGGCCGCCAAGGGACCGTGGCGGCGAAGAGGAAACCAGACCCCGACGAAGCAAGGCCGCCACAGCCTGTGGCGGCGAAGAGGAAACCCGACCCCGACGAAGCAAGGCCGCCACAGCCTGTGGCGGCAAAGAGGAAACCCAACCGAGGCCACCACAGGAGCCCATTCCCATGGTGGCGAAAAAAGAAGGCCCGCCGGAGTAAAGCCGCGGCGGAACTGGAGCCCATCCCTGCAGTGAAGGAAGAAGGCATTTTTGGTGAGAGCTGGTGTGAATGGGTGCTTGGGTGAGAGATGGTGACTGTGGGTGTGAATGGAAGCCTGGGTGAGAGCTTGTGGGTGTGAATGGGTGCCAGGGTGAGAACAGAAGCCTCGGTAAGAGCTTGTGTGTGTGGGTGCCTGGGTGAGAGCTTATGGGTGTGAATGGGTGCCAGGGTGAGAGCTTGTGTCTGTGAATGGAAGCCTGGGTGAGAGCTGGGGTGAATGGGTGCGAGAGCATTTGTGTGTGATTAAGAGCTTGTATATAAGAGACCATAAGTGTGATTGAGAGAGAGACTGGTCAGGCTGGTGATGTGTTTCTGTGTGTGACAGAGAGAGAGAGAGAGAGAGAGAGAAAAAGACTGGTCAGGGTGGTGATGTGTTTCTGTGTGAGACAGAGACTGGTCAGGAAGATGATTAGTGTGTGTGTTTCTGTGAGAGACTGAAACTGGTCAGGAAGATGATTAGTGTGTGTATGTGAGAGACCGGGATTGGCCAGGAAGATGCTTAGTGTGTGTATATGACAGACAGAGACTGGTCGTGGGGTGTGTGTGTGTGAGTGAGACTGGTTGTGGGAGCTAAGGAAGAGGACTGTGAGGACAGAGCTTCAGCAGCCCTTGCTGCTTCAGGTGAGTGCTATTGGCCTGGAAGGGAAAGGAATAGGAGAGTTGCTGGAGAGGGTGAGTAAAGGTGGCTTTTTACATTTATTTTTCTTGATTGACTGCCATTTTAATTATTGGGTATTATGCGATGTCTGCTGTTTTGAAATATTTTATTGATATTTGGACATCTTTTAATAATTTTTATGAGTTTTTAATTGTTGGGTATTATTCTGTTCAGCAGCTGTTTTGTAACATTTTTAGTATAGCTTTACAATTATTTCTGTGTGGGGCTCTATAGCAACTTGGCTTATTCTGTTTTCCCAACAGGAAATGTATTAGTGTTTAGGGTCAGGTTTAATAGATGTATTTCTTAGACAGGATTGTTACTGTTGAGTGTATTCCATAATACAGGTGTAACTTTGTGCGTGTTAGTTTGTGTGCATTATTGCAAATCCTGAGAATCTGTTAGGTGCTATATTTCTCTTTCCATTTCTCTAGGTTCGCACTGCATGCAGAGTGGCTTTTTTGGTTTTCCATTCCAGTTTCTGTCTCCATTTTTATAATTTGTGGTTTTTCTGTACTTGGTGAAGGGTGTGTGACAGAGGTGAGGTATTTAACTAGCATGTAGGCATTTGTATCAATCTTATTTGTTGTGTATTCTCAATAGGATATGCATTAGTGGTAAATTACTGTCTTTTCATAAGGAAGGCTATTTTGCCTGGTAGTAAAAGGAGTTTATTTTGCTTTTACTGGGATGTCATCAGAACCAGAATATCTTTTTTTGTATGGAGAGTTGTACAGGGCAATGCCCTAGATCTGTTCTGTACTCATTGCTGGGGGTTGAGGGGATTCCTGTGGATGCAGAGTGCATGTTTACATTTAGCCCCGTGATGGTCACATGTTCAGTGTGTCACGCATGTGAGAACCAACTGTCAGGTGTGTCCCGGCCAAAAAAAGGTTGAGAACCACTGCTTTAGAGCCAGGGATCACATCCACTGCCTCACCTGGATGAAGGGTAGGAATATGTGAAGGCAGTTTATCTTGTATTTTTCCTGTAGCAAGTTCTTGTTCAGACTTCTTAAAACCAGGATGGGTCTCAATCCTCTGGTTTTCTTAGGGATAAGAAAATAGTGGGAATAGAATCCCTGGTCATGTTGATTGGGTGGAACCGGCTCTGTTGAAGAAGTGATGCCACCTCCAGGTGGCATTGCACTGAATGAAACTGATCTGGATTGAAGGCTGAGCAATGAGGTAGCATGGAAAGCTGGAAGAAATTCAAGTGGTAACCAGATTACACAATATTGAGTACCCAGTGGTCTTTGGTAATCTTGTGCTATTCCTCCAGGTATTGACAAATTCTGCCCCCTACCAGAGAGGATGATTGCTGGGTTTGAAGACTGGTCAAAAGCTTGGCCCAGGTTTAGACTGAACCTGCTGTAGCACTTTTGGTTGGCATCTTTCATGCTGTTGGTCTCTTGCCAGAAGCTGTTGCAAAGGTAAAGGTGGAGCCTGGTACTGCTGGAATTCCTGGAAAGGGTATCTCAAAGTAAGAATGTTTAAAAGCGAAGTAGGGACACCTTGAAGTGGACTGATGTTCTGAGTCCGTTGAGAGTGACTGAACTGCTACAAGTTGCTCCTTGATTTGAGAGAAAGTTTTTCTATTGGTCTCTACCTCCATCTGAGCTTGTGTAAAAGCTCTGACTCGGGCTCAGTCAGCTGATGTCATCTATGTGCAAGGACTATCGTATCCTGCTTGCCCTCTGAGAACAGGTCACCAAGTTTGCTTACCATATATGGAGTTCTCCATAGACAAGATGAATTAGCTATATTGTGGGGGTGTCATCATCCAATGGTGCAGATGCTCCATCTATCAATGGCATCATCAATGGTGTGGCTGATGTGCCCGGGCTCCATGCTTCAATGGTGCCATCCACACGAGGCCCGTTGAATGTGCTTACCGTACTGGACTCTCTCACATCACTGAAGAAACAGCAGAGTTGCTTACCTCTAACAGGTGTTCTCCTAGGACAGCAGGATGTTAGTCCTCACATGTGGGCAACATCATCAGATGGAGCCCGGCACGGAAAACTTCTGTCAAAGTTTCTAGAACTTTGACTAAGCACACCAGCATGCCCAGCATGCCACTATCCAGGCCTCCACGCAGGGTCCCTCTTCAGTCTCATAATATAGAATTACGCACAAAAATAAGCACAGGAAAAACCCAACTCCGCGGGGTGGCGGGCAGGTTTCCTGAGGACTAACTTGCTGCTGTCCTAGGAGAAAACCTGTTACAGGGAAGCAACTCTGCTTTCTCCTAGGACAAGCAGAATGATAGTCTTCACTTGTGGGTGAATACCTAGCTACAGGCTGCTCCCGTATACATATGGGCCACACAGCACTTATCTAGGTGACAATGGGCATAACAACCTAGTGCTAGTGGCAACATAGGGAGTCAGCTTGAACCCGAACAATGGGCTTGAGGAAGGAAGAGTTGAGTTTAATTACTGAAAAGGTTTCACAGGACCGACTGACCGAAATGGCTGCCATGGCGACCTTCCCTGTCTCAAGCAGTCGTGGGAAGCAAAGGTGTGGAGGAACTCCATGTCGCAGCTTTGCAAATTTCAACCACGGGGACCACTCATAAGTGGGCCAAGGAGGTTGCCATGGATCAAATGGAATGTGCCTTGACATTGCCTCCTAGCTGTAGACCTGCCTGCGTAAAGCAGAAAGATGCAGTCCACTAGCCAGTTGGACAAAGTCTGTTTGGATACAGCAACTCAAAAGAAATAAAGAGTTGCATGGATTGTCTGTGGCCTGCTGTGCGCTGTAGGTTAAAGGCTAAGGCCCTTTTGCAATCAAGGCTGTGCAGAGTCCATTCACCTTGGTGTGAATGAGGCTTAGGAAAGAAGGTTGGCAGGACAATTGACTGATTAAGGTGGAAATCAGTCATCACCTTCGGCAGGAACTTATGGAGCGTGCGTAGGACCCACCAGTCACGAAAGAACTTCGTGTAGGGTGGATAGACCCCAGAGCTTGAAGTTCGCCCACTCTGTGTGCCGAGGTGACCACCACCAGGAAAATGACCTTCCAAGTCAGGTGCTTCAGGTCACAAGAGTGCAAATGCTCAAAAGGAGCCTGCATCAGATGGGTCAAGACCACATTGAGATCCCAGGAAACCGCAGGGGGTCTGAGGGGAGGCTTTAGCTAGAGAAGAGCCCACATGAAACGGCCCAAATAGGCTATACCGAAATGGGTGAACCATTTATCCCCTGGTGGTAGGCCCCAATCGCACTCAGATGTACTCTCACAGAGGCGGTCTTCAAGCCAGCCTCTGAGAGGTGCAGCAGGTAATCTAACAGCTTAGAGGTGGAGCACGAGAATGGGTTCAACCCCTGGCTGTCACACCACGCTGAGAATCTCCTCCATTTCAGGCCGTAAGACTTCCTAATGGAAGACTCCAGCAAGACCAGAGACACGCCCTCCGAGAGATTCAGGGGCTGTAGGGTCAGCTTTTCAACATCCAAACCATGAAGTGGATAAGGCCTGGAGTTTGGGAAGATGCAGCCTTCCCTGATCCTGTATTATGAGGTCTGGGGATGTCCCCAGATGGATCAGCTCCCCCCAGTCCTGCTAGAGCTTCATGAGAGTCTTCGAGATCAAGGGAAGCAGAGGATAGGCATATAAGAGGCCCCTGCCCCAGTGGAGAGCAAAGGCATCTGGATTCCACCTTGCCAGGCTAGGAAGCAGAACTGAACCACTTTCTTGTTGCAGGGGGAGGCAAAGAGGTCCACGTCCGGAGTTCCCCAAAGACGGAAAATCCGGTCCGTCACCTCCTGCATCAGGGATCACTCATGCGGTTGGAAGGAACGACTTAGATCGTCCGTCAGCACATTCTCCTGACCCAGCAGGTATCTGGCTCAGAGAAGAATGTTCTGGGACAGAGCCCATGACCAGATCTGGACTGCCTCCTGGCAAAGGAGGAACGATCCCATGCCTCCCTGCTTGTTTAGGTACTACATTGCTATTTGACTGTGGGCCTGGATGAGCACAACCTTGTTGGTCAGTTGATCTTGAAATGCACCAAGGGTGTAATGGATCACCCGAAGCTCCAGGAAGTTGATCTGGCACCGCTCCTCCTGAACTGACCAGTGACCCTGGGTACGAAGGTCCCCAACATGGGCCCCCTCAGTCCAATTGGGAGGCATCCGTGGTGAGTGGGAGAAGACTGAAATGCAACCCCCACCTCTAAGTTGGGAAGATCTACCCACCATGACAGGGAGTCCCGGAATTGTGGAGTGACTCGGATGAGTGCCCTCAGGTCCTGAGTGGCCTGGCACCATTGGGACTAGAAGGTCCACTGCGCCCTGCGCATGTGCAAGCAAGCAAAAGGAGTGAACATGGACGGTCGGTCACAGCCATGTGTCCCAGCAGATATAACATGCTGTGCCACAGAGATCTGGTGACTCAGAAAGATCACCCCCGCTAGCAAAGCTAAGCTGAGCGCATGATCCCTGGGCAGGAATGACTGAGCCTGAATCGTATCAAACCTGGCACCAATGAAGTCCAGGTGTGGGGATGGGACCAACTGGGACTTGGGGTAATTGATTAGAAAACCCAATGTCTCCAAGACCTGGATGGTGATGTGTAAGGCCTGCAGTGCTCCCTGCCTGGAGGTGTTCTTGATGAGCCAATCGTCCAGGTAGGGAAAAACATGCACGTGCAGCCTCCTCAGATATGCCGTCACTACTGCCATGCACTTCGTGAATACGCAGGGTGCAGAAGCCAGACTAAAGGGCAGCGCCCTGTACTGAAAATGGTGTCTGCCCACTACAAACTGGAAGTACTGCCAGTGGACGTGGGCAATTCCTATGTGGGCATAGGCATCTCATAGATAGAGGGAGCAAAGCCAGTCCCCCCGCCCCGTAGGAGAGGAATGAGGGCAACCAGCGAGATCATCCTGAACTTCTCCAGTCTGAGGAATTTGTTCAAGGCCCTCAAGTCCAAAATCGGACGAAGGCCTCCTGTTCTCTTTGGGATAAGGAAATATCTGGATAGAAGCCACTTCCCCTCTGACAGGGAGGAACGGGTTCAACCGTCCTAGCCATTGAGAGGGCAGACACAGCTCCTTGAGTAGTATTTCCTGATCTGCTGAGAACCCCCAAGAGGGGCACGAGGGAGAGTCCAGAGGAACCTCCTGGAAATTCAATCTGCATCCCTGAAGGACAATGAAAAGGATCCATCGATCAGAGGTGATAGTTGTCCAATGGTCCGCAAAGGACAGTAGTCAATCCCTGACTGGAGGATCTGCTGCCAATTTGCATGGGTAACTGGTTTAGACTCCCTCGCATCCAGTCAAAAACTGGTAGCAGGAGTCTGCAGAGGTGCTGGCTGAGTTCTAGGGACATGCTGTTGTCTAGGTGAGACCTTGGTCTAGCCTGTTGAGACCTTGCCTACTGCCAGAGGGTAGTATTTTCTCAGGCGGTGAAAATGGGCGACAAGGCCCCTGCCTCAAGGATTTTTTGCCTGAGGACTCTGGGTCCGAGGTGCTAGCTGAGAGATGCTGTAGGGTCTCATGATGGTCTTTCAGCTGTGCTACTCTTCAATCTTGTCTGAAGAGATTCTCCCTGGTGCAAGGCAAGTCGGCAATGCGGTCTTGCACTTATGGTTGCAGATCGGAGGCCTGTAGCCAGGCCATACAACGAGCACTGATGACTGCTGCAGCTATTCTCGTCACTGTCTCGAAGACATCATATGCAGACCTAACTTATGTTTGTCGCATTCCAATCCCTGCTGTACAACCTTCAGGAAATCCTCCAGGAGTTGTTCAGGGAGGCGGTCTACCAATTCCTGTATCTGTTTCCAGAGGTTTCTGAAATACTGGCTCATATACAATTGGTATCCGGCAATGTGGCCGCCAACATAGAGCCCTGGAAAACCTTATAGACCAGGGCATCTAGGGACTTGCATTCACGGCCTGGAGGAGCTGAGGCATTGGTACAGGACCTCTTTGATTTCTTGAAGGCGAACTCCACCACCACAGACTGGTGCGGGAGGTTGCGTTGCTCAAACCCTGTGGTCGGCTGCACAAGATATACTGCATTGGTTTTCTGGTTATTTTATTTGTTTGTTTTTCTATACCGATGCTCAACTAGTTTTATCACACTGGTTTTCAGCTTAAAAGTGGAATCTATTGCCATAGATTTCGTATTTTACCTTAAGACATTGTAACATGATTAGTTTTGTAACATAGTTACTCATATTACAAAGTTTAACCATGTAACAAGAGTAACTTTGTAAAAGGGATACTTTTGTAACAAAAGTAGTTTGTAGCCAGGGTAACTTTGTAATAGGAGTGGCTTTGTGATAAGAGTAACCACTTGGACTGCGGAGAGATTTAAGGAGCATTATGTCAGAGAGGGTGGGATGCAGTCATTAAAGTTTTGTCTCTATGCCGTAACAATTTGAAAAGTTGGTGATATAAATTAAGGCGGGAGTGGTAAGGGGTTATAGTTCATCACTGGCATAGTGAAGTTATCACAGTTGTAGTGGGACCAGTATAAATTAGTTACAGATGTGGGGAGAACTTGATTCGCATTGGGTTGACCAAGATGGGGTTCTGCTGTGGGGAGCGGGGGAGAAATGTGTGATAATTGAGGGGAGTGGCTCATCTTTCTGTGGTTGGTGGTGGGTGATGTGTCAGTGTTGGGATATGCTTTTTTGAAGAGCCAGGTTTTAAGGTTCTTTTTATTTATTTTATTTGTTGAGTTTTATATACCGCCATTCGGTAAAGCCATCATAACGGTTTACAAACTTCAAAATGCAAGTTTTTTAACAACTGAGTAAAGGCATGACAGGAAGCATCATACCTTTTAGGAAGGTATGATTTAGGAAGTGAGAAAGTTTTTTTGTAACTGTCTCACTTCCTAAATATTGTTATAATATTTTTTAAGTTTCATACTATATTTGATGTTGAATTGGGAAATGTTTATTACTATGTTACTCTCTGCCTTTACACACATGTTAATTGTAAACCGGGTTGATGTGATTCCTATCATGAAACTCGGTATAATAAAAATAATAAATAAATAAATAAATACCTATAAGGGAGCCCGGACCGACGTGCCGCAAATGCGCAGTAGAGAGCAGCTCTACTGCGCATGCGCGCACATCGGCCAGAGCGCAGCGTGTCAGAAAAAAAAAATGGCACCTGCTCCTTAGGAGCAGGACCGGCAGCGGCAGCAGCAACAAGCAGTAGCTGCGGCGGCGGCGGCGATGCACGCGCGAGAGGCAGGGAGGAGCAATAGTGGCGGCGACGCGCGTGCGTACAAGAGAGAGGCAGGGAGGAGCAGTAGCGGCGGCAGCGTGCGAGAGGCAGGGAGGAGCAGTAGCGGCGGCGACGCGCGCGTGCGGGATGGAGGGACACCCCCTGTCTGCCGGTTGTGGATGAGCTGGGAGGGGAGTGAGTGAGGATAGGGAGGAGAGAGTGAGCTGAGGGGAGGAGGAAGAGAGTGAGATGGGAGAGTGAGATGGGAGAGGTGGGAGGGAGGGGGAGAGAGTGAGATGGGAGAGGTGGGAGGGAGGGGGAGAGAGTGAGGTGGGAGAGGTGGGAGGGAGGGGGAGAGAGTGAGGTGGGGGAGGGAGGAGAGAGTGAGGTGGGGGAGGTGAGAGAGAGGGAGGTGGGGGAGGTGAGAGGGAGGGAGGAGAGAGAGAGAGGGAGGTGGGGGAGGGGAGAGAGAGAGGGAGGTGGGGGAGGGAGGAGAGAGAGAGGGAGGTGGGGGGAGGTGAGAGGGAGGGAGGGGAGAGAGAGAGAGAGAGGTGGGGGGAGGGAGTGGAAAGGAAATGGACCAAAAAAATTTTTTTAATGTAGCCCGTTGTTACGGGCTTAACGGCTAGTATTACATAAAAGAAAGACATCCAAATGCAAAGATATTAACTGGAACTTGCACTATGGATTGCACTAAGGGGCGCGACAAAGGGGGTTGAGGGGTCGAGTCTGAGTTGAGGTGGTAGACTGTTCCAGAGTTTTGGACCTGCAACTGATAGGGATCGCTCTCTTGTTGAGGTTAGGTGGTGGGGTTGAGATGAGTCCTGTATTGGTGGAGCGGAGGGTTCTCCGAGGGGTTTGGAAGTGGAGGGCAGGGCTTAGCTAGTCAAATTTTTCAGTGTATAGTGTTTTGTGGATGAGTGTAAGGACTTTGTATTGAATCTTGTGTGGGATGGGCAGCCAATGTAGGTTTTTGAGGATTGCTGAGATGTGTTCAGTTCTTTTGCTGTTTGAGATACATCTTGCCGCTGCGTTTTGTAATAGTTGTAGTGGTCGTAGCGAGTTGGATGGGAGGCCCAAGAGTAGGGTGTTGCAATAGTCGAGTTTGGAAAATATTAGGGCTTGAAGTACTGTTCTGTAGTCGTGGATATAGAGTAGTGGTTTTATTTTTTGAGCATCTGGAGCTTGAAGAATCCATCTTTTATTATTGATTTGATGTGATTCTTCATGCTGAGTTCATTGTCGATGAGCATGCCAAGATCTCTGACTGTGGAGATTGCTATACTTTTTGAGGTAGGTGATGGATCGTTGTTTTTGAGAGTTGAGATGGTCTTGTTGTTTATGTACAGTATTTCTGTTTTGTTGTGGTTGATTGCGATAGAAAGTGAGCTATCTTTTGGAGGTGGTTGTCTCAGGTTTTTAGTGTGTTTGTGATGTTTTCTTTTATGGGGAGTAGAATCTGAACATCGTCAGCGTATAAGAAGTATGTTAGATTTAGATCAACTAGGAGCGTACATAGGGGGAGGATGTAGATGTTGAACAATGTTGAGGACAGGGATGAACCTTGAGGTACTCCGTGAGTGAGGGGAATTTGTTTGGATTCGGTGGTGTTGATTCTGATTTTGTATGAGCGTTTGTCAGGTATAATTTGAACCATTTAAGTGTAGCATTGCCTAGGTCTATGTGGCTTAGTCTGTTTAGTAATGTTTCACGGTTGACGGTGTCAAAGGCGGCGGAGATGTCTAGTAGGATGAGAATGTACGATTGTCCATGATCGAAGCCTCTGAGGATGTGGTCAGTGAGGGATTGCAGGAGTGTTTCTATGTTGAAGTATTTTCTGAAACCATGATGGGATGGAGACAGGAGATTGTGATTAACTGGAGGAACAGAGATCGGGTGCTCCCAGAGCGAACAACCAAGTCCTTGAAGATATCAACTGGGACTGCAACCACTTCTTTAGGAGCATCCACGAATTGAAGGATCTCCAGCATCTTGTGCCTGGAGTCTTCCTTGGAGCTGGAAGGGCACCAATTCCACCATGGCTCGTATAAAGCCTGCGAATGTCAAGTTCTCCGGAGGAGAGCGGCATCTCTCCACTGGAGAAAAGGGTTCAGAAGAAAGGTCCTTGGAGTCCTCGGAGGAAGAGATGGAAGGCTCATCCTCCCATGGGTCGTAAGGGGTGTCATCCTCACTCAGACTGCTCGGTGACACTGTTGGGGGAGCCCGAAGTGCGGTCTTGGGCCAGGGCACAGAGGGCACCAAGATCACCAGAGGCATTGATGGAGTGGATGGACCCGGCAACTCAAGACATGGTGGCCGCAGAATCGGCCATGGAAGAGGAACCACCGGCCCCAACGGCCCTCCATCTGAGGAATCAGCGTTTGGGGATAGTCTCTGATCATGGCCTCACCTGTGCCCCCCCCCCCCCCCGTAGCAGCAAGGGCTCCCTGGGCATCGGCATGGGTTGGGTTGGCAAGGCACTGAAGAGCAGATCCAACCGTTCCAGCAACGGTGCTAGCATGGACGGTGTATGTTCCGGTGGCAGCTCGATACCTTGTAGGACTCATCCTACCTCCAACCGCACTCTCTGCTCCAACTCCTTCTCGAATGCTGTTGATGACAATACATATTGAGGAGGAGGTGAAGGCATTACCTGGTCTCCCTTGGAGCCCCAAAGGACATAAGAACATAAGAAATTGCCATGCTGGGTCAGACCAAGGGTCCATCAAGCCCAGCATCCCGTTTCCAACAGAGGCCAAACCAGGCCACAAGAACCTGGCAATTACCCAAACACTAAGAAGATCCCATGCTACTGATGCAATTAATAGCAGTGGCTATTCCCTAAGTAAACTTGATTAATAGCCATTAATGGACTTCTCCTCCAAGAACTTATCCAAACCTTTTTTGAACCCAGCTACACTAACTGCACTAACAACATCCTCTGGCAACAAATTCCAGAGCTTTATTGTGCGTTGAGTGAAAAAGAATTTTCTCCGATTAGTCTTAAATGTGCTACTTGCTAACTTCATGGAATGCTCCCTAGTCCTTCTATTATTCGAAAGTGTAAATAACCGAGTCACATCTACTCGTTCAAGACCTCTCATGATCTTAAAGACCTCTATCATATCCCCCCTCAGCCGTCTCTTCTCCAAGCTGAACAGCCCTATCCTCTTCAGCCTTTCCTCATAGGGGAGCTGTTCCATCCCCTTTATCATTTTGGTTGCCCTTCTCTGTACCTTCTCTATTGCAACTATATCTTTTTTGAGATGCGGCGACCAGAATTGTACACAGTATTCAAGGTGCGGTCTCACCATGGAGCGATATAGAGGCATTATGACATTTTCCATTTTATTAACCATTCCCTGCCTAATAATTCCTAACATTCTGTTTGCTTTTTTGACTGCTGCAGCACACTGAGCCGACGGTTTTAAAGTATTATCCACTATGATGCCTAGATCTTTTTCCTGGGTAGTTGCTCCTAATATGGAACCTAACTTCATGTAACTACTGCAAGGGTTATTTTTCCCTATATGCAACACCATGCACTTGTCCACCAATACCGGTAGGGAACGCCTCGGGCCCTCGGTCTCGAACATCTATGCCTAATCGGCATGAGGCTGCTTCGGTGGCATCGCGGACGATACCAGCGCCTTCCTGAGCTTGGAGCCACAGGAGGAAGGTGACCGATGTCAGTGCTTCGACTTCTCCCGATGCTTGGCCTGGTCTTTCCCCGGCGCTGTGGGTGAAGGTGATGATCCAGACCTACAGCAGGAAGAAATAGAAACAGGCCGATCCCCAGCACCTAACTCAATCTAGGAAACCAGCAAAAGAGAGGACAAGACAGGCCTAGTACTTACAGGTGTCGATGATCCCAATACAGATGTCGAGGGTTCAGACATTTTGGGCCCAAATAACTTGTCCATTTTGACCAGACACACTCAGCGATCCTTTGGGGTCATCCGAGCGCAAAAAGAACAGCCACGCACGTAGTGCAATGGCCCAGGCACAATATACAGACCTTGTGAGGGTCTGTGATAGACAGTCTGGGGGCGGAACTCTGATGACGCCATGGAAAAAAGTAACCACCGAGCAGTCAATGGCCAGTGGCCACCCGGTGATGGCACAGTCAGTAATCAACCGCAAAGAACGGAGTACTTAATATAACGCCTAAACTAGGGCTGGGAAGAATTGAGGGATCCGGCGAGGGAAAAAGAATGAGAACGCGAAAACACCGTTTTCCGAAAAGAAAAGTACAAGCTCCACTTCCATGAGATGAACGCTCCGCGGGGGGGGGGGGGGGGGGGGGGGGGACTGAAGAGGGACACTGTGTGGACAGTGGCATCCTAAGCATGCTCAGTGAGCTTAGTCAAAGTTCTAGAAAATTTGACAAATTTTCCATGCTGGGCTCCATCTGATGATATCATCCACATGTGAGGACTACCATCCTTCTTGTCCTAGGAGAAAAAATTTAAGTCTCCAGTTGGAGTAGCAGAGGTCTGTGCTTGCGGCACAGAGGAAACCTGCACCCAAAGGCCTTGAATTCTGAAGCTCGACATTTAACTAACTTGCTCAACCCCAGGCTGCATCATAGTGAGGGGAGTCCTAAAAAGAGGACTCCTTGATCAACTTATTGAGAAGTGTCAGCTTCAGTAATCTTCTTAGCCCTGAGCACTTTCTTTTCTTCATCTTCTTTCTCTTTTTTTTTCATGAGAACTGAAAAGTACTGTTGTGGGGTTACTGCAGGCAGTAACAGAAAAACATTGAAAAAAGAGAAAGAGGGTCAGAAGATGATCTTAAGGGACAGTGAGATAGGGATACATGTCCAGGCTGCAGTATGGACATAAAAATGACTAAGGGGCTCATGAGGCAGTTGGCTTCCATGGGAACATCTGCACATGCTCAGTAGGGCAAGAGCTTTACTCAAGTTCAGAGAGTGGTCCATCTCCGTACTAGACGGCATCACCCACTTTTATGCTAATTCAGCCTTGCTTGTCAATGGAGAATGAATGATAAATCCCCTACTTTTGCACCTTTCCGTTTCAGAACTTGACTGGTAGTGCTTCCTGCTCTATCCTATCCACCACATCCCCTAAGCTCTACATCTGGTATAGCAAAGGAAGTTAGTGATAAAAGCATTAGCTAATAAGACACTTTCATCGTCCTGTATATGCAACATTTTTAAACAGGGGTTTCTTGTGTATACTTCTAATGTCAACACAGATCTATCTATGCCACCCAAAAACAACTAAAATTTAATCTTTCTTGAATTTTGTTATGATATCCATGCAAGTGAGAGCTAGAAAGTGAGCACTATGATAAAAAGCAAGCCAGAATGTAAGCAAGCCAGAGAATGAGTGGGAGCACAAGACTCAACCCAAGTCAGAATAGGAGAGTCAGAGAACAAGTTAGGGAACAATCAGGCCAGAAAGTGAGAGAGAGTCAGAGACAAGTAACCTAGTCAGTAAACACGAGAACAAAAAGTGGGTACATACTGGCAATATCAGTTCCTTTCTGTAAAATGGTGGTTTCTGGCACGACAAACTCTGTCTTGTCCTTCCTCTCTGCTATAGCTTCGGCCAGGCAGCTGTCCAAAGTAGACTCATCCATGGTATCCTCCGCTGTTTCCTCTGCAGGCGTCTCCTCAGCTGCCACTTCTTCTTCCTCCTCTTCCTCAGAGGAAGACGAGGAGGAACTGCTCTCAGAGTCTGAGGTGCTATCACTCTCATCTTCAGACTCTGCCTTGGAGGAGCTCTCACTTGCTGCCATTGCCACTTCAGTTTCCTCTTCTATATGAGAATTGAGAAAAACAATAAAATGACTCAATCCTTGTTTGGTACTTGAGAGAGGCCCAAATAATAAAAACTTCAGGAGGAAAAAGGCCCAGCCTACCTTCCATCCACAGTGGCATCCTTTCTCCTCCAGCGCTCATTCATTAACAACTCTGCAAACCTTCTCCTTCCCATCTGACTCATCATGGATCCCTCATGCAAAATTTCTCTCTCTCTCTCTCTGTCTCAGTTTTCTACTGGAATCTATCACAACCTCTTCCCCAATCTGGGTCTCATCAGGGAGCCATCACACCATAGGCCGTGTCAACTTACCCCTTCCTGCATCATGCATGGTCTCTTACCTTCAGACTCCTGGTCCTTCTCACTTAGTTCAAGATCTTCCTCTTCCTCCTCCTCCTCTTCCTCCTTTCCAAACATTAAAAAAAAATGCAAAGATAGGTGTACACTTAGGGAAATATCGGATATATTTCCAAGTCACCCATTTTCTTCATTTTAAAAAACTAAAACTTCACTCAAAAATAGTATATTTCAGATTATCCCACAGATACATGCACTCACCTTCTCAGAGGATGACTCCTCTGAAGCCTCCTCTCCCTCGCTGTCCAGATGGAAAGGCTTCCTATGCTTGGCTTCCACTTTCCTCCGCTCTGAGTCTCTCTTAGTGCCATTAGGACCCTGCCGGCTGGTTTCCAGGGCATCCTTCTCCCTCTCTGGGACAAAGAGAAAGCATACAGAAGGTATAAAACCAACAATAAGCCAGCTCCACTATTGTTTCTCACACATACAAAGAAGGGTTTAGGAAGGAATGCATCCTGAGCTTTGTATTCCATCATTTTGCAGAAATTGAATAAAAACATTTTTCTTTCTATCTCTGACAACACTCAGCATAAATGGATTCTTTTTACTTGGAACTATACTAGACCAGTTGACCCACTAGATGGTAAAGTACACTCTCTCTCTCTAAAGCTGACCCTTTTTGGGAGAGCTGGCAAAACTTCCTGCATTTTCTTAGCTACATAGGGATAACTTTAAAAAAATAAATAAATCTCAAAGCAGAAGTGTAGTAGGTATTCCTCCCCATAAGAACACCACAATGTTGTTTAAATAACCTCTTATTTAATTCTAACAAAGATACATAATAAATACTATTGTTATAATGTAAACAATTAAAGATTAACTAACAAAGTTACACTTGTAGGACAATTATTTTTGCTCAAAGAAGTGGAGTAGTCACTTAGTGGTTAAAGCAACAGGCTGAGAACCAGAGATGCTAGGGTTCAAATCCTGCCGCCATTGTCCAAAACATTATTGCCAGCAGCAGTGCTGCCACCCCATTTGTCTAAACTCCTCCCTAACTCCACCTCTTCCCCTAATTTTAATTGTACCACCACGATAAGCGTTAGGGCATTATCACATGCAATAATGCCCTAACGCACAGCGATAATGGGTATCGCACCTTGGAAAATGACCCTATTAGATTGTAAGCGCTCTGGGGACAGGAAAATACCTATCATACCTGAATGTAAATTGCCTTGAATTAAATGGATAAGTAGTGACTTTCCCAATTCTATATGGTTAATGGGATTTTTCCTACAGAAACTTGTCCAAACCCTTTTTAAACCAAGTTATACTAACTGTTTACACCACATCCTCTAAGAACAAATTTCAGAGTTTGTGTGCTGAATGAAAAAATACTTTCTCCAATTTATTTTAAATGTGCCATCTATTAGCTTCATGGAGTGCAAAGGGCAAACATCTGTATCCTGTTTACTCGTTCCACCTCACTCATGATTTTATAGACCTCTATTCTCTCTCTTTTCAGCTGTTTCTTCTTCTAAGTTGAAGAATTCTAACCTTTTAGCCTTTCTTCATAGGGGAGCCATTCCATTATCATTTTGGTCATCACCCTCTGTACCTTTATAGTTCATCTATATATTTTTTGTGTTGGAACAACCAGAACTACATACAAAACTCTAGGTGTGGTCACACCCTGTATCAGTTCTTCAGGTATTATTAGGAAAGGAATGGAAAATAAAATAAACATTCTATTTGCTTATTTTAGCCACCACCATGTACTGGGCCAAGGATTTCAAAATACTATCCACAATAATTCCACAATCCTTTTCCAGGGTGGCGATGCCTAATGTGGAACCCAGCATAGGGATTATTCTTCCCTATATGTATCACTTTTCACTTGTTCACATTAAATTTCATCGACCATATACAGAAATAAAGGTCAACAAAATAAATATATATAAGGTGCTGGTGTGGATACAGCCAGAGAAATGCACACATACGCTAGCTGTGCTTTAAGTGCTTTTTATTTACAGTGATATGATACAGCAAACATTAGGCAGCAAACAATAAATCAGGCGCTTTGAACTCACGCAGTCTCTGGCTTAAACACATACAGGTTTACCCACCTCACAGAAAAGTGGTCTCTCTGTAGTCAAACTCTGTCAGCTCCCTGGGGCCCATCTAGCTTGTCTGTCTAAGCCCTTAAGGGTAGATTTTAAAAGCCCTGCGCGCGTAAATCCTGCCGGATTTACGCGCGCAGGGCACTCGCACGCCAGTGTGCCTATTTTGCAAAGGCCGCCGGTGAGCGCAAAGCCCCGGGATGCACGTAAGTCCCGAGGCTTCGTAAAAGGGGCAGGAGGGGGCATGTCTGGGGTCAGGGGGCGGTCTGGGGTGGGTCCGAGGTGTGGCGACGGTTCGGGGGCGGGCCGGGAGGGCAGTCCCGAGTTCCCCCGGCACTGTGGCCTGTGCCGGGGGATGCAGAGGCAGCAGGCGTAACTTGCACAACAAAGGTGGTGGTGGTGGGGGGGGGTTAGCTAGGGGAAGGTGGGAGGACGCGGAAGGAAAGTTCCCTCCGAGGCTGCTCCGATTTCGGAGCAGTCTCTGAGGGAACGAGGCAGGCTGTGCGGCTCGGCGCACGCAGGCTGCCAATTTTGCGCAGCCTTGAGCTCGCCGACCCCGGATTTTATAAGATATGCACAGCTACGAGCGTATCTTATAAAAGCCGGCGTACTTTTGTTTGCGCCGGTTGCGCGTACTTTAAGATCTACCTCTTAGTTTTTAAGCTCAGGATTTGAACTCCTCCTTTCTCCCAGGATAACTTGGGGAGCCCAAGCTTAAGGAGGACCAGGCGGGATATTTGAGCCCGGTCCTTTAAGATAGACTGCTATACACTCCCTCACATACTGCGCCTGTCCCCTCCCCGCCCCCCCCCCCAGCTCAGCCTTGCTGCGATGAGAGTCCTTCTGTACATGGGAGACCGCCCTTGACAGAGCTACAACTGCAGCATACTGTCGCTCCCGTAGCATTCATTTCCGTTCACTGTAGGCTCATGGACATCTTTGTCCAATTTTCTTCTGATGTACCACAGCTTTTTCAGCTTCATCCGACCCTCATATATTCTCTAGCACCCTCTTCAGCCATAGCCTTATGAGAGATTCCACCCTCTTCTGTGGTACTGGTACCCAAGTAATCATCTCACCCCTCCAGGCCTGTGGACGGACCTTACCCTTTCCCAGGTTGTATCTGTCCTAATGTAGTTGCCGCCAGGGGCTTATGAGGCTTAACAAACCTATGAACAAGATCCGGGTCCTGCCATTGAAAGGGCACTTGAACCCCCGGATCTTTGGGGTAGTGGCTATGCAAACCAATTGTACACTAATCAAAAAGGGCTTTGAAGCTCTGGCAATCCTACCTAATAATCACGGGGTAAGGTAACCAGGGAAGTATTCTGACCTCCATCATCTCTTGATTGGCTGGGGTCTTCAGCTGTACCCAGCAGGTGGGATATCGTTGATGGACCCCATGAACACATGCCAATGTCAATACTTTTCCAGCTTCAAAATGGATACGTTTCAGCAAATCACTCTGCACCAGTGCTTTTAGTCTACCGGAGTCCATTAGCACTTGGGAGCAAACCCCATTCAGTTCCACTGGTATCACATTTAGTGACTTCCTGGTTGGAGGCTTCTATCAAGTTGCAACAATAGGAAGTTACCACATTAGTGTACATAGCCTCCAGTGTCCCGTGGGAACAGTCACTCGCAAAGTATCCTCTCCTCCCTACAGCGGAAGCATGTCAAACTGATTGAAGGTTGCGGCTGGGGTGACCGGCTCAATTGGGTCTGTCCCAGAGGCTTCAGACTCCGTCACTCGCTCTCTTCATTGAGGGGTTTCTCTAGGCAGGATGGCGGTGTGGGCATAGTCTGGGCCTGATGGTATGCCTCTGCTACCTCCAAGGCTTTTCCCATTGTTAGGGCCAGTTGCTGGCAAACCCACTGCTGCATGGGTGAACTGAGATTGTCCAGGAACTACTCCAGCAAAATTGCTTGGGCCAACTCTTCCCCAGTTTTCCTGTCCAGGTACAGCCACCTCTACACGGCATTCTTAAAGCGGTGGAACAAATTCCTATTCCATGCACATACCCGGATCAGTCCAGACCGTGGGTTATACCTCCCTTCCAGCAGATGGAGACAGAGAAAAACTTGTAGGGTGCCCTCTATTAACCAGTTGCACCCTCTGCGTCCCTTCGGTATTTCTCTGTCTCCAGCAGATGAAGGTGGCAGAAAGCAAAATTGCTTACCTTGTAATAGGTGTTATCCCAGGACAGCAGGATGTAGTCCTCACATATGGGTGACGTCACTGAATGGAGCCCAGGCGGGAAAACTTTCTGTCAAAGTTTCTAGAAACTTTTGACTGGCCCAGTGAGGCCACTGAGCATGCCCAGCATGCTATGATATTCTCTGCCACAGGTGTCTCTCTTCAGTCTAGTATGTAGCAAATGCGTTAGCAAAAAATAAAATAATAAAAGTATGAGGCCCAACTCCGCGGGGTGGCGGGTGGGTTCTGTGAGGACTACATCCTGCTGTCCTGGGATAACACCTATTACAAGGTAAGCAATTTTGCTTTATCCCAGGACAAGCAGGATGCTAGTCCTCACATATGGGTGAATAGCAAGCTAGAGGCTGAGTCATTTTGTAATGGAATGTTGTTGTTGAAATGAGTCAGCCGAGGATCACAGAACATTGGATGTAGAAGGAGTTGGGTTTAAGCTGGAAACAAGTTCTTTAAGACAGATTGTCCATAGGCTGAATCTTGTCTTCCTTGCTTGTCCAAACAGTAATGAGCTGCAAAAGTGTGAAGTGAACTCCATGTTGCTGCTTTACATATGTCAAGTATTGGCACAGAACGATAGTGCGCTACTGAAGTTGACATTGCTCTTACTGAATGCGCCTTTACTCGCCCTTGGAGAGGAAGGCCTGCTTTTTCATAGCAAAACTGTATGCAATCTGTTAACCAGTTTGATAGAGTATGTTTACCCACTGCTTTACCGGGTTTGTTTGGGTCATAGGAAACAAAGAGTTGATTGGATTTTCTGTGAACTGCACTGCGGTTTAAGTAGAAGGACAGAGTACGCTTGCAATCTAAGGTGTGTAAGGCTCTTTCCCCTTGGTGAGAGTGAGGCCTTGGAAAAAATGTGGGTAAAACTATAGATTGGTTTAAGTGGAAGTCCGTAACTACCTTAGGAAGGAATTTTGGATGAGTACGGAGAACCACTCTGTCATGTAAGAACTTAGTGTAGGATTCATATGTGACAAGTGCTTGTAATTCACTAACCCTTCTAGCTGATGTAATGGCTATGAGGAAGATAGTTTTCCATGTAAGAAATTTCAGGTCACTGGAATCAATGGGTTCAAAGGGTGAACGCATGAGTCTAGATAGAACCATATTTAGATCCTATTGAGTGACTGGGTGTCTAATTGGTGGTTTAAGAAGAATTAAACCTCTCATAAATCTTTTTACAAGAGGTTGTGTAGAGATAGGTGCATCTGATACCTGATTATGGTAAGCTGAAATTGCACTTAAATGTACTCTTACAGATGAAGTCTGTAGACCAGATTCTGAAAGATGGTACAAGTAGTCTAATAAAGACTTTGTAGGGCAAGTGAAAGGATTGATGTCCTTTTGCTTGCACCACAAAGTGTATCTTTTCCATTTGGAAGCGTAGTTCTTCCTTGTGGAAGGTTTACGTGAAGCTATAAGAACTTGGGATATGTTGGATGAGAGATTGAGTGGTTGTAAAATCAAGCTTTCAACATCCAAGCTGTCAGTGATAGGGATTGAAGGTTGGGATGTCTCAACCGACCCTGATCCTGAGTTATGAGAGTGGGAGCTACTCCCAGGCGAATGGGATCCCTGACTGAGAGGTCTAGAAGTGTGGGAAACCATACTTGTCGAGGCCAGTATGGGGCTATGAGAATCATGGTCCCCTTGTCCTGTTGTAGCTTCACTAGAGTTTTGGTTATGAGTGGCATCGGAGGATACGCATATAACAGGCCTGAGTTCCAAGGGCGAGCAAATGCGTCCTTGGATGGTCTCTTGTTCAGGTTGTATCGGTAACAGTAGTGGTCCACTTTGTGATTCAGATGTGATGCAAAGAGGTCTACTGTCGGTTGTCCCCAAAGTTGAAATATCCTGGTCACTGTTGTGGGATCCAGGGACCATTCGTGTGGTTGGAATTGACGACTGAGTCTGTCCGCCACTACATTGTGAATGCCTGCTAGGTAAGTGGCTTTGAGAAACATTGAGTTGTTCAAGGCCCAGCCCCATATCTGAGCTGCTTCTTGACAAAGGAGGTATGAGCCTGTCCCTCCTTGTTTTTTGATGTACCACATGGCTACTGTGTTGTCTGTCTGGATCAGCACAGTCTTGTTTGTAAGGCAGTCTTTGAAGGCATGCAGAGCATAACGTATAGCTCGAAGTTCCAGGAAATTGATTTGAAATGTTGCTTCGAGCTTTGTCCATGTTCCTTGTGTTTGGAGATTCCCTATGTGAGCTCCCCAACCCAAGGTGGATGCATCTGTAGTTAGAGTTATTTGTGGGACTGGTTGTTGAAAGGGTAGGCCCTTGCACAGATTGTCCTTGTTCACCCACCATCGTAGAGAAGAACATAGTTGGTGGGTTACTTGAATTGGAGAATAAAGTGGTTGAATGGCTTGGATCCATTGTGATCTTAAAGTCCATTGAGTTACCCTCATGGCTAGTCTTGCCATAGGAGTGACATGAACTGTGGATGCCATGTGACCTAATAATATTAGAAACTGATGAGCTGTTGCTTGTTTCTTGGAGTAAATCGAGTTTGCCAGTAGAGACAGTGTGTTTGCTCGATCTTCTGGTAGAAATGCCTTTGAGAGGTTGGTGTTCAAATCTGCTCCTATGAATTGTAGGAGATGGTTTGGAGTTAGATGTGATTTTGGATAATTGATGAGAAATCCCATGGAGTGTAGTAGAGCAATAGTTTTGTTGAGAGACTGTATTGCTCCTTGTTGAGATTGGCTTCTGATGAGCCAATCGTCCAGATATGGGAAAACATGCACACCTTCTTTGTGTAGGTGTGCTGTTATTACTGCCAGACATTTGGTGAACACTCTGGGAGCAGAAGCTAGTCCGAATGGCAGTACTCTGTATTGGTAGTGTTGAAGGCCCACCATGAAGCGCAGATATTTGCGGTGAGGAGGGTATATTGGAATGTGAGCGTAAGCATCTTGAAGATCCAGAGAACAGAGCCAATTTCCTGCTTGAAGAAATGGGAGCATTGTTCCTAGAGAAACCATCCTGAACATTTCTTTCTTTAGAAATTTGTTGAGATTTCTGAGGTCGAGGATGGGACGTAGGCCTCCAGTTTTCTTTGGAATGAGGAAATATCTGGAGTAGAATCCTCTGCCCTGCTGAGACCTGGGCACTGGTTGAATGGCCCTGGCTGTCAGGAGGGTGGATAATTCTATTTGTAATTGAATTATTTGGGAATTTTGGAGGAAGTTGGTGGGAATTCTGGAGGAATTGAGAGAAAATTTAGTTTGTAACCGTGAGCTACAATGGAAAGTACCCATTGGTCTGTTGTTATCTTTTCCCAACTGGTGCGGAAATGGGAAATTCTTCCTCCCACTGGTATGTTTTGATTGGGGTTTTGGAGGGTGGGTCTGATCTCTGGATTTGTGTTCAAAAACCCGTAGCTGGACCAGTCTGTGGAGGAGGCTGAGTACGGGCTGTTCTTGGTTGCCTGGCCTGAGAACGCTGGGTAGGTCTAGAAGGTCTAGCCCTAGTAGGTTGATTGTAGTACTTTCTTGGCTTGTAGTATGGACGTCTAGGTTCCCTACGTGGAAAACGTCTAGGTGCCTGAGTTGTTGGTTCTTGAGGTAATTGTGACAGTTGCCTTAAGGTCTCTGTGTGATCCTTAAGTTGTTGGACAGCATCCTGCACTTTTTCCCCAAATAAATTGTCTCCACGGCACGGCAGATCTACCAGCTTGTCTTGTACTTCAGGCCTGAGATCTGATGCCTTCAACCAGGCCCATCTTCGAGCTGTGATGCCAGCTGCTGCTGTTCTTGAGGCTGTGTCAAAATTGTCATAAGCAGCCCTAACCTCATGTTTCCCAGCTTCTAGGCCCTTGGCAATGATTGATTGTGCGGATTCTTGAAATTGTTCTGGAAGAAAATTCGTGAAGTGCTCCATCTGCTTCCAGAGATCCCTCTGGTACTGTGTCATGTACAGTTGATAAGCAGAGATTCTGGAAGATAAAAGTGCGCTTTGGTACACTTTTCTGCCCAAAGAGTCCAGAAAGCGATGATCCTTTCCTGGGGGAGCTGAGGAATGTGGACGTACCCTTTTTGATTTTTTCTGGGCAGATTCTACTACCACAGATTGATGTGGTAACTGTGTTTTTTGAAAACCTGGTGCCTGCTGCACTAGGTAAGTAGTGTCTACCCGTTTATTTACTGCTGGAACCGTGCAAGGGTGTTCCCACACTCGTTGTTGTAGGTCCAACAGAACTTCGTGGATGGGAATTGCCAAAACTTGTTTTGGTGGGTCCACAAACTGTAGCACCTCTAAGGTATGCTGTCTTGAATCATCTTCTGAGGAAAGTTTGAATGGAATTGTATCCGCCATTTCTTGAACAAAACTTGAAAAGGATAAGTCCTCAGGTGGGGATCTTTTCCTTACTTCAGGTGGTGATGGTTCTGACATGAACTCTTCAGAAGATGTATTAGTTCCTTGATCATCCCAAGAATCTTCTTCATCTGGTTCTTGATATGGAGTTCTTGGGGTTGTCTTAGCAGAAATACCTGATGGTCCAGGTAAAGGGTCATCGATAGGAATTATTGGAGGATTCACCTCCATAACTTTCTGAGGAGCTTTATCGATGACTTTTTGATATTTTTGTAAAAGTCGTCGAAAAAGTGCCAATTCCTGAGCATCAGTATCTTCTTGCTCTGTTGTTATCGAGTGAAGGATAGGTGGCCTCGATGAAGTTGTCGAGGGTAGTGCTCTCGGTGTCGATTCTGTCGACGGTGGTAACATTGCAGCTGGGATTTGAGCATATATCGACGTCGATGACGTAATGATTTTTGGTGTCGACGTCGAATCTCTTTGAACCGGAGTCAAAAATGACCCCGGCATTGGTGTGCTCACCGGCATCGGCAAATTTGCTGGTATCGATGTGGAAAACATCGGCATCGACAATGAAGTCGGTATGGTAAGTTGTTCCTTCAGAGCCTGTGAAATCGCTTGACGGATTAAATCCGACAATTCCGGCCGCACAACCATTGGGAGCAGAACGGTTGAGGGCGGTGGCGTAGGCTGAAGCACAAGTTCTTGTGTGGGCTCTGGTGTCGGCAATGGAGTCGAGGTAGGCCGAGGCGTTGAAGACTCCGAGGTTTCCTGATTTTTAGGCCGCTTCGCTGTCGAGGGTTCCTGGGAAGCCGGGTCGGACAACGAGGGGCTTCGATGACAGTGTCGATGTTTCGACTTCGATTTTTCCATCGATTTCGTCGACGACGATGAAGGGGACGAGTGATCTCCCGAAGGTTCCGGGCGAGGTTTTTTAAGTATTACTCGCTTAGTCGCTCCAGCCGGAGACGACCTCGACGACTGCGACGGGGAAGGTATGAGTTGCAGGCTGTTCCATTTTTTCGAGCCTGGTTTTTCTGGTTTTTGGAGTCATCTCCGCGCATTGTGGACAGTTATGAACATCATGCTTATCTCCTAAACATACCACACATTCGGTGTGCGGGTCTGTAAGAGACATTTTTCTCATACACACAGGGCATTTTTTAAATCCTGTGGACATCGTGAAATCGACAGCCGCCGATTCGACTGAGGAGAATTTTTTAAGATTTCCGAAATCAAAATTTTTTGACTGGGTTACTTACCGGCCGGCAAGAAAAACCCCCGAGAGATTTTCTGTGACAGAGAATGTCAATATCACGACTATTAAGTCGAGTAACAGTTGAGGTAAAAAAACTCAACGGCTCCGGATCCACGATGCTAGCTGCAGCGAGGAAAAACGAAGACTGAAGAGAGACACCTGTGGCAGAGAATATCATAGCATGCTGGGCATGCTCAGTGGCCTCACTGGGCCAGTCAAAAGTTTCTAGAAACTTTGACAGAAAGTTTTCCTGCCTGGGCTCCGTTCAGTGACGTCACCCATATGTGAGGACTAGCATCCTGCTTGTCCTGGGATAACCTGTGGTTCCCATTTTTAGAAGAAATTTAGATTTTGGGTTGGAAAGTTAGGAAAGGCTTTGTTCCTGCTTCCTCCCACATGAATTTTATTCTTTTGAATGGATCAACTTTAAAAAAAAAAAAAAAAAAGTTTTGGGGAAGATTTTTCTCCCTCTCTTTTGTCTATTAAAAAAACCCCAAAAAAAACAGAGAGACATCTTGCATTTTCATCTGGTATTGACTGTATTTTAGTATCTGGTAGGTGGTTGTTAGATGTGACCTGGCTCGCTGGGGTGCAAGCTGGTAGTCCAGCCTCTGCACCTGCGCTGCGACCGGCTGCCCAGAGAAGTTCATGCCTCAGGGCAGTACTGGCTGGGAGGCGGCATTCCTCAGCTGGTCTCTGTAATTAGATTGCAGTGCGGTTCTTTTTCTGTTTGGGAGCGGAGGTTAGATGGGCTTGCATGCTCCTGCCAGGCTTCGGGGGGGGGGGGGGTACCGGCTTCGCTCAGCCTTTCTTTGCCCCCATGCCGTGCTCTACGCAATACTCCGACTGCGGGGAGCCCAGGACACGGCTCTCCCACGAAGGGATTTGCTCTCGGTGCCTCCCCGGTGGGAGCCATGATGAAATCAAATGTCTCAAGCTGAAAGTGCCTTTTCAGGATATATATAAAAAATTCGAACTACCTACGATGATCTTCCCAAACAGGAATACTGAAGACATGGAAAGATTCTAAAAAGTGAAACTTGCCCTGCCACACAGTCACTAATAGGAACCAGAGGGTTTCTATACGGAAATGTGAAATGCAAAGAAAGCAAAATTGCTTACCTTGTAATAGGTGTTATCCCAGGACAGCAGGATGTAGTCCTCACATATGGGTGACGTCACTCACGGAGCCCTAATGCGGGAAAACTTCTGGCAAAGTTTCTAGAAGCTTTTAACTGGCAGCCTGGGGCTACTGAGCATGCCCGGCATGCCATGATATTCCCTGCCACAGGGGTCTCACTTCAGTCTGATATGTAGCAATAAGCGTTAGCAAACTAAAATAATAAAAGTCGGAGGCCCAACTCCGCTGGGTGGCGGGTGGGTTCTGTGAGGACTACATCCTGCTGTCCTGGGATAACACCTATTACAAGGTAAGCAATTTTGCTTTATCCCAGGACAAGCAGGATGCTAGTCCTCACATATGGGTGATTAGCAAGCTAGAGGCTGAGTCATTGTCCATGTAGTTAGCAGTGATGCGTTGTTGAGGAAATGAGGCAGCCGAAGATCACAGCAGGTTGGTTGTAGAAGGAGTTGGGATCAAACTGGAAACAAGTTCTTTAAGACAGATTGTCCATAGGCTGAATCTTGTCATCCTTGTTTATCCAGACAGTAATGAGCTGCAAAGGTGTGAAGGGAACTCCATGTTGCTGCTTTACATATGTCAATGATTGGCACTGAACGAAAATGTGCTACTGAAGTTGACATTGCTCTCACTGAATGTGCCTTTACTCGCCCTTGGAGAGGGAGGCCTGCTTTTTCATAGCAAAACTGTATGCAATCTGCTAACCAGTTTGATATAGTATGCTTACCCACTGCGTTACCCGGCTTATTTGGATCATAAGAGACAAAAAGCTGATTGGATTTTCTGAGGGACGTAGTGCGATTCAAATAAAAGGACAACACACGTTTGCAGTCCAAAGTGTGCAAAGCTCTTTCTCCTTGGTGAGAATGAGGCCGTGGAAAGAATGTGGGTAGAACTATGGTTTGATTTAAGTGGAACTCTGTAACTACCTTAGGAAGGAATTTTGGGTGTGTTCGTAAAACCACTCTGTCATGGAGAAACTTTGTATAAGGTTCATACGTGACAAGTGCTTGTAACTCACTAACCCTTCTAGCTGATGTGATGGCTATAAGGAAGATAGTTTTCCATGTGAGAAATTTAAGATCGCAAGAATGAATGGGTTCAAAGGGAGAACACATTAATGCTGTTAAGACCAGATTCAGGTCCCATTGTGTGACTGGAGGCCGAAATGGTGGTTTAAGGTGAGTTAGACCTCTCATAAACCTACTGACAAGAGGATGTATGGATATAGGTGCATCTCCTAGCTTGTTATGATAAGCTGAGATTGCGCTCAAATGTACTCTGATTGATGAGGTCTGAAGACCAGAGTCTGAAAGATGGTACAAATAGTCTAGAAGAGAAGTAGTGGGGCAAGTGAAAGAATCAATATTGTTTTGTCTGCACCACAAAGTGAATCTTTTCCATTTGAAAGAATAATTCTTTCTTGTGGAAGGTTTGCGTGAAGCTATAAGCACTTGAGAAACATTTGTTGAAAGATTGAGTGGTTGTAATATCAAGCTTTCAACATCCACGCTGTCAGGGATAGGGATGGAAGGTTGGGATGGTGCAACCGACCCTGATCCTGAGTTATGAGATTGGGAGCTACTCCCAGGCGTATTGGATCCCTGACTGAAAGGTCTAGTAGTGTGGGAAACCATACTTGTCGAGGCCAGTATGGGGCTATGAGTATCATGGTCCCCTTGTCTTGTTGTAGCTTCACTAGAGTTTTCGTTATAAGCGGTATTGGAGGATATGCATATAGCAGGCCGGAGTTCCAAGGGCGAGCAAAAGCATCCTTGGCTAGCTGGTTCTGTTGTTTGTGTAGAGAACAGAAGTTGTCCACTTTGTGATTCAGATGCGACGCAAAGAGGTCCGTTGTTGGTTGTCCCCAACGTTGGAATATCTTGGCGGCTACTGAGGGATTCAGGGACCACTCGTGTGGTTGGAATTGACGACTGAGTCGGTCTGCAAGCACATTTTGAATTCCTACTAAATAAGTGGCCTGTAGGAACATTGAGTGGTTCAAGGCCCAGTCCCAAATTTGTGCAGCTTCTTGACAAAGGAGATACGAGCCCGTACCTCCCTGTTTGTTGATGTACCACATGGCTACGGTATTGTCCGTTTGGATCAGAACAGTTTTGTGTGAAAGGCAGTCCTTGAACGCATGCAGCGCATAACGTATAGCTCGAAGTTCCAGAAAGTTGATTTGATATGTGGCTTCGAGTTTTGTCGAGAGTGTATGTGAGCTCCCCACCCCAAGGTGGAAGCATCTGTAGTTAATGTTATCTGAGGGACCGGTTTCTGGAAGGGTAGGCCCTTGCGTAAATTGTCCCTGACTGTCCACCATTGCAGCGAGGAGCGGAGTTGGTGGGTTACTTGGATTGGATAATGTAATGGTTGGATGGCTTGGATCCATTGTGATCGTAGAGTCCATTGGGTTACTCTCATGGCGAGTCGTGCCATAGGAGTGACATGAACCGTGGAGGCCATGTGGCCTAGTAAGGTAAAGAACTGATGAGCTGTCGCGTGTTGTTGCATGGAAATTGAGTGTGCCAACAGGGACAGTGTGACTGCACGATCTTCCGGTAGAAACGCCTGTGCAATGTCTGTGTTTAACTCTGCTCCTATGAATTGGAGTAGATGAGAAGGGTTCATGTGGGATTTCTGATAATTGATGAGGAATCCCAGTTTGTGAAGTATAGCTATGGTGTACTTCAGTGAAGTTATTGCTCCTTGTTGTGATTGACTTTTGATGAGCCAATCGTCGAGATAAGGAAAAACATGAACACCTTGTTTGTGTAAGTGTGCTGCTATCACTGCCAGGCATTTGGTGAATACCCTGGGAGCTGAAGCGAGGCCGAATGGTAACACTCGGTATTGGAAATGTTGACGTCCTACTGTGAATCGCAGGTACTTGCAATGAGGCGGGAATATAGGAATGTGTGTGTAAGCATCTTGAAGATCCAGAGAACGAAGCCAATCTCCCTTTTGTGGAAGTGGAAGCATGGTTCCTGGTGAAACCATCCTGAACTTTTCTTTTTTTTAAGAATTTGTTGAGATTTCTGAGATCTAGAATGGGACGTAGGCCTCCGGTTTTCTTTGGAATGAGGAAATACTGGGAATAGAATCCTCTGCCCTTCTGACTGTGTGATACTTGTTCCACAGCTTTTGCTTTCAGAAGAGCGGATAATTCTGTTTGTAATTGAGGTATGTGATTGAGATGGGAGTTTTGTGGTGGAAACTCCTGAGGGAGAGATGTAAAGTCTAGGCGGTAGCCTTGATGAATTATGGACAGGACCCAATGATCGGTTGTTATTGTTGTCCATTCCTTGTAGAAATGGGATATTCTCCCTCCAACTGGCAAGGTGGCATAGGGATTGGAATATTGGCCTTGTGCTCTGAAATTTGTTTCAAAAGCCCGAAGTAGATCCTGTTTAGGGAGGTGGTTGGGGCCGCGCAGACCGTTGTTGTCTTTGTTGTGGTCTTTGTTGAGACCTTGGAGGTCTTGACCTAGAAGCGGGAGGATAGTACCTCTTTGGGCGATAGAAGGGACGTTTCGCTTCTCTACGCGGTGGTCTGCGAGTTGTGTGGGTTGCAGGGTCATGAGGCAGCATAGAGAGTTGTTTTAGTGTCTCTGAATGCTCTCGAAGTTGGGCGACGGCATCCTGCACCTTGGTGCCAAACAAATTATCTCCCTGACAGGGAAGGTCTACTAATTTGTCCTAGACTTCAGGGCGTAAATCAGAAGCCTTTAGCCAGGCCCATCGTCTGGCACTGATGCCGGATGCTGCTGTTCTAGAGGATGTTTCAAAAGCATCGTAGGCCGCCCTTACCTCATGCTTTCCTGCATCCAAGCCCTTTTGGATAATGATTTGTGCTGCTTCCTGGTGTTATTGAGGCAGAGAGGGTAGAAACTCTTCAATCTGCTTCCAGAGATTTCTCTGGTGCTGCGTCATGTAAAGCTGATATGCAGCAATTTTGGAGTTGAGCATGGCTCCTTGGTAGATTTTTCTTCCCATCAGATCTAAAAATCTACTGTCTTTCCCTGGAGGGATTGAGGCATGAGTCCTGGTTCTGCGAGATTTTTTCTGAGCAGATTCCACCACAAGGGAATTGTGAGGAAGTTGAGGTTTCTCAAATCCTGGGGCTGCTTGAACAAGATAGGTAGAGTCTACCCTCTTATTTACAGCAGGGGTTGTACATGGATGTTCCCATATCCTCTGCTGAAGCTGTAACAGCACTTCGTGTACCGGAATGGCCAGATTGTAAAATTTCAAGCGTCTGTTGCCTCTCATCCTTTTCAGCCTGGAGTTGGAAGGGTATGGACTCAGACATTTCTTGAATAAAAGATGAAAATGAAAGGTCCTCCGGAGGTGATTGTTTTTTGGCTTGAGGTGGAGAGGCCTCAGACAAGAAATCTTCTGATGAAGGCTCAGATTCTGTGTCTGACCAAGTATCAGAAGTTGGTATGTGATATTGAGGAGGTTCAGGCCTTTGAGGTGGAGGTATCCCTGAAGGGCCTTGCAAGGGATCTTGTGGGTCCGGTGAAGTCTCTCGATCCTCTTCTTCTTGCCCAGGCATTATGGGCAATGAAGCCAGAAGGTCCTGATACCTCTTAGTGAGGATGCTGTGTAAATGTGCTTCAGAACTAGAAGTGTCTGGAACTGTGGGAGAAGGCTTCAGTGAAGAATGTTTAAATTTCCCCGATGACTTTTGTGTGGAAGATGTTCTTCTTGGCAAAGATGGCTTGGACGGTGCCATGGTGTAGAGAGACATCGATTTTGTAATCGGTGGTATCGATGAAGTAGTAAAGGTAAACATTGATATTGGAATCATCGATAGTATAGATCTGGCTGGCATCGAAGGCATCGGGAATTGTAAAGGAACCGATGGTATCGATGGTATGTATGTTGGAACTGGATCCGTCATCGAAGAAGTCATCAGCGGAATCGATGAAGACATCGCTGGCATCGGCGTATATGCCGGCATCGACTGAGACGTTGGCATCATCGGCGATCCCGCCGGCATCGACACGGTGGTCGGCATCGACATGGTTGTCGGCATCGGCGATGACGCCGGAATTTGATGCTGGAAGGCATCAGTGACTATTTGTTTAATTAAAGTAGTCAAGTCAGTAATCGAAGTCGATACTTGCTGTGATGTCGACGGTATCGATTCTGGAACCGATGGAACCGTAGTTGAGGAAGACTTTTGCCTCTTAGCGATCGGTTCCTCCGGCGGCGGGAGCGGCGAGATAGACCGATGCCGTCGGTGCTTGTGCTTCGATCGTGGTTCGGATACCGACCTTGTCGATGACGTGGAGGGTGTTGGAGAAGAGGCATCCCCCGAACCCTCCGGAAGTCTTTTCTTGATCAGGATCTTTTTTGTAAGGCCTACCGGCGATGATTTTGTAGAAGTCGTCGGTGAAGGCCCCGATTGAATTTGAAAAATCTGTGCCATTTTTTCTTGGCGGAGTTTTCTGCCTTTTGCCGTCATCTCTTGGCATTTTGGACAGGCAGTGATGTCATGCTCTCCCCCAAGGCACCGAACGCATTCGATATGCGGGTCCGTTATGGACATTGTTCGGTTGCAGGCTGGGCACTTCTTGAAGCCTGATGACATTTTGATTCAACGTCCGTCGATGGAAAAAACTCTGAATTTGTTAGCATAAGCTAAATTGTTTGTCACCGGCCGGTGACAAACTGTATGAGACCCGAAATGGGCAAATTTGGTACAGAAAATTTTTAACTTTCTCTGTCACGTTGTGAGGAAAACCTCATAGGGCTCCTGTGACCGCGATGTCGATGGCAGCACGGAAAAAAGAAGACTGAAGTGAGACCCCTCTGGCAGGGAATATCATGGCATGCCGGGCATGCTCAGTAGCCCCGGGCTGCCAGTTAAAAGCTTCTAGAAACTTTGCCAGAAGTTTTCCCGCATTAGGGCTCCATGAGTGACGTCACCCATATGTGAGGACTAGCATCCTGCTTGTCCTGGGATAATGCTATTTACCCATTTCAAATACAGGAAGGTACATTAGGAATTGTACTCCTTTTGAACCACAAAATAAATGAAGTACCAACCATGCCCTGCATGTCACATTGAGCTGTAAGCACTGCTTGCAAGTGTGGAATCTACTTGAGAGTAGTAAGAAAAGCCACCCTCCCAGCAGACGAAGCATTGGAAACTGAAGTGGCAAGAACATAAGAAATTGCTATGCTGGGTCAGACCAAGGGTCCATCAAGCCCAGCATCCTGTTTCCAACAGAGGCCAAACCAGGCCACAAGAACCTGGCAAGTACCCAAACACCAAGAAGATAGCAAATGTTGCTTACCTGTAATAGGTGTTCTCACAGGACAGCAGGATGTTAGTTCTCACATATGGGTGACATCACAGGATGGAGTCCAATCACGGAACACTTTTGTCAAAGTTTCTAGAACTTTGACTGGCCCCTACTGGGCATGCCCAGCATGGCACTAACCTTGCAGCCAGCAGGGGTCCCCCTTCAGTCTTGTTTAAAAAGCTACAGGAAGTGTTGAAAAATAAAATAAGAAACGTAACGAACCCAACACCGCGGGGCGGCGGGTGGGTTTCGTGACGACCAACATCCTGCTGTCCTGTGAGCACACTTGTTACAGGTAAGCAACATTTGCTTTCTCACAGGACAAGCAGGATGGTAGTCCTCACATATGGGTGAGTACCGAGCTGAGGATGTCAGAGTGTGCACCAAATTTACACAGGTGTGCAAGGCAGTAGGACTGGGGTGAAATTTGGCCGAGGGCATCCTGAACCCTACCGGGCAGGCAGAAGGGTGTTGGTACATCAAGTTGTGAATAGGTTGCTAAAGACAGATTGGCCGAATATGGAATCTTGTCTTCTGGCTTTGTCCAAGCAATAGTGGGCTGTAAAGGTATGGAGAGAACTCCAGTTGGCAGCCCTGCAAATGTCAGGAAGCGGCACCGAGCGTAGGTGTGCTACTGATGTCGCCATGGCCCTCACAAAGTGTGCTTTAACACGGTCTTGCAGTGGAATGCCCGCTTGCTGATAGCAAAAGGATATGCAGTCTGCCAACCAGGAGGATAGAGTCTACTTGCCCACAGGCTTCCCTAACTTGTTAGGGTGGGAAGAGACAAACAATTGAGTGCTTTCCCTGTGGGCAGCTATATGGTCTAGGTAGAATGCTAGAGCCCGTTTACAGTCAAGGGTATGCAGAGCCTTGTCTCCTGGATTGGAATGGGGCCTGGGAAAGAAGGTAGGTAGTATAATGTATTGATTAATGTGAAACTCCGATACTACCTTAGGCAAGAACTTAGGGTGAGTGTGGAGTACCGCCCGATCCTGCAGAAGTTTAGTGTAAGGCGGATAGGTAACTAGGGCCTGAAATTCATTAACTCTGCGAGCTGAAGTGATTGCCAGAAGGGAAATCACTTTCCATATGAGATAGCGAAGATCACAGGAGTGAAGAGGCTCGAATGGTGATTTCATGAGCCGAACCAAAACCAGGTTGAGGTCCCAAGAAGGGGCCGGAGGACACAGTGGAGGCTTGAGATGAAGCAAGCCTTTCAGAAAATGTGTTACAAGGGGTTGTACTGATATAGGAACTTCCCCGATACCTTTATGGAAGGCGGCTACCGCACTGACATGCATTCTGATGGAAGAAGTCTTTAGACCTGACTCTGATAAATGACAGAGATAGCCCAAGAACTTCGTGATTGGACACGAAAAGGGGTCAAGGGACTGAGAAGAGCACGATGACATGAACCTTTTCCATTTGTAAGAGTAAGCTTTTCTCGTGGAAGGCTTCCGTGAAGCAATCAAGACACGGGAAACTGGTTCAGAAAGGTTAAGTGGTTGAAGGATTAACCTTTCAATATCCATGCCGTCAGGGACAAGGCGTGAAAGTTGGGATGGCGGAGGCACCCGTCGTTTTGAGTGATCAGAAGCGGGTCCTTTCCCCAGGGATGTGCCTGCGAATGGAGAGATCCTGAGTATTGGAAACCACACTTGGCGTGGCCAGTGAGGTGTTATCAGCATCATGGTTCCCTTGCCCTGACGTAACTTCACGAGAGTCTTCGAGAGAAGAGGAAGTGGAGGGAATGCATAGAGTAGACCGGTTGCCCATGAGAGGGAGAATGCGTCTCTGGGCTGAGAGTGTTTGCTGTGAATTAGAGAGCAGAGTTTCTCTACCTTGCGGTTTTGAGGAGACGCAAAGAGGTCTATCTGAGGATATCCCCTTTGTTGGAAGATGGAGTTCGCCACCGAGGGGTTGAGAGACCACTCGTGCGGTTGAAAGATGTGACTCAGCTTGTCTGCCAACACATTGTCCACTCCCGGCAAGTAGGTGGCCCTGAGGTACATCGAATGGGAGAGAGCTTCCGCCCAAATCTGTGCAGCTTCCTGACACAAAAGGAAGGAGCCTATGCCTCCCTGTTTGCTGATGTACCACATGGCCACCTGGTTGTCCGTCTGGATCAGTATAACTTGATATGCCCTGAGAGCATACCTGATTGCTCGAAGCTCCAGGAAATTTATTTGGTGTTTGGCTTCCTCTGGAGAGCAAGAGCCTTGTGTCTGCAGATTGGCCAAAAGGGCTCCCCATCCAAGATTGGAACATCGGTGGTGAGAGTTAATTGAAGGTCTGTAGGCTGAAAGGGCAAGCCTTGGAGGAGATTGATCTGATTTTTCCACTCGGCAAGAGACTGACGGAATGAGCCGGTTACGTGGACAATGGTCGACAGGGGCTGAATGCTTTGAGTCCATTGAGACCTTAGAGTCCACTGCATGACTCTCATGGCCAAACGGACCATTGGTGTGACCTGAACTGAGGACGCCATGTGTCCCAGGAGGATGAGAAAGTGGCGTGCAGTCGCGGAGTGCTGAGGCTCCAGCTGGCGTGCAAGAGACACGAGAGTGAGAGCTCGTTGTCGAGGCAGAAAAGCCTTTGCCTGCAAGGTGTCCAAGTCTGCCCCAATGAACAACAAGGTATGAGATGGGACTAAGTAGGATTTGTTGTAGTTGACGAGAAATCCTAATGAAATTAGAGTGTGTAAGGTTAGACTGAGGGACGACAGAGCAGCTTGCTGAGTGGAGGCCTGATTAACCAGTCATCTAGATAGGGGTAGATGTGAACACCTTGGGTCCTGAGGGAAGTCTGCAACTACTACGAAGCATTTTGTAAAGACTCGTGGTACAGACGCTAGGCCGAATGGAAACACTCGGTATTGATAGTGCTTGGGACCTACTAGAAACCTCAGGAATTTGCGATGAGATGGAGTTATCGCAATACGAGTGTATGCGTCCTGGAGGTCCAGAGAGCAGAGCCAGTCTCCTCTTTGTAGAAGAGGAAGAAGCGAGCCTAAGGTTACCATCTTGAACTTCTCTCGCTGGAGGTGCTTGTTGAGGGCCCGTAGGTCCAGAATAGGACGAACGCCTCCCTAAGCCGTGCTGAGAGTAGGGTACGGGTTCTATTGCCTTGGACTGGAGAAGGAGGGAGACCTCTTGATCCAGAAGGATGGAGTGATCGGATGTTCTCCACATCTGTAGAGGTGGGGAGACCGGTGGCCCAGAGAGAAAGTTCAGATGGTAACCCTGAGCAATTATTGCCAGTACCTACTGGTCTGAGGTGATTGAGTGCCATATGATGTGGAAGTGGCATAAATCGACCTCCCACTGGAATGAGAGGCAGTGGGAATCTGGCTGCTGCTCTCTAGGTGAAAGTAAAAAACCTGAAGCAGGCCCTGGTTGAGGAGCTGCTTGTGGTTTTTGTTTACGTGTTTGACGAGACTGTGCTTTTTGAAAAGGTCTCGTGGCACAGGATCTGGTTGGTGGTGGGTAGAACTTCTTCGGGCGGAAGAATGACTTTTTCGAGTCCTTTCTGAAGGGCTGTTTAGAAGAATAGTCAGAAGGCATAAGAGAGAGCTGTCTTAGGGTCTCATGATGGTCCTTCAGTTCCGCCATCATCTGTTGAATCTGTTCTCCAAACAGATTATCTCCTACACAAGGCAGGTCAGATAACCTGTCTTGTACCTCAGGCCGAAGGTCAGAAGACTTGAGCCAGGCCCCATTCTTGCCGAAATAGCAGCTGCAGATACCCTAGTAGCAGTATCAAAAATATCATAAGATGATCTGATCTCGTGCTTGCCTGCCTCAAAACCTTTGTTTACTAAGGTTTGGAGCTGTTCTTGAAATTGCTGAGGCAGGGAGTCCATCAAGTCTTGTATCTGCTTAAAAATGACCCTGTTATATTGGGTCATATAGAGCTGATAAGCGGAAATTCGGGAGATGAGCATTGATCCTTGGAAGACTCGGCGACCAATGGCATCTAGAAACTTCTGTTCCTTACCAGGGGTAAAAAGTGTGAGGTTTTGATCTCTTTGCTCTCTTCTGTGCAGATTCCACCACTATAGATTGGTGATCCAATTGTGGTTTCTGAAAGCCCGGAGCTGACTGCACCAAATAGGTAGTGTCAGCTTTCCTGTGGATTGGAGCAATGGAGCCAGGATGTTCCCAGTTCTTCTTCAGGAGATCCAGAAGAACCTGGTGGACAGGGATGGAGATTATTACCTTGGGAGCATCCAAAAATTGGAGCAACTCCATCATCTGATGCTTATCATCCTGTTCAGTCTGTAATTGGAAGGGAACCAATTCAGACATTTCCTTCACAAAATTTATAAAGGAAAGGTACTCTGGAGGAGAATGCTTTCTGCTTTCAGTGGGTGAAGGTGGTGAAGGCAAATCATCAGTGTCTGGTGAGGAATCATCAGTCCAGGTATCATAAGGATCAGCACCTGCCCCTCTAGGATGTAGAGGGGGATGGGATGGTGGGATAGCTGAAAGTCCTGGTCTAGGCTCCGAAGGAATAATTGGAGGCACTGATGAAGGTATTGAAGGCACCGGCACAGGCATCAAGGGCATCGATGGATGGCTCGGTGGTGCCAACAGGCGTATAGGCACAGATGGTTGGATCGGTGGCGATGGACGTATCAGCATCGATGGCTGAGGCAGAACTCCCGAAGTAGGGATGCGAAACAGTGTTTCTCCTCCCGAGGACAGAGTGAGCGGGGAGGGCACCGGTGCCATCGGTGACCCAGGGTCCATCGGTGAGAAAAGCGGCAATTAGCGCTTCCATCCTGGAAAGCAGCGGTGCCAACGCTGCCGGAATCGGGTCGGTGATCGGTACCGGTGTCGGAGGAACCTGGAATCGTTGCATCGCCCTGTCGATGGCCTCCTGAACCATCTGGTCCAGTTCTTCTAGGAGACCTGGAGCAAGCAGCCCCGGCTCTGGAACAGGAGGAGGCAGAGGCATAGCCGGAGGGACCACCATTAAAGGTGGAGTCGCGGCTCGCGATGCCCCATTGGGGGAAGGTTGCCTCGGTGACCCAGTCGCCGAAAAGGTCGGTGCCTTTTCTGGACGGGGGTTTTTCGACGGTGGCTTGGACGATGGCGAGGTCGATGATTTCGCGCCCTCAATGGTCCGAGACTTTCTATGCCGGTGGCGATGTTTGTCTCTACGATCCCCTCGGTCCTGAGGGAGAGTAGAGGGTGTCGAAGGCTGAGATGTCGTCGATGCCGGACGGTCACCAGTCGGTGAACGATGCTGGTTCCCACGATGTCGATGCAATGGACGGAGTCGGGGTTTGAGTATGGAAGAGAAGTTCCATCTTCTCCATTCTGGCCTTGCGACCTTTTGGTGTCATTAAGGCACATTTGGTGCAGGTCAGGACATCGTGCTCTCGTCCAAGACACATTACACAGACTTTATGGGGATCTGTGTTGGACATGGTGCAATTACAGTCTGGGCACCGATGGAACCCAGACGCCATGGAAAAAATTGAGCCGTGGTACGGTCAACGGCCAGTAGGCCGCAAGGGCCAAACTCGATAGTAATCGACGGAAAAACGGGTAAAAATTTACCGGAGTACCGTGGCTTGAAAAAGTTAGATGGACCCCTGGTGGGGCAAATTAACTTTTAGCAATTCCATGAGGAAAATTCATGTCAGGAATCTCTGCAGAGCTCCTTAACCGCAAGGCTACTGCTGCACGGAAAAAAGAAGACTGAAGGAGGACCCCTGCTGGCTGCAGGGTTAGTGCCATGCTGGGCATGCCCAGTAGAGGCCAGTCAAAGTTCTGGAAACTTTGACAGAAGTTTTCCGTGATTGGGATCCATCCTGTGATGTCACCCATATGTGAGTACTACCATCCTGCTTGTCCTGTGAGAAAATGTGTATCCTCTGTTTCTGTCTGGACTGGTGTAGCAGGATGGCAAGGAAATACATAAAAATTTGTAACATGCTCACGGAGAAATTGCAATCTCTACTATGAAATGGTTCTTTAGTAGAGCCCAAATCTTTTTTGATTATGTTGAATATTTTCAGGGGTACATCTTGCCCCCTTAGTTAGCTGTGTGCCTTGCTCTATCATAAGAACATAAGAAATTGCCACGCTAGGTCAGACCAAGGGTCCATCAAGCCCAGCATCCTGTTTCCAACAGAGGCCAAAACCAGGCCACAAGAACCTGGCAATTACCCAAACACTAAGAAGAACTCATGCTACTGATGCAATTAATAGCAGTGGCTATTCCCTAAGTAAAATTGATTAATAGCTATTAATGGACTTCTCCTCCAAGAACTTATCCAAACCTTTTTTGAACCCAGCTACACTAACTGCACTAAGCACATCCTCTGGCAACAAATTCCAGAGCTTTATTGTGCGTTGAGTGAAAAAGAATTTTCTCCGATTAGTCTTAAATGTGCTACTTGCTAACTTCATGGAATGCCCCCTAGTCCTTCTATTATTCGAAAGTGTAAATAACCGAGTCACATCTACTCATTCAAGACCTCTCATGATCTTAAAGACCTCTATCATATCCCCCCTCAGCCTTCTCTTCTCCAAGCTGAACAGCCCTAACCTCTTCAGCCTTTCCTCATAGGGGAGTTGTTCCATCCCCTTTATCATTTTGGTTGCCCTTCTCTGTACCTTCTCCATCGCAACTATATCTTTTTTGAGATGCGGCGACCAGAATTGTACACAGTATTCAAGGTGCGGTCTTCACCATGGAGCGATACAGAGGCATTATGACATTTTCCGTTCTATTAACCATTCCCTTCCTAATAATTCCTAACATTCTATTTGCTTTTTTGACTGCTGCAGCACACTGAGCCGACGATTTTAAAGTATTATCCACTATGATGCCTAGATCTTTTTCCTGGGTGGTAGCTCCTAATATGGAACCTAACATCGTGTAACTACAGCAAGGATTATTTTTCCCTATATGCAACACCTTTCACTTGTCCACATTAAATTTCATCTGCCATTTGGATGCCCAATCTTCCAGTCTTGCAAGGTCCTCCTGTAATGTATCACAGTCTGCTTGTGATTTAACTACTCTGAATAATTTTGTATCATTCGCAAATTTGATAACCTCACTCGTATTCCTTTCCAGATCATTTATATATATATTGAAAAGCACCGGTCCAAGTACAGATCCCTGAGGCACTCCACTGTTTACCTTTTTCCACTGAGAAAATTGACCATTTAATCCTACTCTCTGTTTCCTGTCTTTTAACCAGTTTGTTCACTGCAGCCAGTCAAGGGTTAATTCAAAACAGGTCACAAAGAATATTTCAGAAATCAGCTTTGTGATGGCAAACTACTTTACTCCACTAGGAAAGAAAGGAGCTAAGCAGCATCTGAACCTCCCAGCTCTAAATATCCTTTTTATATTTTTTTCCACAAAAGAAAGAGGGATGAGGAGTCAGATTCCTCTGACTTTCAAATACCCCCAGAGCCAGGAAACCACCAACCCACCTGCTTGACCCTAATTCAACTAGGGACAACACTAGGTCTGACTACCAAAGGCAGTTTCTTCAGACTTCTCAAGCTGCACGGGTCTTGCATATCTACCATCTGGCAACATGGAAAAAGCAGAGTTGCTTACCTGTAACAGGTGTTCTCCCAGGACAGCAGGATGTTAGTCCTCACATATGGGTGACATCATCGGATGGAGCCCTATCACGGAACACTTTTGTCAAAGTTTCTAGAGTTTTGACTGACACACTGAGCATGCCCAGCATGCGACTAACCCTGCATCTATTAGAGGTCCCCCTTCAGTCTCATTTGTAGCAAAAAGTATGAGTGAAAAATAAAATAATAAAAAGTTAGCGAACCCAACTCCGCAGGGTGGTGGGTGGGTTTCGTGAGGACTAACATCCTGCTGTCCTGGGAGAACACCTGTTACAGGTAAGCAACTCTTTCTCCCAGAAAAGCAGGATGGTAGCCCTCACATATGGGTGATTAGTGAGCTACAGGATGCCCGAATAGAGTGAATCAACTAGCACCCAACAACATGCAATAGGCACAACAGGGGCGGTGTTGGTTATGAGGGCAGCCTGAAATTAACAGTGGGTCGTAGGTAGGAAGTTTGGTTATTAAACTGGAAACAAATTTCGTAGTATAGACTGGCCAAAGATGGAATCTTGCCTGCCAGCCTTGTTGAGACAATAATGAGCTGCAAAGGTATGGAGAGAGCTCCATGTGGCAGCTCTACAGATGCCTGCAATAGGTACAGAACGGAGGTGCACCACTGACGTGGCCATGGCTTTCACGCGTCCCTGTAGTGGACCTGCTTGCTGGTAGCAGAAGGAAAAACAGTCCGCCAGCCAGGTGGACAGGGTCTGCTTGCCCACCGGAACCCCCAGTTTGGTCTTATCAAAGGAGACAAAAAGTTGGGTGGACTTCCTATGGGCTGTGGTGCGGTCCAAATAAAAGGCAAGCACACGTTTACAGTCCAAGGAATGCAGTGCCCGCTCACCTGCGTGTGAGTGTGGTTTAGGAAAAAAGGTAGGAAGTATTATGGACAGATTTAAGTGGAAATCAGAAACTACCTTTGGCAAAAATTTAGGGTGAGTGCGGAGTACCACACAATCGTGGAGACATTTGGTATAAGGTGGGTATGTTACCAGTGCCTGTAGCTCCACTGACTCTGCGAGCAGATGTTATAACTAGAAAGATCACTTTCCAAGTGAGATGTAGGAGCTCGCAGGAGTGTAGGGGCTCGAAAGGAGGTCGCATGAGCCGGTCCAATTGGGGGACGCAGTGGAGGCTTCACCTGGAGTAAGCCTCTCATAAAGCACCCTACAAGGGGTTGCGCTGAAATTGGGGCATCTCCTACACCTTTATTGTAAGCGGCTATGGCACTTATATGTACCCAGATTGAGGAAGTTTGTAGGCCAGACTCCGAGAGGTGCCAGAGGTAGTCTAGGAACCTTGTTGTGGGGCAGGAAAATGGATCTATTTCCTTTGTCGTGCACCACAAGGAGAATCTTTTCCACTTTAAACGATAAGATTTTCTAGTGGAAGGCTTCCGTGAAGCTACAAGGACCTGGGACACATCGTTAGAAAGGTTAAGGGAATTAAGAATTAACCTTTCAACATCCATGCCATCAGCGATAGGGAGTGGAGGTTCGGATGATGCAACAGTCCTTTGTTCTGTGTTATTAGAGAAGGATCTGTGCCCAGGCGAATTGGTTGCTGGACAGAGGTCGCGTAGGATGAGAATCCAAACTTGTCGCGGCCAGTACAGGGCTATGAGGATCATTGTGCCCCGGTCTTGTCGTAACTTCACCAGAGTCTTGCTGATGAGTGGAATAGGAGGGTGTGCGTGTGGAAGACCCGTTTTCCACGAGTGGGCGAAGGCATCCATCAGTGGTGACTCGCAGCTGCGGTGTAGAAAGTAGAATCAAACTACTTTGCGGTTGTGAATTGATGGAAAGAGGTCTATGTGCGGGCGACACCACTGGTGGAAAATTCTCTTCGCTACCGTGGGATCTAGGGCCTATTCGTGGGGATGAAAGGTCCGGCTGAGACGGTCTGCCATCACATTGTTTACGCCTGCCAGGTAGGATGCCCTCAGCAGCATGGAATGGGAGAGAGCCCAAGCCCAGATCTGCGCCGCCTCCTGGCATAGCAGGTAAGAGCCTGTGCCCCTTTGCTTGTTTAGATACCACATCGCTACCTGGTTGTCTGTTTGAATTAGGATTATTTTGTTAGATATGCAATCCTGAAATGCGAATAGGGCATACTCTATCGCCCGGAGCTCCAGAAAATTTATCTGGTGGCTTGCTTCTGCCCTTGTCCGGGTTCCCTGGCTTTGTAGGTCATTGACATGGGCTCCCCAACCCAGATTGGAGGCATCTGTTAACGTAATCTGAGGATCTGGAGGTTGAAAGGGTAGTCCAATCTGAAGACTGGACTCTTGTATCCACCAAGCCAATGAGTGGCGAAGCTGACTGGTCACGTGGACAGTTTGTGATAGATTTTGGCTTAATTGGGACCACTGGGACTTTAAAGTCCATTGTGTTACTCTCATGGCTAGTCGGGCCATTGGGGTAACGTGAACTGTAGATGCCATGTGTCCTAGCAAGGTTAGCAGGTGACGAGCTGAAGTGGTTTGGCCAGTCTGTACTGATTTGGCCAAGGTAGAAAGTGTGTGAGCTCGGTCCTTTGGAAGGAACGCTCTGGCCTGAATGGTGTTTAAATCTGCTCCAATGAACAAGAGGGTGCGCGTGACTGAGTCAGATGTGATTTGGGATAGTTTAGAGAAACTCCCAGGACTGTAGCAGCTGTATGGTAAGACGGAGGGATTGAAGTACTACCTCCTTGGATGGATCTCTGCGTAGCCAATCGTCTAGATACGGATAGACATGGATAATGCGTTGCCTCAGGTAAGCTGCTACTACTACCAGGCATTTGGTAAATACTCGGGGTGCTGATGCCAGGCCGAACGGCAGCACCCAGTATTGGAAATGCCTGTGACCTATGAATCTAAGATATTTTCGATGAGATAGGGATATGGCTATATGGGCATAAGCCTCCTGAAGATCTAGAGAGCAGAGCGAATCTCCCTTTTGCAGGAGAGGGAGACCATCCTGAATTTTTCCTTGCTGAGCTGTTTGTTTAGGGCACAGAGGTCCAGAATAGGTCGTATGCCGCCCGACTTTTTTGGAATCAGAAAATAATGAGAGTAGAAACCCTTTCCTCGCGGCAGTCGGGGAACTGGTTCCTCGGCATTGGCCTGCAGGAGGATAGAGAGTTCTGCCTCGAGAAGTGGAGTGTGGTCGGTTAGGCTCCACGCCGGATGCGGTGGAGTGTCAGGTGGTAGTGTAAGGAAATTTAGAAGGTAACTGTGGGTTACTATAGAAAGGACCCAGTGGTCGGTGGCAATTGTGTGCCATTTGTTGGCAAAGTGGCACAGGCAGCCTCCCACAGGAAAAGTGGTTGGAGAGGGGGTTGACTGCTGCTCTCTAGATGGAAGTCAAAACCCCAATGCGGGACCAGTCTGAGGAGCTTGTTGGGCTTTTGGGGGCCTGTGCTGACGAGGCTGGCCTTTGTGAGAGGGTCTGGTCAGTCTAGCCAGGATGAGGAGGGTAATTCCTGCGTGGTTCATAGGTTAGCCTTCTAGGTTTTCGTTGAAATGTTCTCTTGGTGGTAGAGGAGAAGTCCGAGGGGACAATGGACAGTTGGGGCAAGGTTTCGTGGTGGTCTTTTAGTTGCGCTACTGCCTCTTGAATTTTGTCACCAAATTGACCCCTGTGCATGGAAGGTCTGCTAACCTGTCCTGGACTCCTAGCGTAAGTCAGAGGATTTAAGCCATGTCCAGCATCTGGCGCTTATTTCTGCCGCTGACACTCTGGAGGCAGTGTTGAAGATATCATACGCTGCTCTGACCTCGTGTTTACCAGCATCAAGACCCTTCTGGAGGATGGTAGATAATCCTTCCTGGAATTCTTCAGGCACGGTCTCAGTGAAGTCTTGGACTTGTTTCCAGTGATTCCTGGTGTATTGTGTCATGTACAGCTGGTAGGCTGCTAGACATGCCATCAGCATAGATTCCCTGGAAGACTCTTCGACAAAGGTGTCCAAGGACTTCTGCTCTTTGCAAGGTGGGGCAGAGGAGTGAGGCTGGATCTCTTAGCCTTTTTCTGGGCGGATTCCACCACTACGGAGTGGTGGGAGTAGTTGGCTCTTTTGAAAACCTGGAGCTGACTGAACTAGGTATGTAGCATCGGTTTTCTGTTGACTGATGGCACTGTGCCAGGGGGGTTCCCAGGTACAGTGTAAGAGGTCAAGCAGAATTCGTGGACCGGAACTGCCATAACCTCTTTGGGGGCATCCACGAATTGAAGCACCTTCCAGCATTTATGCCTGGCATCCTCCTCAGTTTGAAATTTAAAGGGGATGGTTTCAGACATCTCCTTTATAAAGTTGGCAAATGATAGGTCCTCCAGGGGGGGAGCAGTTGTCTTTCTTCTGGGGGTGAAGGCTCTGACAGAAGCCTTCAGAATCCTGACAGTCAGAGGAATCATCACCCCAAGGGTCATATGGTGGGTCTCCTCTACCCTGCGGGCCTTCAGATGGAGGCAGAAGTCCAAGTCAAGCCGGATGAGGAGGTGGCTCCAATGGAAATGTGGAGCACTGAGACAGGAGCGGCAGCACAGAGAACGGTGGTGTACCAATGGCATCAGTGTTCTCAATGGACGCCGGGGTAGAAGTAAACTCGATGGCCCAGGCACCGGCTCTGGCATCAGTGGCTCCCAGGAGAGAAGAGGCATAGTCCGGTTCTTCACTGTCCGAAGGCAGAGGAATTGGGATCGATGTCGGAGGAGGATCGATGGTTTCGGAGGCACCGGTGGTCCGGAAGGAACGGGCACCGATGGAAGTGCACCGATCAGGGTGTCCAATCGTTCAAGGAGTGGAGCCAATATAGTAGGCACCGGATCAGTTTGTCTGTATGGGAGTCCACGCCGGCGGTGACTGAAAACCCTGAAGGGGCCTGAGGACTGCCCTCTTGGACCATCCGGTCCAATTCCTCCCAGAAAGCTGGTGTTGGTAACACAGTGACCGGGGTTGGAGACTGAGCAGGCGTTGCCTGAGGGTCCACAGGAATTTGTGGAGTCTTGGCACCCGGCACCATTGCAGGTGGGGGAACGCCTCGGTGTCCCGAGTCCAGAGAAGGATGGGGGCTCCTCTCCCCGGGATTTCTTGGACGGCGGCTCAGCCAAGGTTGATGGCTTGTTGGTGCCGGCACCGGATGTGGATTCACGTCGCTGCCGCTGACTGTGCTTCTCGCGATGCCCGGCCCAGTCCTTCTCCGGCGCAGAGGATGAGGATGTTGAAGCCTTTGAGCGGGACGATGCTGGTGATGGGCAGTCACCGGTGTCTTGGTGTTGTTGAGACGTCGATGGAGAAAGAGTAGAGGATGAAGAAAGTTTCTGACTCTGTGCGCTTTTGGCTGGAGTCGATGGAGATTAGCGCTTAGAGGCGAACAGGTGCTCCATTTTCTCCAGGTGGGCCCGGCGGCCTTTTGGGGTCAGTTGGACATCATGGGAAAGCCCCACATATAAGATGCAGACGTCTTATGCTTGGCTGAGTGAGATGCCTGTGGAAGGATACCAGGGATGTTAAGTAACTCTCTCCCCTGAGATTTCTGAGACTTTCCCAGTTGTTTTAAAGAATCCAAAAATGTATCATTATAACTTCCTGTAGGAAGGGGATGAGAAGGTTTAAAGAAGCTCCATTGTAGGTAAAGTGAGAGTCCAGGGACCTATTTTTAAGAGATGTCATCATTAGTAGAATAATGCCATCTCTTTAGCTATGCTGCTGTTCTGTCACAGTTGCAGAGAGAGTGTTGAGCATCTGATGAGAGAGCTGATAAAGAGGTTGTTCCTCTTAAGACATTTCGATAGATAGAAGAAAACTTATCTGGCAGTTGTGATAGTTACCAGTGATACTAAACACTACAAATTCACATTAATTTGAAACATTTGTTTAGAATTGATTGAGTGGTATGAATAAGTTATAGAAAATTGAAATTGAATTATCCTGAAAGGTAAGGAAGACAGGAGAGTTAAAATAAACACCAAAACAGAAGCATGGAAAGAAAGATTTCTGTTTCATTTAGCAGTGACATAAATGAAAAGTGAGAGAAATTCTGATTAATTGGTGGGAGCTTTCATAGTTTGTTTGTTTTTTTGGGGGGGGTTTAAAGAGATGTTCATTTTGCCATATATTCTTAGAAAATTAACAAATATTTACATAGATGGAGGTAAAAATATTGATTAAAAATTGACAGATGTTAGAGTCTGCACGAAGTAGGATCTTCTAAGATCTGGAAAGGAATACGACAAGTGAGGCGATCAAATTTGCAGATGATACAAATTATTCAGAGTAGTTAAATCCACAAGCAGATTGTGATTAAATTGCAGGAGAAACCTTACAAGACTGTAGATTTGGCATCCAAATGGCAGATGAAATTAATGTGGATAAGTGCAAGGTGATGCATATAGAGAAAAATAACCCATGATGTTAAGTTCCATATTAGAAATTATGACTGAAGAAAAAGATCTAGGCATTGTTGTTGATATTTATTTATTTATTTTTAGATTTTTTTTTTATACCGGTGTTCCTGTATAAAATACAGATCACATCGGTTTACATTGAAACTGAACATAATTTTTGCCTAGAGGCATTACATAGAACAAGGTTGTAGGAACTTGGAACAGGGTAAACTAGATCAAAACTTAACATTGTAATGTAAACATATTAGCTAACAAGTCTCATATTACTCTGATATTACATTGAAATCATCGGCTCAGTGTGCAGCAGCAGTCAAAAAAGCAAACAAAATGTTATGAATTATTAGGAAGAGAACAGTGAATAAAACTGACAATGTCATATTGCTTCTGATTTGCTTTATGGTGAGACCGCACCTTGAGTACTGTGTGCAATTCTGGTTGTTGCATCTCAGAAAAGATATAGTTGCACCAGAGAAGGGCAACCAAAATGATAAAAGGGGTGGAAAGGCTCCTCTATGAGGCTAAAGAGGTTAGTGGAGAAGAGAAGGCTGAGGGGGGATACGATAGAGGTCTATAAAATCATGAGAGGACTAGAATGGGTAAATGTGAATTGACTATTTACTCTTTCAGATAATAAAAGGACTAGGGGGAAGTCCATGAAATAGCGAGTAACACATTTTAACCAAACTGCAGAAATGTTTTCACTCAATGCTCAATTAAGCTCTGGAATTCATTACTGGAGGATGTGATTAGAGAAAGCAAAATTGCTTACCTTGTAATAGGTGTTATCCCAGGACAGCAGGATGTAGTCCTCACATATGGGTGACATCGGTAATGGAGCCCTATGTACGGAAAAACTTCTTTAAAAGTTTCCATGAAACTTTTGACTGGCACCAGAGTGCCTACTGAGCATGCCCAGCATGCCATGATATTCCCTGCCACAGGGGTCTCCCTTCAGTCTCGTTTTGTAGCAATAAGCATTAGCCAAAAATAAAATAATAAAACGTAACGGACCCAACTCCGCGGGGTGGCAGGTGGGTTTCGTGAGGACTACATCCTGCTGTCCCTGGGATAACACCTATTACAAGGTAAGCAATTTTGCTTTATCCCAGGACAAGCAGGATGCTAGTCCTCACATATGGGTGATTAGCAAGCTAGAGGCTGAGTCATTTTGTAGTGAAGCAACAGTGAAGTATTGTTGATGAAATGAATCAGCCGAAGATCACAGCAGGTTGGATGTGGAAGAAGTTGGGATTATACTGGAAACAAGTTCTTTAAGACGGATTGTCCATAGGCTGAATCTTGTCTTCCTTCTTTGTCTAAACAGTAGTGAGCTGCAAAAGTTGTGAAGAGAAACTCCATGTTACTGCTTTACAAATGTCCAGAATGGCACAGAGCGAAGGTGTGCTACTGAGGTTGACATTGCTCTTACTGAGTGTGCTTTTACTCGCCCTTGAAGAGTAAGGCCTGCTTTTTATAACAAAATGTATGCAATCTGCTAACCAGTTTGACAGAGTATGCTACCCACTGCTTTACCTGGTTTGTTTGGATCATAGGATACAAACCGCTGACTGGATTTTCTTTGGGCTGTTGTGCGGTTTTTAAATAGAAGGATAACACACGCTTACAGTCCAAAGTGTGTAAGGCTCTTTCACCCTGGTGGGAATGAGGCCTAGGAAAGATGTTGGTAAAACTATTGATTGGTTCAAGTGAAATTCCGTGACAACCTTAGGAAGGAATTTGGATGTGTACGGAGGACTACTCTGTCATGTAGGAACTTTGTAAAAGGTTCGTATGTGACTAGCGCTTGTAGTTCGCTGACCCTTCTAGCTGATGTAATGGCTATGAGAAATACCGTTTTCCAAGTAAGGTATTTAAGGTCACAGGTATTTATGGGTTCAAATGGAGAACGCATAAGCCTGGTTAATACTACGTTCAGGTCCCATTGTATGCTTGGGGAATGAACTGGAGGATTAATGTGAGTTAGGCCTCTCATGAATTTACTGACGAGAGGCTGTGCGGAGATAGGTGCGTCTCCCAGCTTGTTATGATAAGCTGAGATTGCACTTAAGTGTACCCTTACAGATGACATCTTAAGACCAGAGTCTGAGAGATGGTAAAGGTAATCTAGTAGCGAGATAGTGGGGCAAGTGAAAGGATCTAAATCTTTCTGAGTGCACCACAGAGTAAACAGTTTCCATTTGTAGGAATAATTCTTTCTAGTGGAAGGTTTACGTGCAGCTATAAGTACTTGAGATATAGAGGATGGAAGGTTGAGAGGCTGTAAGATCAAGCTTTCAACATCCATGCTGTCAGGGACAGGGATTGAAGGTTGGGATGGCGCAACTGACCCTGTTCCTGAGTTATGAGATTGGGAACTACTCCCAGGCGAATTGGATCCCTGACAGAGATCTAGCAGCGTGGGGAACCATACTTGTCGAGGCCAATATGGGGCTATGAGTATCATAGTCCCCTTGTCCTGTTGTAGCTTCACTAATGTTTTGGTTATGAGTGGTATCGGTGGATACGCGTATAATAGGCCTGAATTCCAATGGCGAGCAAATGTGTCCTTTGGTAGGCTGTTCTGCTGTCGGAGTAGAGAGCAGTAATTGTTCACTTTGTAGTTGAGATGGGATGCAAAGAGATCTATCGTCGGTTGACCCCAGCATTGGAAGATCTTGGATGCTATTGCTGGATCCAAGGACCATTCGTGCGGTTGGAACTGACGACTGAGGCGATCTGCGACTTTTGTTGTGGATGCCTGCTAGGTAAGTGGCCCGTAGAAGAATTGAGTGTGTCAGGGCCCAGTCCCAAATTTGTGCTGCTTCTTGACAAAGGAGGTAAGAACCTGTCTCCCCTTGTTTGTTGATGTACCACAAGGCTACTGTGTTGTCCGTTTGGATCAGAACAGTCTTGTGTGATAGGCAGTCCTTGAACGCATGCAGCGCATAGCGTATAGCTCGAAGCTCCAGGAAGTTTATTTGAAAAGAGGCTTCGAGCTTTGTCCACTTGCCCTGTGTCTTTAGATGACCAATGTGTGCTCCCCACCTTAAGGTGGATGCATCTGTAGTCAAAGTTACTTGTGGAACTGGTTGCTGGAAAGGTAGGCCTTTGAGCAGGTTGTTCATTGATGTCCACCAGATGAGTGCAGATCTGAGCTCTGGTGTGATATGAATGGGAGTGGACATTGGTTGAGTGGCTTGTATCCACTGTGCTTTGAGTGTCCATTGCAGTAATCGCATGGTCAATCTGGCCATGGGAGTTACATGAACTGTGGAAGCCATATGCCCTAGCAGAATGAGGCACTGGTGAGCTGTTACTTGGAATTGATTTCGAAGAGTGTGAGTCAAGAGGACAAGTGTTTAAGCACGGTCTTTTGGAAGAAAAGCTTTTGCTATTGCAGTATTTAGCTCTGCACCTATGAACTGTATAAGATGAGTTGGTGACAGATGGGATTTCTGGTAGTTGATTAGAAATCCCAAGGAGTGAAGCACCTGGATAGTGAGCTTGAGAGACGTGAGAGCCCCTTCTTTTGTTTGAACTTTGATGAGCCAATCGTCCAGATAAGGGAACACGTGTACTCTCTGTTTGTGGAGGTGTGCCACTGCTACAGCCATGCACTTTGTGAATACTCGTGGGGCTGTTGCAAGGCCGAATGGCAGCACTCTGTATTGAAAGTGTTGATCCTTTACCAGAAATCTCAGGTACTGTCGATGAGGAGGAAAGATGGGAATGTGAGCGTAAGCATCTTGAAGATCCAGAGAGCAGAGCCAATCTCCCCTTTGAAGAAGAGGTAGAATGGTGCCTAAGGACACCATCCTGAATTTTTCTTTTTTGAGAAATTTGTTGAGATTTCTGAGGTCTAGAATGGGTCGAAGGCCTCCTGTTTTCTTTGGAATTAGGAAATAGCAGGAGTAGAATCCCCTGCCCTTTTGAGGTCCAGGAACTGGTTCTATGGCCCTGGCTCTCAGAAGGGTGGATAATTCTGTTTGAAGAATTGTGGAATGTTGCTTTACTGTCCAATATGGAAGTGGTGGGTTTTCTTTTGGAACAGTAAGAAAATCTAGTCTGTAACCGTGAGTTGTGATGGATAACACCCACTGGTCGGTGGTTATGGAGGCCCAAATGCTTTGGAAGTATGTTATACGACCCCCTACTGGTATGTGTGGGAATGGGTTGATGAGGCTACTGCTCTCTGAATTGTTTCAAAAACCAGATGTAGTGGCAGTTTGTGGTGGTGGTTGTGCCCTTGCAGGCCTCTGCCTAGGTTGTTGGCGTTGAGGTGGGCAGGCTGTTCTGGGTCTACTTGCTGGGGGATAATACCTGCGTGGACGGTAGTATGGACGTCTGGTATCACGCTTCGGAATCCTCCTTGTGGAAGGTTGAGTATCCTGAGGTATTAAGGATAATTGCTTCAGTGTTTCTGTATGGTCTTTCATAGTCGCCACAGCTTCTTTGACCTTCTCTCCAAAAAGGTTGCCCCCCAAGCAAGGAAGATCAGCCAAACGTTCTTGGACCTCTGGACGGAGATCAGAGGCCTTTAGCCATGCCCATCTGCGTGCAGCTATGCCAGAAGCAGAAAGTCATGCTGCAGTCTCAAAGCAATCATAAGTAGCTCTGACCTCGTGTTTTCCTGATTCGAGGCCTTTATGGACGATATTCTGGAATGGTTCTTGATACTGCTCAGGGAGAGAGAGAACTAGGTCTTGAACCTGCTTCCACAGGTTCCTTTGATATTGGTTCATGTATAGCTGGTATGATGTTATCTTGGATACCAGCATGGAACCCTGAAAAACCTTGCGTCCTAGATTATCCCGAAATCTACTTTCCTTCCCAGGTGGTGTAGATGAATGAGATTTCAGTCGTTTCGCCTTCTTCTGGGCGGACTCTACCACGACTGACTGGTGTGGCAACTGTGATTTTTGAAAACCTGGGATAGGTTGTACCAAATAAGTTGCCTCTGATCTTTTATTGACTGCTGAGACTGATCCTGGGTGTTCCCATATCCTGTACTGAAGGTCTTGAAAAACTTCATGGACTGGTACTGCTAACATTTCTTTAGGAGGATCTACAAATTGCAGAACCTCCAATGTTTTCTATCTTGCATCCACCTCCGTTTGTAGTTGAAAGGGGATGGTGTCAGCCATATCCTTTACAAAGTTTGTAAAGGAAAGGTCCTCAGGAGGTGACTTCCTGTGGTCATCAGGTGGAGAGGGTTCAGAAAAAATATCCCCATCTGAAGAATATTCTGAGCTTGTGTCAGTAGCCATATCCCGTGGAGTGTGGTGAGTGACTGGCACTAGCAAAGGCTCCTTAGGCCTTGATGGTAGAAGAGGAGAATGAGGCCTTGGAGGTTTTGGTATTCCAGAGGGGCCTGGAATAGGCTCTTCTGGTGTTTTGTTGGATAAAATATCCAGGAGAGTGTCTAATTTTGTCATGAATGGATGTAGCATCGAGACATCCTATGTTGGCACCGGTATAGTCCCCGGTGAGGGTACCGGGGTAGGCATCGGAAGCGGTTCCCGTGGCATCGTCGGTGCCGGCGGCTTCAATGGCGATGGTTCTCTCGGCATCGGAATCGGCATCGATGGAGGTTTCGATGGCTGTGGCGGAATCGCATCGCGCAGAGCCTGGTGCACCGCTTGACGTATATATGTGTCAAGTTCCACTCTCATAGCTGGTGATACCAGAGCAGCCATGGAGGGAGGCGGTGTTGGCGATGCCGATACCCCCTCAGAGCCCTGAGGAGGTACGGAACCCGGCACCGATATCGGTGGGGATCGCCCTGGATCAGTAGGCCTCGAAGCCTCCGCACTCATCCGAGGTATCTTTGCAGGTGAGGCCGTACCTGTCATCGGTCATCGGTGCTAGGCGTCGTCGATGCCGGTGACGATGTTTTTCCTTCTGTTTTTCACTTCCAGAAGTGGACGCCTTCGACGATACTGACGGTGAAGGTGTAGAAGCATCTCCCGCTTCCGGACGACGTTTCTTCAGTAGTACCTGTCGGATGGATCCCGATGGCGATGAATGAACTGAAGTCGATGCCTTCGGAAGCAATTGTATGTTAAACAATTGCTCCATTTTTTCAACGCGGAGACGACGGCCTTTTGAGGTCATCTCCGCACAAAGTACACGATTGTACATTGTGATCTTTGCCTAGGCAAAGAACACATTCTAAGTGCGGGTCGGTTATCGACATTTTCCGCGCACAGTTCAGGCATTTTTTGAACCCGGAGGCCATTTTGCCGGACAGCCGTCGACGGCGATGACCAAAAAATATCGGTACCAGCCGGAAACCGAAGGGGAAAAAAAGTTACCGCGGTGTAAACGAAGGGAAACCCTTGCGGTGGGATTGATTTTTTTCCCGAAAGTTAAACTTTTCTAAAGTGGTGAATTCACCACAGGACTCCAATTTATACCGCGATGCTACTTGCTTCGCGGAAAAAAAAGAAGACTGAAGGGAGACCCTGTGGCAGGGAATATCATGGCATGCTGGGCATGCTCAGTAGGCACTCTGGTGCCAGTCAAAAGTTTCATGGAAACTTTTAAAGAAGTTTTTCCGTACATAGGGCTCCATTACCGATGTCACCCATATGTGAGGACTAGCATCCTGCTTGTCCTGGGATAAGTTAGTGTAGCTTGGTTTGAAAAAGGTTTGGAGAAGTTCCTGGAGAAGTCCATAAAATCTATTAAACAAGTTGACTTAGGGAATAGCCGCTGCTATTACTGGCATTAGTAGCATAGAATCTATTTAATGTTTGGGTGCTTGCCAGATGATTGTAACCTGGATTGGCTATTGTTGAAACAGGATGCTAGGCTTGATGGACCCTTGGTCTGACCCAGTATGGCATGTTCTTATGTTATGTCATGAGGGTCCGTAATGGACATAGTCCTCGGACACTCGGGGCACTTCCAAAAACCGGACGCCATTTCAAAAAAGGGGCGGTGCGCGGTCGGTGGTCATCGGGCACCAATAGGAACACCGCCGGGAACCGACCGCAACAAACGCGGTAAACTTACCAGCATTAGTGAAAGTCGGCGGTTGATGAGGGACCCTGGGACGGGGAAAAATTTTGAGGAAAAAGTTCCTTAATGAAAAAATTGTGAGAAATTGTCACAGAACTCCTAAGAACCACGAGGCAACTGCTGCACGGAAAAAAAGAGACTGAAGGGGGACCCCTGCTGGATACAGGTTTAGTGGCATGCTCAGTGTGCCAGTCAAAGTTCTAGAAACTTTCACAAAAGTGTTCCGTGATAGGGCTCCAGCCAATCGCGTCACCCATATGTGAGGACTACCATCCCGCTTGTCCTGGGAGAAAACTGCAGGTTTCAGGGGGCTTTATATAGGGCAGGTTCAGTAATATATTTGTTTTCTATCTTCATCTGCTGGGACAGAGGCAGATCCCCTGCATCTGAACAGGTCTGGTGGGATGAAAAGGAACTTGTGTTTTCAGAGGCTGGCGTTATGCAAGCTACCAAAACAGTGTATTTGCCAGTAACAGCTCAAAGCAGTCTAAAACAGGCACTGCCACATCTGTCACTACAACCAGTCATAGTTGCCATTGGAGCAATACAGCAGCCAAGAAGAAAATTTGACAGTGAGTCGCACACCTCCCAAAAGCTGTAGTTGCCTCTGCACTCAAAAAGGAACCCTGAGCCAATACAGCCACCGAAAATAAACTTCTTCCCTGAGAAGCATGTACATGTGTTTCAATCCTGCGGAGACCAAAATGAAATGGGTGGAACCTGATTGTGCCTGGGCATCATAGGAAAATTGTAGCTCTTGCACAAAATAGATTTTGATGTTTGTCTTAGTCCTAAATGGGGTCTTAACACCTACTATGCATATTGGTGTGAGAGACCAAAATATAACAGATATGTAAGCAGGAAAACTGAACAGAAATTGGGATCTTTCATTCATGTTTAGAATCTAAAGCTTTTTATTTTTTTCCCAATTATCAGAGAAAGCAAATGTTGCTTACCTGTAACAGGTGTTCTCACAGGACAGCAGGATGTTAGACCTCACATATGGGTGACATCACAGGATGGAGCCCAATCATGGAACACTTTTGTCAAAGTTTTTAGAACTTTGACTGGCACCTACTGGGCATGCCCAGCATGGCACTAAACCTGCAGCCAGCAGGGGTCCCCCTTCAGTCTTGTTTAAAGCTACAGGAAGTGCCGAAAAATAAAATAAGAAAATGTAACGAACCCAACACTGCGGGGCGGCGGGCGGGTTTCATGAGGACTAACATCCTGCTGTCCTGTGAGAACACCTGTTACAGGTAAGCAACATTTGCTTTCTCACAGGACAATCAGGATGGTAGTCCTCCCAAATGGGTGAGTACCGAGCAGAGGATGTCTGAGAAATGCACCAAATGTACCCAAGATGTGCAATAGGCAGAAGGACTTGGGTGGAAATTGTTAGAGGGCATCCTGAACCCTAACGGGCAGGCAGAAGGGTGTTGGTACATCAGGTTGTAAAAAGGTTGCGCAAGACAGATTGGCCGAAGATGGAATCTTGTCTTCCGGCCTTGTCTAAGCAATAATGGGCTGTAAAGGTATGGAGAGAACTCCAGGTAGCAGCCCTGCAAATATCAGGAAGCGGCACCGAGCATAGGTGCGCTACTGAAGTCGCCATGGCCCTCACAGAGTGTGCTTTAACACGGTCTTGAAGTGGAATGCCTGCTTGCTGATAGCAAAAGGATATGCAGTCTGCTAACCAGGAGGAGAGAGTCTGCTTACCCACAGGCTGCCCCAATTTGATGGAATGGAAAGAGACAAACAACTGAATGCTTTTCCTGTGGGCAGCCGTACGGTCTAGATAGAAGGCTAGAGCCCGTTTGCAGTCAAGGGTATGCAGAGCCTGTTCTCCTGGATTGGAGTGGGGCCTGGGAAAGAAGGTAGGTAGTATAATGGATTGATTAACGTGAAACTCCGATACTACCTTAGGTAAGAACGTAGGGTGATTGCGGAGTGCTGCCCGGTCCTGCAGATGTTTAGTGCAAGGCGGATAGGTAACTAGGGCCTGTAACTCACTAATTCTGCGAGCAGATGTTATTGCCAGAAGAAAATTCCACTTTCCATGTGAGAAGCGAAGATCACAGGATTGGAGAGGCTCGAATGGTGGTTTCATAAGCCGACCTAAAACCAGGTTGAGGTCCCAAGAAGGGGCCAGAGGACGCAGTGGAGGCTTGAGGTGAATCAAGCCTTTCAGAAAACGTGTCACGAGGGGTTGTACCGAAATAGGAACGTCCCCGACACCTTTATGGAAGGCGGCCACCGCACTGACATGCATTCTAATGGAGGAAGTTTTTAGACCTGATTCTGACAAGTGCCAGAGATAGTCTAGAAACTTTGCGGTGGAACAGGTAAAGGGACCAAGGGATTGAGAAGAACACCATGACTCAAACCTGTTCCATTTGCATAGGTAAGACTTTCTCATGAAAGGTTTCCATGAAGCAATCAGGACACAGGAAACTGGCTCCGAAAGGTTAAGTGGCTGAAGAATTAACCTTTCAACATCCAGGCTGTCAGGGACAAAGCTTGAAGATTGGGGTGGCGTAAGCACCCGCCGTTCTGAGTGATCAGAAGCAGGTCCTTTCCCAAGGGAATATGCCTGCGAATGGAAAGATCCTGAAGTATTGGATACCACACTTGGCGAGGCCAGTGAGGTGCTATCAGGATCATGCTTCCCTTGTCCTGACGTAACTTCACGAGAGTCTTCGAGAGAAGGAAGAAAGTGGAGGGAATGCATATAGGAGACCGGTTGCCCATGAGAGGGAGAATGCATCTCTTGGCTGAGAGTGTTGGCTGCGAGTGAGAGAGCAAAAGTTCTCTACTTTGTGGTTTTGAGGTGACGCAAAGAGGTCTCTGTGAGGATGACCCCAACGTTGGAATATTGAATCCGCTACTGTGGGGTTGAGGGACCACTCGTGCGGATGGAAAGCGCAACTTAGGTTGTCCGCCAACACATTGTCCACTCCCAGCAAATAAGTGGCCCTGAGGTACATCGAGTGGGAGAGGGCCTCCACCCATATCTGCGCAGCTTCCTGACACAGTAGGAAGTAGCCCATCCCTCCCTGTTTGTTGATGTACCACATGGCCACCTGGTTGTCCGTCTGAATCAGGATGACCTGATTGGAAAGGCGATCCTGAAAGACCCTGAGAGCATATCTGATTGCTTGCAGCTCCAGGAAATTGATTTGGTGTTTGGCTTCCTCAGGAGACCAAGCTTGTGTTTGCAAATCAGCCACATGGGCTCCCCAGCCGAGGTTGGAAGCATCGGTAGTGAGAATTATTTGAGGGTCTGGAGCCTGGAAGGGCAGGCCTTGGAGGAGATTGATCTGATTTTTCCACCAGGCTAGAGACTGATGGAGTGAGTCGGTGATGTGGACCGTGGTCGATAGAGGTTGGACGGACTGAGTCCATTGTGACCTTAGAGTCCACTGCATGACTCTCATGGACAAGCGGGCCATTGAGGTAACCTGTACTGAGGACGCCATGTGTCCCAGTAGGATGAGGAAGTGGCATGCAGTCGTGCGACGCTGAGACTGTAGCTGGTGTGCGAGCGAGATGAGAGTGAGAGCTCGCCGTTGAGGCAGAAATGCCTTTGCCTGCAAGGTGTCCAAGTCTGCCCCTATGAATGATAAAGTTTGAGATGGGACTAAGCAGGATTTTGTGTAGTTGACGAGAAATCCTAGCGAAATCAGAGTGTGTAAAGTAAGACATAGAGATGACAGAGCAGCTTGCTGAGTGGGAGCCCTGATCAACCAATCGTCTAGATAGGGGTAGACGTGAACACCTTGAGAGCTGAGGAAGGCTGCTACTACTACAAGGTACTTGGTGAAGACTCGTGGTGCAGATGCCAGGCCAAATGGGAGTACTCTGTATTGATAGTGCTTGGGGCCTACCAGAATCTCAGGAACCTGCAATGAGATGGATTTATCGCAATGTGTGTGTACGCATCTTGGAGATCGAGAGAGCAGAGCCAGTCTCCTCTTTGCAGAAGAAGGAGGGAACCCAAGGGTACCATCTTGAACTTTTCTCAGTGGAGGTAGTTGTTGAGGGCACGTAGGTCCAGAATTGGACAAACACTGTGATTTTTTGGGGATTAGGAAGAACCGGGAATAGAATCCTAGGCCTTGTTGTGAGTATGGCACTGGTTCTATTGCTCTGGACTGGAGGAGGAGGGAGACCTCCTGCTCCAGGAGTAGTGAGTGGTCTGATATTCTCCACGTCGGTAGAGGTGGGGAGTACGGTGGAATGGAGAGAAAGTTCAGCAGATAACCTTGAGAGATTTATGGCAAGAACCCACTGGTCTGAGGTGATTGTATGCCACCTGTTGTTGAAATGGCACAATCTACCTCCCACTGGTATCTGAGGCAGTGGAACTGGCTGCTGCTCTCTATGCAGGAGTCAAAAACCGGAAGCAGGGCCCGGCTGAGGAGTTGCTTGTGGCTTTTGTTTATGAGGTTGACTAGACTGGGCCTTTTAGAAAGGTCTCGTGGAACGCGTTCTAGACGGTGGTGGATAGAATTTCTTTGGACGGAAGAATGACTTTTTAGTATCTTCCTGAATGGCTGTTTGGAGGAATACTCAGAGGGCATCAGAGAGAGCTGGCGAAGGGTCTCATGATGGTCCTTGAGTTCCGCCACCGTCCGCTGAATCTGCTCACCAAACAGACTGTCTCCTATGCAGGGCAGATCAGATAATCTGTCTTGTACTTCAGGGCGCAAACCCGAAGACTTAAGCCAGGCCCATCTTCTTGCCAAAATAGCAGTTGCAGATACCCTGGAAGCGGTGTCAAAGATATCATAAGAGGATCTTATTTCATGTTTCCCTGCCTCAAAACCCTTGTGTACCAGGGTTAGAAGCTGTTCCTGGAATTGCTGAGGCAGGGACTCTGCAAAGTCCTGTATCTGCTTGAATAAGACCCTGTTGTACCGGGTCATATACAGCTGGTAGGAGGCGATCCGAGAGATAAGCATCGATCCCTGGAAGACATGCCGGCCAATGGCATCCAGGAATTTGTTCCTTACCTGGGGGAAAGGAAGAGTGGGGTTTTGATCTTTTGCCCTTTTTTGGGCAGATTCTACAACCACAGACTGGTGATCAAGCTGAGGTTTCTGGAATCCTGGGGCTGACTGGACCAAATAAGTGGTATCAGCTTTTCTGTTGATTGGAGCAACAGAACCAGGGTGTTACCAGTTCCTTTTTAGGAGATCAAAAAGAACCTGGTGATTAGGGATGGAGGTTATTTCCTTGGGAGCATCCAAGAATTGTAACAGCTCCATCATTTGATGTCTGTCATCTTGTTCAGTCTGTAATTGGAAGGGAACCATTTCAGACATTTCCTTTACAAAATTTATGAAGGATAGGTCCTCTGGAGGAGAACGCTTCCTGCTTTCAGTAGGAGAAGGTGGCGATGGCAAGTCTTCGGTGTCTTGAGAAGAATCGTTGGTCCAGGTGTCATAGGGATCAGCACCTGCCCCTCTAGGAACCTGAGAAGGATGGGACGATGGTATTCCTGAAGGTCCTGGTCTAGGCTCCGAAGGCACTGAGGGAAGTACTGGAGGCACCGATGAAGGCATCGAGGGCAACAATGGATGGATCGGTGGCGCCGATGGGTACATCGGCATCGATGGTTGAGGAATCCGCAGGACACCCGATGGTGGAATGCGGAACGGTGTTTCTCCTCCCAATGACAGAGTAAGCGGGAAAGGCACGGGAGCAATTGGAGACCCAGTGATCCATCTGTGGAAAAGCGGCTATAAGCGCTTCCATCTTCGAGAGCAGCGGTGCCAATGCTGCCAGAATGAGATCGATGGTTGGTTCCGCAACTGGCACAGATTTCGGCGCCGGGGGACCTTTGAGTCTGTGCATCGCCTTATCGATGGCCTCCTGGACCATCCGGTCCAGTTCTTCACGGAGACCTGGAGCAAGCAGCCCCAGCTCCGGAAGGGAAGAAGGAGGCAGAGGCATAGCCGGAGGGACCACCATTAAATGCAGAGTTGCAGCTCCCAATACACATCCGGGTGAGGGTTGCCTCGGTGACCGGTCGCAGAAAGAGTTGGTGCCTTTTCTGGACGGGGTTTCTTCGATGGCGGATCAGACGATGGCGAAGTCAATGACTTTTCTTCATCGATGGTCTGAGACTTCCGGTGTCGATGCCGATGTTTCTCTCTACGATCCTCTCGGTCCTGAGGGGGGTTAGAGGCAGTCAAAGGGCAAGAAGTTGTCGACGCCGGGCGGTCACCAGCTGGTGGCCGATACTGGTGCGAAGTGGACAGTGCCGGTTCGGACGACGTCGATGCAATAGACGGCGTCGGATTTTGAGAACAGAAGAGAAGTTCCATCTTCTCCATTCTGGCCTTGCGACCTTTAGGTGTCATTAAGGCACATTTGGTGCAGGTCAAGACATCATGTTCGCACCCAAGACACATTACACAGACTTTATGAGGGTCTGTTATGGACATGGTGCGAGTACAGTCCGGGCACTGACGGAACCTCGACGCCATGGCCTCTGAAAAAATTGAGCCGCGGTACAGTCGACGACCAGTAGGCCGCGAGGGCCAAACTTGACGGGAATCGACCGAAAACGGGTAAAAACTTACCGGAGAACCGCGGAGTCAAGGAGGGACCCCTATGGGGTATGAACGTTTTTAGCAATTCCGAGAGGAAAATTCCCGTCAGGAATCTCTGTGGAGCTCCTTAACCCGTGTGGCTACTGCTGCGCGGAAAAAAGAAGAATGAAGGGGGACCCTGCTGGCTGCAGGTTTAGTGCCATGCTGGGCATGCCCAGTTGGTGCCAGTCAAAGTTCTAGAAACTTTGACAAAAGTGTTCCGTGATTGGGCTCCATCCTGTGATTTCACCCATATGTGAGGACTACCATCCTGCTTGTCCTGTGAGAAAGATATAAAAACTTGCAAAAAAAAAATACAACCAAATAAATCCTCCCATAAAATCCTTTACAAGATTTTATATACATCCTGAACAGTTTAATGGGCTAATGAGCCTATTTTCTTCATTCTACATCTCTTACCATCCTCATCATCTTCAGCTGGCGTAGAAGGGCGCGGACGCTTCTGCTCACTCCCTTCTGTGATCTCCAAAGGTTCTTTCCTTTTTACCTGCAAGGAGTCAAGTTTAGTTCCTATATGAAAGATGGAGGTGATGCACATTGACAAGGAAACGGACACATACACCAACTCAGCCCAGCAAGTTAGTCCAGCGCTTCTCAACTGGTGTGTCGCGACACACCAGTGTGTCGCCAAGCACCGGCAGGTGTGTCCCGTGCTCCTGGTCTCTTCCGCTGCTCTTCCTTCCCTGCTGCCGTTGCCACCAGGCTATCAGTACGTTCAAGCCCAGTGGGAACGGCAGCGGTGGTAGAAGCAGTGGCACCTGCAGCTGGCCTTTTCTTCTTCCCGCGCCACCCCCCCCCCGTGACCCTGAACAGGAAGTGATACGCTGTGCGCGGGAAGGAGAAAGAGCTGTGCCGTGTGGAAAAATAGCAGTGGCGGCAGCAGCATCTGCCCCCGAGCAATCGAAGCAGCTGGTAATCGGGAAAGGAGACAGCAGCATGAGCCTCCCGCGGCCGATGGGATTCTTCTTTCTTGGCCTGCGGGGGCTGGAGGAAGAGGCTGTTTCAGCTACCATTTGTTCTCGGGGGGGGGGGGGGGGAGAAAGAGGGAGTGAGTGAAAGAGAGAGAAGCAGCCAGCCAGCCTGTGTGTGATTGAGAGCATGTGTGTAATTGAGAGAAACTGGTCAGAGAGCTGATGTGTGTGTATATGTGAAGACAATGAAAGTGACTGCTCAGGGAGATGACTGATGTGTATGTGAGAGTGTGAGATATTAGTCAGGGAGGTGACTGATGCGTGTGTGTGAGAGAGAGAAAAAGCATGGAAGTGAGAAATCTGGGTATGTGAGAAAGCATGGGACTAAGAAGCCTGATTATGTGAGAGAGAGCATGGGAGTGGGAAGCCTGTGTGTGCGCATGCATGAGAGAGAGAAACTGGTTGGTAAGTGACGGTGTGTGTGAGAGAAAGAGACTGGTGTGTGCGAATGTGAGAGAAAGAATGTGATTCAGGGAATGAGAAGCCTGTGCACGTGGAGAGCGAGCATGGTAATGAGAGAGAGACTGGTGTGTATGTAGCAGAGAGAAAGTGATTATGGGAGTGAGAAACCTGGGTGTGTGTGAGACACAACATGGGAGGGAGAAGCCTGTATATCTGCAAGAGAACATGGGAGTGGGAAGCCTGTGTGTCTGTATGCATGAGAGAGATCAGGTGACTGGTTGTGTGTGTGTGTATGAGAGAAAGAACGTGATTATGGGAGTGAGAAACCTGGGTGTGTGTGAGACATAGCATGGGAGTGAGAAGCCTGTATATCTGAAAGAGAATATGGAAGTGGGAAGTGTGTGTGTGTGTGTGTGTGTGTGTGTGTGTGTGTGTGTGTGTGTGTGTGTGTGTGTGTGTGTGTGTGTGTGTGTGTGTGTGAGTGAGAGAGAGAGAGAGAGAGAGATTATGAGAATGGGATGCCTGTGTGTGTGTATGGCATGAGAGAAACTGTTCAGGAAGGTGACTGGTGTGTGTGTGTCAAAGACTGGGAAATGATTGGTATGTGAGACACAGAAACTGGTCATGGGGGCATGACTGGTATGGTGTGTGTGTGTGTGAGAGACATGGGCACTATGGAAGAGGACCATGAGTATAGAGCTTAGCTTCTACTGCTGCTTCTGGTGTGTGCCACGGCCTGCATGGAAGGGGAGTAGGAGAGCTGCTGGAGGGGGTAAGTAAAGGTGGCTTTTTAAGTTTATTTTTCTTCATTGACTGACATTTTAATTATTTAATATTATGTGATGTCTGCTTTTTTGAAATATTTTATTGGTGTTTGGAGAATGTTTAATAGTTTTTATGAGTTTTAAAATTGTTGGATGTTATTCTGTTCATAGCTGTTTTGATATATACTGTTAAGCTACCATGGGTCTACCACAGGTATTATCACTAGTGATACACAAAACAATATACCCGTGTACACAATTAAATAACTCAATTTTTATTCCTAAACACTTTTTTTTAAAATACATGAAACATACCTATTACATCAAAACCATTCATACCACTCTCATTCACTCATCTAGACAACATACAATGTTAAAATACAACTTAGTTACATTTTAACTACCAAATTACACAAATATTGCAACAATCCCTAATTACAATGTAAACATTTCATTTAACAAAGATTCCCTATTAAATTGATGAACCTATTCAGATGTAGTTAATGATTTCCTTTAAGCTGCCTTTAAATTGCTATTTATTAGATTTTATTAAGCAATATCCCATTAAATTTTATAAGCAATGTCCCTAGATTTTATAAGCAATGTCCCGACAACATACAATGTTAAAATACAACTTAGTTACATTTTAACTACCTTTTATTTGTGTAATTTGATAGTTAAAATGTAACTAAGTTGTATTTTAACATTGTATGTTGTCTAGATGAGTGAATGAGAGTGGTATGAATGGTTTTGATGTAATAGGTCTGTTTCATGTATTTTTAAAAAAAGTGTTTAGGAATAAAAATTGAGTTATTTAATTGTGTACACGGGTATATTGTTTTGTGTATCATAGCTGTTTTGAAACATTTATTCTGCTTATTAGTATAGTTTTACAATTATTTCTGTGTGGGGATCTATAGAGGAAAATTATGTTCTTACCTGATAATTTTCGTTCCTGTAGTACCAAGGATCAGTCCAGACTGCTGGGTTATGCCTCCCCTCCAGCAGATGGAGTCAGAGAGAAAACTGAAAGCACCCCCTAGATATACTGGTGTGCCACCTGCCATCCTTCAGTATAATGGATATCAAAGCAGAAGAAAAGTAAAACAACTCCTCCGCCAACTTAGCCAATAATTAACCATGGCAACTGTCTAGATCAAGTAGTAAAATTCTTCAAAGGAAAACAGCAACTTTCTGAATAAGAAAATGTGCAAACACTGCAAACAGTAACCAGTCTTCAATAAGGCACCACCCCCAAAATGAAATGAAAGGGATAGCCACCTACCGTGTCCAAAGATCGAATAGCTATAGGAAAAAATTGTTCGAGCGGACTCTCCTGACACACAATATCGGGCGGGCGTCTGGACTGATCCTTGGTACTACAGGAACGAAAATTATCAGGTAAGAACATAATTTCCCTTTCCCTGTACGTACCAGGATCAGTCCAGACTGCTGGTATGTACCCGAGCCGACTTAAATGGGGTGGGACCCAGAGAGTCCCGCTCGAATTACACTGCTGCCAAAGGAATCAGCTGATGGCCCCCGAACATCGAGCTGATAATGACGAGCGAAGGTATGCAATGACTTCCACGTGGCCGCCCTGCAAATCTCCTGGCTAGAAACCAGCTGACTTTCTGCCCAGGAAGTCGCCTGAGAACGCAGTGAATGGGCCTTGAGCCCTTCAGGAACAGACTTACCACAACCAATGTACATGGATGCAATCGAGCTCTTCAACCAACGGGCAATAGTTGCCTTGGATGCCTGCAGCCCCTTCTTGGGCCCCTGCCACAAGACAAACAAGTGATCCGACCTTCTAAAGTCATTAGTGACCTCCAAATATTGCAGGAGCACTCGACGAACATCTAAACGCTTCAAATCTGAACCTTGAGAAGACATTAGCTCCGTCGCCGAGAAAGAAGGCAATTCCACCGTCTGATTAACATGAAATGCCGATACTACCTTCGGCAAGAACGAAGGGACCATATGCAAAGACACACCGGACTCCGAAATACGCAAGAACGGTTCTCTGCACGAAAGTGCCTGTAGCTCCGACACCCGACGGGCGGACGCGATGGCCACTAGGAACACGGTTTTGAGTGTTAGATCCTTTAAGGAGGCCCGCCTGAGAGGCTCAAAGGGGGCCGCATTGAGGCCTTTGAGAACCAAATTCAAATTCCAAGAAGGGCAAGGGACTCCAAGTGGTGGACGCAAGTTCCGAACGCCACGCAAAAATCGGGCTACATCTGGGTGACACGCGAGAGAGGATCCTTCCACCTTTCCCCTCAAACAACCCAGAGCCGCTACTTGAACCCTCAGAGAACTGTAAGCCAAACCCTTCTTCAAGCCATCCTGCAAAAACGTAAGGATATTACCTACCGAAGCCCGGCGTGGCGGAATTTGAGAGGCAGCGCACCAGGAGTCAAACACTTTCCACACTCTGGCATAAGCGTGGTAGAGGGCCTTCGTGCACGCAGCAGTGTGGAAATGACGGGTTCTGAATATCCTTTCTTCCTCAACTGCCTCCTCTCATAAGCCAAGCTGCCAGACAAAGGCGATCCGCCAGATCGAAAAATACGGGCCCCTGCCGAAGCAGGTTCGGAAGATGGCCCAGACGTAAGGGCCCGTCCTTCGCGAGATTGACTAGATCCGCAAACCATGGTCTTCTTGGCCACTCTGGGGCCACTAGAATCACTGGACCGCGATGGGATTCTATGCGCCTTAACACCTTACCTACTAGGGGCCACGGAGGAAACACAGAGAAGGATGTGACGAGGCCATGGAAGCACTAGTGCATCTACCTCCTCCGATTCGTGTTCTCGCCTTCGACTGAAGAAACGGGCTGCCTTTGCATTTTGCTGAGTCGCCATCATGTCCAGGCGCGGAATCCCCCACCGCCGGGTGATGAGACTCATTGCCTCGGTCGAGAGCTCCCACTCTCCGGGATCCAAGTATTGACGACTTAGATAATCCGCTTGTATATTGTCTACGCCTGCTATGTGGGTGGCCGCAATGCGGGATAGATGACGTTCCGCCCAGGTCATTAACAACGACGCTTCGTCCGCCACCAGCCGACTTCGAGCCGCCCTGGCAATTTATATAAGCTACCGTGGTTGTGTTGTCTGATAGAACTCGCACCGCCCGACCTTGTACCATCGGAAGAAGGTGACGCAAGGCGAGACGTACCGCTCTGGTCTCCAGACGGTTGATGGACCAAGAAGCCTGAAGAGGGGTCCACATTCCTTGTATAGCTCGTGATTGACAGACCGCTCCCCAGCCTGTCAGACTGGCATCAGTCGTCACTACGACCCACGGGGAGGATCTAGGTCCACTCCCTGCAAGAGATGGTCTGGGATTAACCACCAAGCTAAGCTGGACCGCGCCGGCTCCAACAGTGGCAATTGAACGCCGTAATCCCCTGATCTCTGGTCCCAGCGAGAAAGGAGAGCGTTTTGTAAAGGACACATATGTGCAAAGGCCCACGGCACTATCTCCAGAGTAGAAACCATATGTCCAATGACTTGCAAATAATCCCAGGCCGTAGGTAACGGGAGGTCTAGTAGGTTCTGTACCTGAAACATCAGGTTCTCCAGTCTCTGCTGAGTCAGGAATACCTTGCCCCCCAAGGTATCGAAACGTGCCCCCAAAAATTCCAAATGCTGACTCGGAACCAACTGGCTCTTTGCAAAGCTGACTACCCAACCTAGCGATTGAAGTTGCTGTACAACCGACTGGACTGCTTGCCTGTACGCGTTCTCCGACTTTGCCCGGATGAGCCAATCGTCTAAGTAGGCATACACCAGTATTCCTTGACGCCGCAGAAAGGCTGCGACTGCTACGAGAACCTTGGTGAACACTCTCGGAGCCGTGGCTAGCCCAAATGGAAGGGCGCAAAATTGGAAGTGTTCCCCCAACACCATGAATCTTAGATATCTCTGATGACGTTCCCTGATCCCAATGTGAAGATACGCCTCAGCTAGATCCAAAGAAGCCAAAAATTCTCCCTTGTGGACGGCCGCAATAACAGATCTTAGAGTCTCCATGCGAAACCGGGGAACGCGCAAGGCCTTGTTCACTCGTTTCAAATCCAAAATTGGCCAAAACGTACCTTCCTTCTTTGGGACCACGAAGTAAATGGAATACCTGCCTGTCCTGGTCTCGTCCGGAAGAACAGGCAATACTGCTCCCAGGGTCCGTAACCTGTTTACAGTTTGGGCTATAACCAGTTGCTTCTCCCAAGGACCGCAAGGAGAGATCATAAAAAGATCCCGGAGGGGCCGAGCAAACTCCAACTCGTAACCGTAACGAACAACGTCGAGGACCCACTGATCTGACGTGACCTTGACCCATTCCTCCCAAAACAGGGACAACCGACCTCCGATGCGGGGGGAGGAGGAATGGGCCTGCGCGCCTTCATTGCGAAGGTTTTCCGGCGGGCAAGTTCTGAAAGGATCCCAATCGCTGCGGCCGCCTGCCTCGAAAGGAAGGAGATCAAGGTTGAGACCTGGGACCCTGTTGTTTCTGTGGAAAGGGGCCTCCCCTTCCCATGCGAAACCAGCGTTGCCCTCGAAACCGGGACCGTACATTCCCGAAAGATCGAAATGGACGGGGCTTGTCCTCCGGTAACTTATACACCTTATTCTCCCCCAAGTCTTTTGATGAGTTGATCCAGTTCCTCACCAAACAACAACTTCCCCTTGAAGGGAAAGGAGGCTAGACGCGATTTAGAAGAGGCATCCACCGACCAACGCCGGAGCCACAGTAAACGCCGAGCAGCGACCGCCGATGACATAGTACGGGCCGAGGTCCTCAACAAATCATACAAAGCATCCGCTGTGTAAGCGACCGCCGCTTCCACACAGTTGGCCTGTTCCGCCTCGGCCGGCGGGAGCTCCTGCGTGGTAAGCAATTGTTGAACCCAGCGGAGAGTGGCTCGCTGAACCATACTGCTACACGCCGCTGCTCGGACTCCCAAGGCCGCTATCTCAAAAATGCGCTTCAAAAGAACCTCTAACTTTCGGTCTTGGAGATCTTTCAAGGCTACCCCTCCCGTGACGGGAATGGTAGTATGCTTAACCACAGCGGTGACCGCCGAATCCACTGAAGGGACCTTAAAAATCTCCAGAGAATCCGAAGGCAGGGGATATAACTTATTCATTGCCCTGCTAACGTGCAGAGATGCCTCCGGAACCTCCCATTCCTTAGATACGAGCTGTAACACTTTGGAATGTAAGGGAAAGGTTTGTGGGGGGGGGCCCTTAGACCTGCCATAGCTACGTCCCCTGTGAAAGTATCAGTCTCCTGCTGCGGCGCCGGGATTTCTAACTCCTTCAAGACATGAAGGATCAAAAAGTTAAGTTCGTCTTTGCCAAACAGGCGCAAAACCTGGGGGTCATCCCCTTCGAGCGATCCCTGAGCGTCAGAGACCTCTGTCCCTGCGCCATCCGGAGAGCCCTGGGTGAGATCCGGGATCCCCGGACCACCCGTACCCCCTAAGGAATGAGCACCGGCTTTATCTGAAGCCCCCGCTTTCTCCTGAGCCCCAGACTTTCCGTGGACAGGAGATACCTTAGGGACCTTTGTGGGAGGGGGTTCATCCGGCTCCCAACCTGCCTCTGCCTCTAAAAATGCTTGGTGCATCAATAGCACAAACTTAGAAGAAAAGGGCACTTTCCTTTTACTTGAGCCCCCCGCGGGTCGTTCCTGAGAGGGGGGGGGCTCGAGGAGCCTCCAGCTCTGATCCACTGCGCGGGCTTAAGGCAGGCGGTGAGAGAGGAGAGGAGTCCTCCTCCTCCGACGCAGAATCAGCAGGCTGCCGCGTGGTCAAAATGGAAGCCGGCTCCCTATCACTGGGAGGCGGAGCTAACGCGCGGCTGCCAGCCTCCCCAGCCGCTCCGAAGAAGAGCGAGAAGTGCCGCTGCGGGCCGCGCTCGGCCCCCGGGAGTGTCCCTCGCCCCCGGGAATGCAGCGGGAGCAGAGACCCTCCCTGGAGAGTCGTGCCCCCGCCCTTCCGCAGGCCGTACAGGCCGAAGACCGCAGCATCCGGAGGCTGAAGGAAAAAAGCGCGCCAAAGGTAAGTCGCCCTCCTCAGGTTAAAAACCTGGAATGAATATACTTAGAGGGGGGGAAGGGTGACCGGACCACCGGTAGGCTCTCCCCCAGGACCAAAGGGACACACTAAATCCGGGCAAATGAATGAGAGCAACGCTCTCAGTGCCTGCCTTAACGCTGCACTTAATAAGGTAGAACAACCACCTGGTCAAAAATCTAGTACACTGAAAACTCTTTTTTTTTTTTTTTTTTTTTAAACTAAGAAAGAAACCAGTTGATCTAGACAGTATAGACAGTAAAGTAATAAATAACACCTGAAAGGAATTTTAGTCAGGACAGACAGGACCGCAGGTTATGCCTCTCAATCTGCTGGAGTCAGAGGAAATACTGAAGGATGGCAGGTGGCACACCAGTGTATCTAGGGGGTGCTTTCAGTTTTCTCTCTGACTCCATCTGCTGGAGGGGAGGCATAACCCAGCAGTCTGGATTGATCCTGGTACGTACAGGGAACTGCTTGCTAGTTCTGTTTTCCTAATAAGAGGTGTATTGGGTTTTAGGGCCTGATTTAATATTTGTAGTGTTGCCTTTTCATAGATAGGGTTGCTCCTGTTTGAGTGTATTCCATAATACAGGTGTAACTGTGTGCGGATTAGATTATGTGCATTACTATAGATCCTGGGAGTATGTTAGGTCAGTTCTGTGTATGTTACCAAGATGAGATATTTTACTAGCATGTAAGCGTTTGAATAAGTCTTATTTGTTGTGTTTTCTCAAGAGGACATGCATTGGTGGTAAACTGCTGTCTTTTCATAAGTAGGAGTTTGAATTCCTGTTACTGAGATGACACCAGAATATCTTTTTTGTAGGGTAAGTTGTATGGGGAATGTCATAATTCTGCTTTACATCCATTATTGTGGGTCAGGGGGGTTCCCGTGGATGCAAACTGCACTTTTACATCTAGCCCCGTGATGATGGGTCAGTGTGTCATGCATGTGAGAACCATCTGTCAGGTGTGTCCCGACAGAAAAAAGGTTGAGAACCACCGAGTTAGTCACTAAGTCTGTGATATCTCAGGCTCAACCTAGCAATTTAATAATATGCGTAACTTGCACTGCCTCAGAATCAGCCCAGTAAGTTACCAAAACTTACAGCATCTCAGACTCAGCCAATTTACTTATACATGCATACAGCATGCTACTCCTTAGGCCATAGCAATCAGGATTGATATTATAAGTAAAGTTAGTATGTGTGCAGCACATAAAATCATGAAACAAGAATACCATTTTAGACATTATGCTCTCTGCTAACACTGGCAAGTTTCCTGTATATCTCTATGCTTTAAAATAAACATTTCTATATACTCTGGGTCTCTCTATTGGAGAAATTACTTACCTGATAATTTTGTTTTCCTTAGTGTACACAGATGGACTCAGGATCAATGGGTTATGGAGACAGAGTCAGGTTTCAAAGCTGATTTCACCCTACATATACTCCTTCAGTGTCCTCAGCCATTCAGTATTCTCTTCAAAAAGCCATTGTGGACATATTATTGAAGAACTTTGATGCAAATTAATTAAAAACTGGAGACCGCCACTGTACTCAACCAACATAAGCGCAGAAACTCAGCAATACTACAGATGCCCTGAACTAAGGATAGGGCACCGGCTTACCTGTATTCGTATGAACTCAAGGTTCGCCATGGGCGATTCCTTGGCACCTCTCCTGGGTAGCCGTGGGCGGGTTGCTGAGTCCATCTGTCTACACCAAGGAAAACGAAATTATCAGCTAAGTAATTTCTCCATTTCCTAGCGTGTAGCCAGATGGATTCAGGACCAATGGGATGTACAAAAGCTACTCCAGAACGGCGCGGGAGGCTGCATGTGGTCCGGTTAGCACCGCCCTTGCAAACGCAGCGTCCTCTTGGGCCTGAATGTCCAGGCAGTAGAACCTGGAGAAGGTATGTAAGGTGGACCACGTCGCTGCTCGACAGATGTCGGCGGGAGACAGTAGCTTAGCTTCTGCCCAGGATAGTGCCTGGGCCCTGGTAGAATGAGTTTTGACCTGAAGGGGTAAAGGCTTCCCTATCTTTACATAAGCTGCCTTGATTACTTCCTTGATCCAGCAAGCTATGATAGCCTGTGAAGCTGCTTCACCCTGTTTCTTTCCCCCGTGAAGAATGAACAAGCGATCTATCTTGTGCACTGGCTCTGAACGTTCCAGATACCGCACTAAGAGTCTGCCAACGTTTAGATGGCGAAGAAGGCGGTAGTCATCTGTGTCCTTGTGTCTATCCAGAGACAGTAAGGAGATAGATTGGTTCAGGTGGAACTCTGAGACTACCTTTGGTAAGAAGGAGGGGACGGTGCGAAGTTGTACAGTTTCTGGAGTAAATTGGAGGAATGGTTCCCGACAAGACAGCGCCTGCAGTTCAGAGTTGTGACGAGCCGAGCATATCGCTACCAAGAATACCGTCTTTAGTGTTAATAGGCATAGCGACAGACTGCGCAGTGGTCTGAAGGTGGGTCCTACTAGGAAGTCCAATACTAGATTGAGGTTCCATAGATGGACCAGCCACTTTAAAGGTGGGCGAGTTGTTTAACCCCTTTTAGGAAACAGGTCAAGTCCGGATGCACGGACAGACGGTTTCCGTTCACTTCGGCCCTGAAGCAGGAGAGGGCTGCCACCTGGACCTTAAAAGGAGTTGAGGGACAATCCTTTGTTCAGGCCATCCCAAAAATATTCCAGAATCATGGGGATCTTGGATGACTGCAGAGGCACCCCGTATTCCCTGCACCAGGCCTCAAATATTCTCCAGATCCGTATGTACGCCAGGGATGTTGAGAACTTCAGCGCACAGAACAATGTGGCAATTAAGGCCGCCAAATAAATATGCTTCGTCAGGTGAGCCCTCTCAAGGGCCAAAACGAAAGGGAGAATTGAGTTGGGTCTTCGTAAAGAATTGGGCCTTGCTGGAGAAGGTCCTTGTGCAGGGGGAGATAAAGAGGACTCCCCACAAGAAGCCTCCGCATGTCTGCATGCCATGGGCGCCTGGGCCAATCTGGCGCCAATAGAAGGAAAATCCTCTGTAGTGTTTGATCTTGCGGATGATCTTTCCCAGTAGAGGCCATGGAGGGAAGGAGTTCAGTAAGTCCTCCTCTGGCCAGGTCTGGACGAGGTCATCGATCCTGACTGTGACTGAAGAACCGCGGAACTTTCACATTGTGAGATGTGGCCAGTAGATTGATCTACTAGATCTACTAGAAGCTGGAATCCTCTAGTCGACAGCATCCATTTCCCCAAATCCAGGCTTTCCCTGCTGAGAAAGTCTGCTGTGATATTGTCTTTTCCCTCGATGTGGGAAGCAGAGATCCCTTGTAGGTTTAATTCCACCCATTCCATAAGTGGGGTCTATTTCCAGAGACACCTGGTGGTTCTTGGTTCCTCCGACGGTTGATGTAGGCCACAGTTGTTGTGTTGTCCGACATCACACGGACTGCTTGCCCTGGAGCCTGTGGCTGAACTGCAGGCATGCTAATCTGACCGCTCGAGCAACCAGGCAGTTTATGTTCCAGTTCGCCTCTTCCTTGGTCCACTGTCCTGATAGTGACCTCCCCACCCTTGGATGCTTGCGCCCGTTGTGAGGATAATCCATCTTGGTGGGGACAGGCTTATGCCCTTGCTTAGGTGGATTTCTTGTAGCCACCACTGGAGCTGAGAGCATACTTCCATTGGTAGATGGAGGCGAATCGAGTAGTCTTGAGACAGTGGGTTCAAGCGTGACAGTTGGGAGTGTTGGAGAGGCTGCATGTGTACCCTCACCCACGGTACTACTTCCAGGGTTGATGCCATGAGGCCGAGAACCTGGAGATAGTCCCACACCTTTGTGTTCGTCAACTGACGTATTTGGTCCATCAGTTTCCTCCTCCTCGAGGGAGGGAGAGAGGGAGGAAGACCTTGTCCTGCTTGGTGTCGAATTGGGCCCCCAGGTACTCTAAGGACTGGGAGAGATTGAGGCTGGTCTTGTTCATGTTCACGACCCAACCGAGATCCTGCAGGAGGGACCTGACCCTGCTGGTCACCTGGAAGCTCTCTTCCAACGACTTCACCCAGATCAGCCAGTTGTCCAAGTAAGGGTGCACCAGGATCCCTTGTTTCCTCAGTGCTGCCACCAAGACCACCATAATTTTGGAGAATGTTCTGGGGGTAGTTGCAAGGGTAATGCCCAGAACTGGTAATGTTGACCCAGTACCGCAAAGTGTAGAAAATGCTAGTGGTCTGATGGATTGGAATATGGGGGTAGGCCTCCGAGAGGTCCAGGAAGGTTAGGAAGTCTCTTGGTTGCACTGCCATTATGGCGGAGAAAAGAGTTTCCATGTGGAAGTGAATTATCCACAGATGACTGTTGACACTCGAGATCCAGGATGGGTCGGTATGAACCCTCTTTCTTGTGAACAATGAAATAGATGGAACAGCGCCCAGTATTTACTTGGGGTGTAGGTACCGGAGTTATAGCCCTTAGGTTGAGGAGCCTTATTAGTGTGGATTCCACTACCAGTTTCTTGTGCTGGGTGTGCCAAGGTGACATCATGAACCTGTCCCGAGGGATGCTGTGGAATTCGAGAGTATACCCTTCTCGTATGATGTCCAGTACCCATTTGTCAGATGTGATCTCGACTCACCACTGATAGAAAATGGAGTCTGCCCCCTGTCTCCTCTTCCCGAGGATGGTCGGCCAAACTTCATTGGGAAGTTTGGGTCAAACCTGAGTCTGAACTTGTTCCCCTTTTTGGTTGTCGTTTCCGAAAGGACTATGCTTTCCCAAGGTCCAAGCTGACTGAAATGAAAAGTTTCTGTAGAGCCGGAAACGCTGACAGCCCCTGGCCCGACCCCTCATGGGTGAGGGGTGCTGTGACCTCTATTTCTTATTTTCTGGTAGCATGGGCACTGGAGATTCGCCCCACTTACAGGCCAGCTTCTCCAATTCGCTTCCAAAGAGGAGGGATCCTTTAAAGGGCATCTTTGTGAGGTTTGCCTTAGAAGTTGCGTCCGCTGAACAGTTTCGCAACCATAGCTGTCTTCTGGCTGCCACCACTGAGGCTAGTCCTCTGGCCGAGGTACGCACTTGATCCGAGCTCTCGTATGCCAGGAAGGCTGCGGCAGGATCGATTGCCTCTCTGGCATGCGCCCCAGAATTATCTGCCTCTCTCGAGAGTAGACACGAGTGAGCCACCAGGGCACAACAGGAAGCGATCTGCAGTGTCATTGCTGTTGTGTCAAAGACTTGCTTAAGGATGGATTCTAACCATGTATCATGAGCATCCTTCAAGGCCGCTCCTCCCTCTACATGGATAGTTGTTTGCTTCAAGACGGCACAGACCAGGGCATCCAATTTCGGGAAACGCAGGTGTTCCTTGACTGCTGGGTTCAGAGGATACAAAGCCTCCAAGGACCGACCTCCTTTAAAACTTGCCTCCGGGGCGACCCATTCCAGGACAATCAACTCCTGGATGGATTCCAGCATCAGGAAATAGCAAGAGGTTTTCCGTAGAGACACCAGGATAGGGATTCCTCTTTGGCTCCGACATAGGGTCCATGCCTGGAACTCCCAGAATCTTCAGGGTCTGAGAAACTAGGGCCGGTAATTCATCTCTGTGGAAAAATCGAAGCATGCTCCAGTATGGCTCTAGTCCTGGAGGGATTTCCCCATCTTCCAATGAATCCCCGTCGTTGACCGTGGTGTCTGGATCCCTGTCAGGAATACCCTTGGTGAGGCGAGGCATGCTGACTGGGCTGGGAGGACGAGGCATTCCCAGTTGGGGTTCAGCCTGGGCAAGGGCTAACTGCGCCAGGACAAAGGTTTGGAGGCCCTGAAAAAATTCCAACCAGGGGAAGGCCACCAGATCCATATTTGGCCCAGGAGGAACCGGGAAAGGGGCCGCTGAACTGCCCTCTCCCAGGGAGGACACCGCCCTGGAATTCCTCCAGTCCCGGGTGCTGTTGAATAAAGTCATGCCTGACCCGTCCTCTGACTGGGATGGGCTGGACTTGGAGAAGTTTTGAGAATCCAGTCCTCCCTGGGCTTGCTCACAGTGCTGACATAGGCAGGATTCCAGGTAAGACTGAGTGGCCTTAATATGGCAGGCCACGCAAAGAGTGTCGTCTGAGCTTCTTTGCTGCTGGGACCATAACCTCTGTAGCTTGTGCATTTAGCCAGTTAATGCCTCTTGAGCGCACACAGACTCGCCTTGCCATTCTTAGGTCAAAGCGGCTGGTTGTGCACCAAGTTGTACGCGCATGTTAGGGGCTCAGAAGGCCAGCCCACACCGCACATACCGACAGCCGGAGGAAGAAATGGCACCACACCAAACGATGCGAAAAATGGCGGCACACAGGATTGCTACATGGAGAGTCCACAGAGCCTGAAGCGGGGCCTAGCCCACCGGGGGGAGGGGGGGGCATTCAACCTGCTCAGAAACCCCCTTTCCTCGCCAGATCGGGAACGATATCGATACAGCTCGCCATGCATGGAGACCGGAAGAAAGACTTACCAAAACCTTTCCATGTCTCTGGTTCAGAGGAGCTCTTCTCTACTTACCTGGTCTCAGCGCTTACCAGCCGAGTACAGAGATGGTCTCCGGCTGCGGGGGGAGAGGGCTTAGGCCTTTGCCACCGCGCTCTGTTTCTGCACCCACTGCCTTTCAGCTGCTTCAGCAGCAAAGTCCACACTGGGAGCCAGCTACCGGACCAAGGTACACCTCTGAGGGATCTCGGAAATCACCTCAGGAATTCTCAACTGGGGGAGGGAAGCTTAGGTATCACCACAGGAGAGCAGCACTGGATTTTCTTTTCAATTCGAAGGTAAAATTTCTCCTTTGGATTAGTGCTGCAATCCCGCTAGACACCGCTATCGGTGAGGGGATAGCATCCACATCTGCTATGAGACGGAGAGATACTGAATGGCTGAGGTCACTGCAGGAATTTATCTAGGGTGATGTCAGCTTTGAAACCTGACTCCATCTCCATCTGGTAGCAGGGGAGTTAATAAACATGTGGATAAAGGTGAACCGGTAGATATAGTATACTTGGATTTTCAGAAGGCGTTTGACAAAGTTCCTCATGAGAGGCTTCTAGGAAAAGTAAAAAGTCATGGGATAGGTGGCGATGTCCTTTCGTGGATTGCAAACTGGCTAAAAGACAGGAAACAGAGAGTAGGATTAAATGGGCAATTTTCTCAGTGGAAGGGAGTGGACAGTGGAGTGCCTCAGGGATCTGTATTGGGACCCTTACTGTTCAATATATTTATAAATGATCTGGAAAGAAATACGACGAGTGAGATAATCAAATTTGCAGATGACACAAAATTGTTCAGAGTAGTTAAATCACAAGCAGATTGTGATAAATTGCAGGAAGACCTTGTGAGACTGGAAAATTGGGCATCCAAATGGCAGATGACATTTAATGTGGATAAGTGCAAGGTGATGCATATAGGGAAAAATAACCCATGCTATAATTACACAATGTTGGGTTCCATATTAGGTGCTACAACCCAAGAAAGAGATCTAGGTGTCATAGTTGATAACACATTGAAATCAGCGGTGCAGTGTGCTGCGGCAGTCAAAAAAGCAAACAGAATGTTGGGAATTATTAGAAAAGGAATGGTGAATAAAACGGAAAATGTCATAATGCCTCTGTATCGCTCCATGGTGAGACCGCACCTTGAATACTGTGTACAATTCTGGTCGCCGCATCTCAAAAAAGATATAATTGCGATGGAGAAGGTACAGAGAAGGGCTACCAAAATGATAAGGGGAATGGAACAACTCCCCTATGAGGAAAGACTAAAGAGGTTAGGACTTTTCAGCTTGGAGAAGAGACGACTGAGGGGGGATATGATAGAGGTGTTTAAAATCATGAGAGGTCTAGAACGGGTAGATGTGAATCGGCTATTTACTCTTTCGGATAGTAGAAAGACTAGAGGGCACTCCATGAAGTTAGCATGGGGCACATTTAAAACTAATCGGAGAAAGTTCTTTTTTACTCAACGCACAATTAAACTCTGGAATTTGTTGCCAGAGAATGTGGTTAGTGCAGTTAGTATAGCTGTGTTTAAAAAAGGATTGGATAAGTTCTTGGAGGAGAAGTCCATTACCTGCTATTAAGTTCACTTAGAGAATAGCCACTGCCATTAGCAATGGTAACATGGAATAGACTTAGTGTTTGGGTAATTGCCAGGTTCTTATGGCCTGGATTGGCCACTGTTGGAAACAGGATGCTGGGCTTGATGGACCCTTGGTCTGACCCAGTATGGCATTTTCTTATGTTCTTATGTTCTTAACCCATTGATCCTGAGTCCATCTGGCTAGACGCTAGGAAATTATATTTTAATGATTAGATGGGAGGGAGAGTTTAGTAAATTCTAAATTACCTTGAAAGATGGAAGTCTGAGGGCACCACGCAATCCAGCTCCAAAGCCAAAGCCCTCAAGATTGCTAGCCCCACCACTCTTGGCCCAGTCCACCAGAGAGAGGAGCCCTGGTTCCTTCAGTTTGGTCTTCTCTTTCTCTTCTTCCTTTGCCTGCTGCTTGGCTGCATTCTGGAATGGCTAGTACAGTGGAAGAAACACCACCACACTATCAATATATAAATGTAAACTGATTTCTTAACTTTTCTTAATTCTTGATTGACATTTATATATCCTAATTATTAACTAAGAGGCTTGTAACTAGAGAAGTGGTGAGATTCAGTTTCCTGAGAGCAGCTTTATGACTACTCCTGTTTCTTTAGGGATTTGCGTCTCTGGTGTATATTTGTAGTCCTGCTCCAGGTGACATCAGGATGGAGCCCAATCACGGAACATTTTTGTCAAAGTTTCTAGAACTTTGACTGGCACCTACTGGGCATGCCCAGCATGGCACTAACCCTGCAACCAGAAGGGGTCACCCTTCAGTCTTGTGTATAATAAAAGTACGTGCAAAAAATAAAATAAATTGCAAGCGAACCCAACTCCGCGGGGTGGCGGGCGGGTTCCTCGTCGTCCTCCTCCTCCTCCTCGCCCGCGCGGCCCCGGAAGAAAAACGTTGCTGGAACCGCGCAGGCAGGAAGGAGGAGGAGCATCAGCCATGTGCAGAAGAGCAGTAGTCTTGTTGCAGCAGGCTGAGAAGAGGAGGAGGCCCGGTAGTAGGGCCGCCGCCGCCGCGGTTCGGCCCGAGACAATCGGGGCCACTGCAGAACCCATCCTGCAGCGACCCATGAA